>NC_037337.1:76554069-76857100 GCF_002263795.3 Bos taurus | reverse complement strand
ACTACCCGGATACGAAATGTTTCTAAAAGCAGAGGGGTGAATGCCAAGTCTAGAAACTGAGATGCCAGGGCTTAACTAGAAGGGAATCTTCCCCTGAGATTCCAGAACAGCAGCTCCCAGCTGGGGGCATTGTGTGGGGGCAGGGGGAGTCAGTGTTACCACCTGAGGGTTTTTCCCTTCCCCAAATTCCCTCCCCAAGGAAATCAGAATTAGGGAGGCTCCCCCAAACACAAGTTGGTTTTCAATTCCAAGCAACAGCAGCCTCCCTTTATGAACTGCTGCCATCAGGCACACACCCTGATTCTCCTGGCCCTCAGGAACAAGAGCAAGAGCTTCAACCAAACCCCCTTGTTGCCCTGGACGCCGACCCTGAGCCTGGCACCTAACCCAGACAACCTAGGAAAGTAGATTTTCCAAGGCATAGCTTACAGTCTCACATAACAAGTGTGAGTCTCTAATTCTCAAAGCAGCTGGCCTTTCAGAGAGCAGGGCCTCCTGCATGACCCTGTCCCTCAGGGATCCCTAACCCAGAGCCCAGGGGGGCCCCTCTGCACCCCCACCCCACCCCAGATCCCTGCCTTCCCTTCTAAGGAGCCTCCACCAGGGAGGCCTGAGAAACTCATCCAACCAGTTTACAGGTGGGAGGAGAGCAGCTTTGTCCCTCAGCTAAGCAGTTACACACACGCAGAGGGGGCAGCTGTCACCAAACCCTAGATTCTGGGGCAGGTGGGTCCACATGGGCATGGCCCAGGTAGCAGTCCTGTTCCTGGAAAAGCCAGGCCTTGATTCAGGGCTGAAACTCAAGGCAGGGCAGGGCAGCAACCTGCCCCTGACCTCCCGGCTTCTGCAGCCCGGAGCTCTGGGAGGGGTGGACAAGGCCCCGGCCTGGCGGTGTCCACCAGGGGAAGAGTCCAGGTCAGGGACAACATCCTTCCACCTGCCCAACCTGCCACCACCCCTAGATTTTATCTAAAATAACCACCCTCTGTGGATTCTGGGAAAAGGAAACTTCCGGAAAAAGTGGGAGATTAACTCTGCTTTTCCCAGGGTGCGCTGGGTCCCTCTACAAAGAGCCCCTTCCCTAATCGCCCAACTCCGAGTGTTCAGACATCACAAGACCCTCCGAAGCCCCTCGCAGGACCACGTGCAGTAACTCAAAGAGGAACACAGGATTCTCGCTCTCGCCCGGACTCAATGGACACATCCCCCGGAAGAAGCCTGGGCAAGATTTTAAAAAGGGACCAACTCAACCTGTCCTCAGTTTCTGAAGGCCCAAGGGAGAAATTTACCTTTCGCCCCAAAGCCTGTGGCCAGCCGGGTTTCATGGCAGAGTCTGGCAAGACTCAGAGGCCTTTGACAGTGCTGCTTCTGCCCCATTCGCACCCCCTGGCCTGGCCAGCCGGGTACCTACCGCTTTCCTCAAAAGCGCTCCCATCTGAGCACCAGGAAGGCTGCGTGGGGCCTGGGAGCCGCATTCGGCCCTGGCAGCCGAGCAGTTAACAGGCTTGGGGCGAGCAGAGAGCTGCCACCAACAGCCTCGGGAATTAAAGCGCCCGCCGCCTCCTGCAAAACCTCTTCAATAAACGTCCTATTCAGAATCAGTTGCGCGTGTGGGTCATACTTTCTGCATTTCTTTCATTCCTGATGCCCGGGGGGCCTCCTAACAGAGGAAATGGAGCTTCCCACCCCAACTCAGCCAGGCCAGGTGAGCGCCACCAACCGCTGAGGACGCGCAAGTATCTCCAGCAATTCAAGACTGGGGACGCTAACTGCAGGAAGTCAAATAGTGAAGACACTTGAACAAAGCCGGAGCATTCACCAGCACAACAATAACCCATTTATGTGGCTCCTCCCCCACCTCAGGCCCTCAAAGCCTAAGGACATTAACCCTTACAACAGCCAGAGACAGAGGGGAGAGACGGCTGCAGCGGTTGGGAGTTATTTCCCTGTTTTACAGATCAGGAAACTGAGGCACAAGTGGCTCCCAAGATGCCGGGCTGGAATAACCTCAATAGCAGGCAATGTGGTAATAAACACATTCTCTCTGAGCTCTCCCTACCACGACCGTTTGTGTGCTAAGTCGCTTCAGTTGTGTCTGACTCTGCGAGTCCATGGACTGTAGCCTGCCAGGTTCCTCTGTCCACGGGATTCTTCAGGCAAGAATATTGGAGGGGGTTGCCATTCCCTTCTCCAGGGGATCGAACCTGAGTCTCCTGCGTTGCAGGCGGATTCTTTACCACTAAGCCACCGGGGAAGCCAGTGAGGCGGAGCTATTTACTCGCCAAAAGCCGTGCAGCAGGAAAGCCAGGGTTTGCCGGAATTCCGGTGCTCGTCACTATTCCTCACCCCCAACATCAGTGGGGCCAACAGATACAGCCAAAGACGGATGGAAAGGTGCCAACGCTGCCCACCTCGTGGGAACGCCTTCTGGCACTTTCTGCCCTTTTACAAGTAACACTATGCTCAGAACAAGTTCCTACAGCGTGGAGCAAACCTCAGAAGGAGGCCAACATGGAGTCGGCTGGGAATTCATAACCTGCCCATTGATGCCTCCAGAAACCACTTCTGTGTCAACATGTGACCCAGGGGCCAGCACACAGGTTGCCCTCTCTACCTCAAGCTCACAGCAGGAGTTCTAATCCACACAGCTGACTCAGGGAATGGGCACGTGTCCTAACTTGTTTTCTGTGTGTGCTGCCTTCTTTACTCAGTCACAGCCTCCTGAAGGTTAAGGAGCAGATCTTCCCAGGGTTTTGTGCATTTTCTTCCCCCAGGGCTTCTGATGCTCCAGTCCCTACTACTGATTTTAGCAGCTGTAAGACTCATGCCAGAAGAAAGCTGAAGCACACAGGAAGGATGGTATTTTCTGGACTCTTGTAACGGGAGAAAGAGATATCTCCAGTGGAGATACAGAAAAAGGTTTGGGGATGGAGAGGCAAACCTCTTCTCTGCTGCCTGGTCAGGCTCAGCCCAGCGGAAGGTTGCATCATCAGGGCTCAGATAACTTCCATCTAAAAACAGGACTACTCACAAATATTTGTTGACAGTATAAACCACACGCCAGGTTCTGGGAACACAGCAGTGAATAAGACAAATCCTTACTATCATGGAACTTACACTCCAATATGGAAGACGGCCACAAAAGGTAGACAAATATCTAATATATTCCTGGACAGTGTTAAGTGTTATGAAAAAGATGAAAAAGAGAAAAGGCAGTATGGGGGTGGACAGTGTTAGTTAGGGAGGCCTGGGAAGGCTCTGTAAAGGTGACTCTTGGCAGACACCTGTATGACAGGAAGCAGCCAGACATACAAAGTTCCTCTGCCAATCTTTTCCTCTGCCCCACCTGAGCGACTGAACTGAACTGAGACCTCATCATCATAGTAAAGTAAAAGTGAAAGTCGCTCAGTCGTGTCCGACTCTTTGCAACCCCATGGACTATACAGTCCATGGAATTCTCCAGGCCAGAATACTGGAGTGGGCAGCCTTTCCCTTCTCCGGGGGATCTTCCCAATCCAGGGATCAAGCCCAGGTTACCCACATTGCAGACAGATTCTTTACCAGCTGAGCCACAAGGGAAGCCCATCATCATAGTAAGTGCAGACTTATGATGCTTTTAAGCATTCCACTATTTCTCAGTATAAAAATTACTAACCACACAATAAAACAAACCATGACAAGCAAGTCAGAAGATGAAAGAAATTGATACTACAAAAACTAGGAATAAAAGAAAAATCTGAAAAAGACTTTGAAAAAGTACTCAGTTCAGTTCAGTCGCTCAGTCGTGTCCAACTCTTTGCGACCCCATGAATCGCAGCACACCAGGCCTCCCTGTCCATCACCATCTCCCAGAGTTCACTCAAACCCACATCCATCGTGTCGGTGATGCCATCCAGCCATCTCATCCTCTGTTGTCCCCTTCTCCTCCTGCCCTCAATCCCTCCCAGCATCAGAGTCTTTTCCAATGAGTCAACACTTCGCATGAGGTGGCCAAAGTACTGGAGTTTCAGCTTTAGCATCATTCCTTCCAAAGAACTAAATGGAAATAAAATAGTTGACCTTTGAACAATACGGGGCTTCGGGGCAGTAGAAATCCATGTATAACTTTACACCAGCCCTCTGTATCCATGATTTCTCATCTACAGGATCAACAAGCTGCAGATTGTGTGCTAATGCTGTTACCATTTACTCGCTGTATCCGACTCTTTTGAGACTCCCTGAGCCCGCCAGGTTTCTCTGTCCATGGGATTTCCCAGACCAGAATACTAGAATAGATTGCCATTTTCTTCTCCAGGGGATCTTCCCAAATCAGCAATCAAATACGCACCTCCCGCACTGGCAGGCAGATTCTTTGCTACTGAGCCCCGTGTAGTACTATAGTACATATTTATTGAAAAAAATCCACATATAACTGAACCCACACATTTCATATCCAGATTTTTCAAGGGTTAATTGTATACAATATTGACATGTTAAACCCAATAGTTAAGTTAAGAAAATTATCACCGACTCAATGGACGTGAGTCTGAGTGAACTCCGGGAGTTGGTGATGGACAGGGAGGCCTGGCGTGCTGTGATTCATGGGGTCGCAAAGAGTCAGACACGACTGACAGACTGAACTGAACTGAAAGAAAGAATTAGTGAAATGGGAGAAAAAAAAAACTGAGGAAATTATCCTGAAATAGATGTAAAGAGTAAGATAGAAAATATGAACATTAAGAGACAAGATCCAGGGCTTCTCTGGTGGTCTAGTGGTTAAGAATCTGCCTGCCAATGCAGGGGACGTGGGTTCGATCCCTGGTCTAGGAGGACCCCACATGCCATGGAGCAACTAAACCCATGTGCCTACTGAGCCCGCACTGTAGAGCCCATGAGCCCCAGCTACTGAAGCCCACACACCTAGAGCCCATGCTTCGAAGCAAGAGAAGCCCCTGCTCTCCGCAACTAGAGAAAGCCTGTGTGCAGCAATGAAGACTCAGGACAAACAAAAATTTTTTAAAAAGTAAATAAATAAATCTTTAAAAAAAAGAGAGAGAGAGAGACAAGATCCAAAGAGTTCCAGAGGAAGAAAAGGAAAAGAATTAAGGGAGAGGCAATTTTCAAAGACAGAATATATATGAATTTTCCAGAACTGAACATATCGACATCTGTCCTCATATTGAAAGCACAACTAAGTTAAATTTTTTAAAAGTCCACATTTAGACCTATCATACATAGTATAAATGCAGATCATCAAAGACAAAAAAGAACATCTTAAAGGATTATAAGGAAATACTATGAACAAACATATGCTAATGAATTAGATAACTTTGATGCCATTCCTAGACAAATTCCTAGAATGACATAAACCAATGAGGATTTGGGAAGGAACAGAAAATCTGAAGAGATCTGTTAACAAGCAAAGAGCCTGAATTAATAATTTTTAAACTTCCAATAAAGAAAAGCCCAGGACTCTGTGGCTTCACTGGTGAATTTACCAAACATTTAAAGAATTAACAGCAATTCTTCACAAACTCTTCCAAAAATCAGAAGAGGAAAGAACACTTCCTACACATTCTATGAGGCCTGATAAAAGACCAAACAGAATATCACAAGGGGGAAAAAAAGCTACAGGCCAGCATCCCTTATAAATGTGGCTATAAAAATCCTCAATAATACACTAACAAACTGAATCCAGCAACATATAAAAAGAAATATACACTATGACCATGTGAATTTATCCCAGAAATACAGGATTGGGTTAACATCCAAAACCAAAAATAAATTAATATAATTTTAGATATTAATAGAATAAAATACAAAAACCATCTGGTCACCTTAATAGACCCAGAAAAAAACATTTGACAAAATCTGACACCCTTCAATGATAAAAACACCACACAAGCTAGGAATAGAAGGGAACATCATCAGTCTTATAAAGAACGTACAAAAAACCCCACAGATACTTCATCTCAATGGAGAAAGAAGAAATGTTTTCCCCCTAAGATCAGGAATAAGACAAGAATTTCCCCTCATGACACTTCTATTCAACATCGTACTGGAGTTCTAGCCAGGAAAATTAGGCAAGAAAAAGATATAAAAGACATTCAGATTGAAAAGGAAGAAGTAAAAATATTTCTAGTTGGCTTAAAACTCAACATTCAGAAAACTAAGATCATGGCATCCGGGCCATCACTTCATGGGAAATAGATGGGGAAACAATGGCAACAGAGAGAGACTTTATTTGGGGGGGCTCTAAAATCACTACATATGGTGACTGCAGTCATGAAATTAAAAGACACTTGCTTCTTGGAAGAAAAGTTATGACCAACCTAGACAGCATGTTAAAAACAGAGACATTACTTTGCCAACAAAGACCCATCTAGTCAAAGCTATGGTTTTTTCCAGTGGTCATGTATGGATGCGAGAGTTGGACTATAAAGAAAGCTGAGTGCTGAAGAATTGATGCTTTTGAACTGTGGTGTTGGAAAAGACTCTTGAGAGTTCCTTGGACTGCAAGGAGATCCAACCAGTCCATCCTAAAGGAAATCAGTCCTGATAATTCATTGGAAGGACTGATGCTGAAGCTGAAACTCCAATATTCTGGCCACCTGATGCAAAGAACTGACTCATTGGAAAAGACCCTGCTGCTGGGAAAGATTGAAGGCAGGAGAAGAAGGGGACATCAGAGGATGAGATGGTTGGATGGCATCACCAACTCTACGGACATAAGTTTGAGTAAGCTCCAGGAGTTGGTGATGGACAGGGAGGCCTGGTGTGCTGCAGTCCATGGGGTCACAAAGAGTCGGAGACGACTGAGCAACTGAACTGAACTAAATTCATAGATGACATGATCTTATATATATAGAAAATCTTAAGAAATTCACTAATGAAACAATTAATGGACTCCACTAATGAAAGAGTCTAGTAAGATGGAAGGATATAAGAACAATACACAAAAATCAATTGTGGTCCTATATACTGCTGCTGCTGCTGCTAAGTCACTTCAGTCGTGTCCAACTCTGTGCGACCCCAGAGACGGCAGCCCACCAGACTCCCCCGTCCCTGGGAATCTCCAGGCAAGAAGACTGGAGTGGGCTGCCATTTCCTTCTCCAATGCATGAAAGTGAAAAGTGAAAGTGAAGTCGCTCAGTCCTGTCCGACTCTTAGTGACCCCATGGACTGCAATCCACCAGGGTCCTCCACCCATGGGATTTTCCAGGCAAGAGTACTGGAGTGGGGTGCCATCGCCTTCTCCGTCCTATATACTAGTAGCACACAATCCAAAATGCAATGAAGGGAAATGCCCTGGTGGTCCAGTGATTGGTACTCTACACTTTCACTGCCAAGGGAAGGGGTTTAACTCCTGATGGGAGAACTAGGATCCTGCAAATTGAGTGGCTTACCCTCTCCCCCCAAGAAACAAAACAATCCCATTTATAACAGCTTCACAAAGCATTGAAAATTTTGGAATATATTTAACAAAAGGAATCTAAGAATTGTATATGGGAAGCTACAAAACACTTGAAAGAAACTAAAGACCTGAATAAATGGAAGGACATCGCATGTTCATAGATCAGAACACTTAACACTCTTAAAGTTAGAGATACTCAGTAAATTGATCTACAGACTCAATGCGATCTATTTCAAAATTCAAGCTGGCATTTTTGTAGAAATTGACAAGACGATCATAAAATTTGCATGGAAAAGCAAAGGAGCCAGAATAGCTAAAACAATCTTGAAAAAGAACAAAGTTGGAAGACTCACAGTTCCCAACTTCAAAACTGATTACAAAGCTATAGTTACCAAGACTGTACTGACATATAGATAGACATATAGATTAATGCAACAGAACTGAGAGTACAGAAATAAAACTTCACATTTATAGTCAACTGATTTTCATTAAGGGTACCAAAACCATTCAATAGGGAAAGAATAGTCTTTTCAACAATGTTAGCACAGCATAAGAATGAATCTGCATATCTAGTTCATATCATGCACAAAAATTAAGTCAAAATGGATCACAGACCTAAATATAAAAGCTAAAACTATAAAACTCCTAAAAGGAAATATAGAGGTAAATTTTGTGAGCTTGGGCAAGCAGTGGTTTCTTAGATACAATGGGAAAAGCACAAGCAACAAAAAAATAGATAAATTGGACTTCATCCAGATTTAAAACTTATGTTTCAAAGACACTATAAAGAAAATGAGACTAGATCATGTTACAATGTATACAAATATTGAATCATTAAGTTGTACATTTGAAACTAATAATAATATATCAATTACACATCATTTTTGAAAAATTTTTAAAAGAGAGACAGTGAAAAGATAAATCACAGAATGGGAGCAAATATTTGTAAACCTGATAATAGACTTGTATCCAGACTATATAAAGAACCCTTACAATAACAATAAAATAACCCAATTTTAACATAGGCAACAATTTGAATAGATATTTCTCCAAAAAAATATACAAATGGCCAATAAGCACAAGAAAAAATGCTCAACATCATTAGTCATTAGGAAAATGCAAATCAAAATCACAATTAAATCTATTTCATACTCACTCTAAGATGGCTAAAATCAAAACCATGTTCAATAACAAGTGTTGGAGAAGATAAAGAGAAATTAGAACTCATATATTGCTGGTAAGAAATAGTGTAGCCTATTTAGAAAACAATTTAACAATTCCACAAAAAGTTAACTTATAAATAATAATCTCCCAGTAGGTCATATAGAAGCTAGGAGATCTATATGCTGCGCACAATAAGTTGTACACAATTGTTCATAGCAGTTTTATAATACAAAAAAAGTGGAAACAGCTCAAATGTCTATCAACTGATAAATGGATAAACAAAACGTAGTAAACCCATATAATGGAATGAAAAATGAAGAACTGATAACCTGCCACAACATTGATGAAAACATTATGTTAAATGAAAAGGCTAGTCAACAGAACGATACATTGTATGAACTCATTTATGTAAAAGGTCCAGAACAGGCAAATCTAGAAAGATAAAAGCAGACTAGTGATTGCCTGGGGCTAGTGGATAGGGGAAATGGCTGCAAAAAGTAGTTTCTTTTAATAAACCGTGATAATAAAAATGGTTTAGATAGCAGGCTTTCCAGTTGGCACCAGTGGTAAAGAACCTGCCTGCTAATGCAAGAGATTTAAGAGACTTGAGTTTGATCCCTGGGTCAGGAAGATTCCCTGGAGAAGGGCATGGCAACCCACTGCAGAATTCTTGCCTGGAAAATCTCATGGACAGAAGATCCTGGTGGGCTATAGTCCATAGTGTCTCAAAAGAGGTGGACATGACTGAGGCCACTAAGCACACACGATTAGACAGCAGAGGGAACTCCCTGGTGGTCCAGTGGTTAGGACTCTGCACTCTCACTGCCGAGGGCCTGTATTTGATCCCTGGTTGAGAACTAAGATCCCACAAGCTGAGCAGCAGGGCCAAAAGAGAAAAAAAAAGATTACATAGCAGGGATAGTTATACAATTCTGTGCTTATATATTAAAAAATGGGTAAATTTTAAGATATGGGAAATATATCTCATAAAGCTATCGAATCAACTCTTGAAAAGTAAAAAGTCAAAAAAAAAAAAAAAGTAAGAAGTCAGCAGGAAAAGTATAGACTGCTTAATAACTAGCACTGGGAAAACTGGCTATTTCTCTGGAAAAAATAAAATCAGTTCCATCTTACAAGGCTGAGCGGTTCTCAACCTTGGCTGAACATAAAAGTTACCTGGCCCATTTCATGACCATGCCTGGGCCCTACCCCAAGATATTTTCATTTTATTGGGCTGATCTGAAATGAAGCTCAGACATTTTAAAAAGCAAATAGTACTATTTTAAAACGCTCCTCATGAGGCTTTAATATGTAGCCAGAGAGAAGAACCATGGTCACATACAGAAAATACACTCCAGATGAATTTAAAATGTTAAGAGTAGAAGCAAAACTTAAAAAAAAAAAAAGTATAAAATCAGAATATGAAGGGGCTTCCCTGGTGGTCCAGTGGTTAAGAATCCACCTTCCAATGCAGGCCTTCGAGGGCTTTCCTGGTGGCTCAGTGGTAAAGAATCTTCCTGCCAATGCAGGAGACACGGGTTCAATCTCTGATCCAGGAAGATCCCACATACCGAGGAGCAACAAAGCCTGAGGGCGACAACTACTGAGCCTGTGCTCTAGAGCCAGGGAGCCACAACTGCTGAGCCCACGTGCTTGCACTGCTGAAGCCTGCGTGCTCAAGACACACCACGGTGAGAAGCTTACACACTGCAGCTGCAGAGCAGCCCCTACTCACCACTGCTAGAGAAAAGCCCGCGCAGCATGAAGACACAGCAAGGCCAAAAATACATAAATAAAATTATATATTAAAAGAGCGAGAAGACCTCCAGCTACAACAAAGAGCACACATACTACAACAAAGACTCAGTGCAGTAAAAAAAAAAAAACTTTAAATAAAAAAAGATTTTTTAAGAACCCATTTAATAAAAACCAGGGTAGGAAAAGATTTCTCGATATGAACAAAAGACCGGCCAATGTGACAACATTAAAATTTAAATTTCCCTATGAAAAATAACTTTAGTAAAGTTAAAACAATCCAGAGCTATACGTAATGAATAAAACCCACAAAAGATTATGAATCTGCCTGCAATGCAGGAAATCCAGGTTCAATACCTGAGTCAGAAAGATCCCCTAGAGGAGGAAATGGAAACCCCCTCCAGTATTCTTGACTGAAGAATCCCATGGACAGAGGAAACTGATGGGCTACAGTTCATAGGGTCACGAAGAGTCGGACAACACTGAGCAACTAATTCTTTCACTTTGTTTCATTTAACACATATACATAGACTTTTTTTTAAATTCCTAAAAATCAGCAAGAAAACGGCAACTAAAACTCTGAAAAAGTACTGAGAACCTGTAACTTGTCAAAGTGTGGGGAACTAGGAGCAAGAAAACAAAGGGTAGAGACTTTTCACTACATTACATTCTGGGGCTTGAATCACGTGGATGTATTACTTGGTTTAATTTTTTTTTTTTTTAATGCAAAAGGCAAAAACCTCACAGAATTATAAACATGGACAGGCAATAAACATAAAAAATGCTCATCCCTATCTTCAATCAAAAGTGCTAACTTTAAGGGGCAGTTTATAAAATAATTTTAAAATTACATCTACTAGATTACAAGACACAATCCAAATGTTAGTGAAATAGGGGCTCTTGTGTTTCTGGAAAGAATGTATACTGATGTATACTGATATACAGTATACAGAATGTATACTGATTCACAAATCATGCAGCGACATTATTTGGCAGTATCTTGAAAAGCACAATTTATAACCCCATAATCCTACCACTGACATACATGGTAGAAAAGATTGACACATGGATGATAAACACAGGATACTGGTGAGAAAAATGGAAACAATCTAAGTCTGTCCATAAGGAAGCTATACTATAATTATATGACAGACTCCATGTAACAGTTCAGGGAATAAACTAGATTTAAATATTTCAACATGGATAAATCTAGACAACAATGTGTATTCAATACGATGCTATACATGTCAAAATCAAAACAACAGGAAACTATAAATCACTTACAGACAACAGTAAAAAGTATGAAGACATGCACAGACATGATAAACACCATATTCAAGAGAATGTTACTTCTGGGGAGGGAGGAAAGAGAAAGCAATTAGAAAAGAAAGCATTGACTGCATCTGTTTAACATTCTATCTCTATAATAAATGACAGAAATAAATTGGAGAAAATTACCATTTGCCAGATCTGGATGGTGAGAAGACAGGAGTAGGTGCTCCTCCGCAGGGGCGGGCCGCACCATCCTGGACACGACTGGAACAACCAGCGTGGAGGCTGAGCAGCACAGCACAGCACCCTTCAGCAGCATCCAGAACCCAAACAAAGGAGCAAAGGCTCCTGATGGAAAGAGGTCTGGGATTTTTGAAATTGCAGCCCCTCCCTAACAGTTTCTGGCCTCGGAAATGTTGTGCGGCATTCAGGTAGAAGCTTAAAAAATGTAAATGTATTAAAGGCATTCTTGTTTCCACTGAGGCAAGCGCTCTCTGGGATAACTGGCAGTCTGCTATGGGTGGAGCTGAATTAAGTTTGGGCCCATCCTAACTCCACAGTAACACAGTAAAACCTTGACCAGCTGGAACCCCTGCAGAGAGAGCTATCCAAAAGGCACGTTTTTTAAGAGTGTGCCCAGTTTCCAAAGAGTCTGGGGTAGAGCTCAGAGCATGTGCTCTAGAGTCATCTAGAAGTTCAGACCTCATCTCTGCTAAGTCTTAGCTGAGATCCCAGAAAAGTGACCTACCTTGTGTGAGTGGATTCAGTTTCCTCATCTGTAGTTGAGGGTACCACCACCTACTATGCCTTGTTGAGAAGATTAGCGATATTACCTAAGAGTCAACACTTAAAAAATTGTAGTCAATCTGACTGGGACATCTTTCAAAAACACGTTACACTCTTCCTTCCCTCCCCTCCTAAATAGCCAAGGAAATATCATTTAACCTCCGCTTGATGACTCAGGGTCACAATTACCAGCAAAGCATCAATTATCAAAATGATGATGCCCCCAAAGGCCAAGGTGTGCCAAGCCACTCCCCCTACATAAATACTGACCCCTGGCTCTTACACTCACGCCTGTTTTCCATAGTGTCTTGTTCTCCACCCTCTCCATCAATTGTCAATTGCACTGTGGTCATTTTTCTTCTCTACATTGGTCTCTTTACACTCTTTCCTTTGCTGCTGCCTTTCAGTTGTGGGCTTAGAAATCAGATGACACAACTCCTACATAAAAGTTAAACAGGGTCTGAGGGAGCTGGTGTGAAAGAGAATGCAGGAACTTGAGTCCTGGTCGACCTGGAGACCTTCCTGGCTACTTGCAAATAAGCAAGGCCACTGGGTGGCCATGTTGTAAATACGGTAGAAAAGGGATTACAGGACATATTATGGGATGAACTATTTTCAAGACTGAAAGCATACTCTACTTTGGACACAACATGCAAGGGGCAAACTCTCAGCAGGCCTGGGAGGACTGGTCCCAGTGACCCGAGGCACCCTTTCACTGGTCCAGGCTGGAGGAATACAGAGCTGCCTGCCCCTGTACCACAGCTTCAACTTCTTAGAATCTTCTACTCTACTAGGACAGAGTAGAACGTTTGTGAAGAGTGTGAAAATTTCTCTAATCCCTAAAGTTTCATTCACAGTAGGGTTTTATTTATTCAACAAATGTTTACTGGACTCCTACTATGCAGCAAGCACTGGAGATGCAGCGATGCACAGGACAGACAGAGCCTGCAAGAATACTGGTTCCCTTTTCCTGTCAATAAATACTTGCCATCTATTGCTCAAGAATCTCTGACTTATACACATATGTGCACACACTCCTATATATATATAGACCAACATACACACACATAGTCTTGTGGCCTGGGGAGCAAAGTTTTTTAGAGCTTCCAGTACCTCCTGAGATCCCGTTACCATAGTGAAATAGACTTCACTCATCTAGCATCCCTCCCTCCATTCTCAGCCAAATTCCAGCAACAACTAGAGCAACCCTTAGTACCCTCAAAGTCTGTTTCCCAAAAGGCAACATGCGCAGTCGCCACCGTGCCCACTGGAACTTCATTCAAGTCCTATGGCCGGCCCCAGAGTCTGCTCAGCATGAAACAGAGTCTGAGAGTCCTTAAAAATCCGTTCCTTGAGCTTAAGCCAGGAGGCTTCCCTCCCCAGAGGCTAGCAAGAGAACTGTAAAAAGTCCCATTCTCTCTTGGGTGGCATTCCCAGATGGCAACAGTCCACCCAGGGCTAGGCTTGACCCCCACCACTGCCTTCTTCCTCTAACTCCATGGAACAAAAGCTGGAGCAGGTGAGATCGAGGAGCCCAGACTGTTCTCAGGATGAGACCCCAGCACAAGCTCAGAACACCCTGTGGATTACACTGTTCTCCATGCTATATGGGAACAAAGAGGGCTCCAGCAGAGACCCTGCCTTCAGAGAACTGCTAATCAAAATAAGAACAGAGCAGAGACCCTGTCCACAAGGCCAGTCTATCCCAAACAGCCAACACCCAGAGGGGTGGCCATCAACTCTGGATGTACCTCCTCTGGATCACAAACTAGTTAACCCTGCCCAGTTTTCATTCTCCTGACTTGAGGTCACCCAACATCACAAAATTGCTTGAGGCTGTTTAGGGCCCTCCCTGGAACTTCCTCTGAAGCCAGATTACACCTAGTTTTACCCGGTCTTCAGGCACCCACTGGTAGGCTCAGAAAGCTCCTTCACCTCAAGGGCCTCCCTGGCTGTCCTGTGCCTGAAACTGGGCTCTCAGAGGGCGCGGTCTGGCTGATGACCACTTCCCCAGCCCCCGCCCTCCACCGCCCATCGCTGCTTCCTGAGCCAGGCTCGGCCCCCAGGAAACCGCTCCCCACCGCTTTTGACAGCAGCTATCTTTGAGCTCAGGCACCTCCCTTTGAGGTCCTGATTCAGCTGAGAGGGGAAAAGACTCTTCAGATTGGCTGAGTGGAAGCAGAGCTGAGCGGAGTCCAGCCAGACTCAGCACTCAGTGTCTGTCTGTCTCTTCGTGTTACTTGAAATTCTGGTCCATGGTGGACCCTTCTTGAAACTTTTTCTGGGGCTGCCTGAGCCTCTGTGAGCACCCTCTGGCACCTCTGCAGGCTCTCCTCAAACAGCTCCACCCACCATCTGCCCAGCCTTCCCTGCCCCTCCCTCGATTTCACCAGCCTTTTCTCTCCCTCTCCCAGCGGAATTCATCTACAGACGTTGGGGGAGAGACAGTTAGCCTTTCCAGCTGTGAGGCAGGGTAGAGAGGCCAGGGATGAAGGTGTGATTTCATCAGGGCTGGTTGGAAGCAAGGGAGATTCCAGAGCAAGGGAGGGTCAGGGCTGCCCCCAGTTACCCCCTAGAAGCAGCACACACACCTGGGAAGCCCACAGCCTCAACAATCCCCCAGCCTTGATTCTAGGAGACGGTTGAAGAGTTTCACCAACTACAGAAGTCTGCACTAAGTAGGGTTTCCATTTTCACCTGCCTCCAATTCCCCACTTGCTTCAAGCTTTTCATTTAGCAATGGTAATAAAGAGCCTGGGCTACCCTTGCAGAATTTGGTTGGAGAAATAACAAAATAGAAGACTCTCACTTACTGAAGACCTCTATAGACTCTGCTAAGCATCAAACAGACGTTAGCTCATTGTTCAGTCTCACAAAACCGTACATGGTAGGTATGATGACTAACTCCACTTTACAGGTGAGAAACACAGGCTCAAAGGAGGTTAGCACCGCAGGGCTAGGAAGCTGTCAAGCCCCACAGTGAGTTCCTTGAACTGGGTTTCAAGAAAAGGAAACCAGAGACAAGGAAAATTCCTCCTTCAGGCATTATGGAAGAGCCCTTCCTCGGGATGTCTCCCGGGCCACCCCATCTCAAACACCATCCCACCCACTCCATGACCCTACCCACTCCATGACAGTTCACATCCACCTTTCCCATCACATTACTCTGCTCATCATTAACTTGCTTTCCATTATTTATCTTGCTTGTTGTCAGCTTCCCCCACTAGAAGTCAGCTCCATGAGGTCAATGACTAATATATTTTGTTCACTACCATGTCGCCTGCGTCCAGCATTCTATATAGCAGATGCAAAAAAAAACTCTTGAATGAATGAAAGAACCCTTTAAAACAGAACGAAGGGGTGTGAGTGTAGGAAGAAAAAGAGGATGATCCATCCATTCACGGTGGATCTGGTGAGAGAAATCTGGCCAGGGTGAGCTGGGGGCTCCAGATGGGACCTACAAGAGGAAATGAAGGTCTGCCTGGTCCCTGGTGGACTCCAGTAAAGCCTTCCTGCTGGCAGAAGTGACTTCCAGATGCCAGGGCCCCAGCCTGAGGGCTTCTGCTGGGGAGGGCCGGCTTGCAACTCTGAAACAAAGGCCTATGGACACGCAGCTGGCCAGCCGCTGGGTCCAGAGGGGCAGCCTGGGGTGGGGAGGGGGGTACAAATGAGGAGCTGAAGACAGCCCTCAGAGCAGCTGCAAAGGCAGCACCTCCCAGTGCCCAGAGTCCCCTCAACCTCTCAATACAACCAGGAAGAGCTAGATGGCTTCCCAATTAACCCTTCAAAGTCAGTGCTCAGCCTGGGCTCAAGGCAACCCACGGGCTTGGAAGCAGAGCCTTCATAAGGTTCCGAGAAGACAGCAGAGGTGAAGGGGCAAGCCGTACATGTGGAACACAGTTCCTTTTCCCCTCCTGCCCTGGACAGCCCTCAGGCCATGGCCTTTGACCGCCTCCAGCGTAAACACAGTGACCCTGGGATGGCTGTCAATTTGGTAGGGCAAATGTTTACCCTAGAGCTGAGCTATTACAGGCCGGGGAAGTGTCCACCGTTGGCTCCTGGTATCTATTGTCTCCTTGTGGCACACATGGGACATTTCCAATAAACTGTAAAACTCTCGGGGGCTCCTCCTAGCCACACTGAGCCTTCATTTTGTATAGGAGTTTATGCAGCAATTTCCACATACCTGGCTTCCTCTGATCCTTACCAGGCCCCTCTAGGAGGAAAAGTAGGCAAACCTCCAACTCTACTCAAGAGGAAACTGAGTCAGAAAAAAACTTTGTGACTTAGGTCACGTTGGGAAAAGCACGGATTAGACCACGAGGAAACCTGAGTTCTGGTGCCCGTTTGCCCAGTAGGAACCCGGCTCCAATCACCTCACATCTCTGGGCTCTGCTGCCTTCATGTGTAAATGGCACATCCGAGGTGCCTTCCAGCCCAAATGACTCAGTCTTTGATGCTACACAGTAGAGCCAGTGCTGGGCTCCCAGGCCAGGGCTCTTCCCACTCTCCCCCTATCCCACTTCCAATAAAAATCAGTAAAAACAAAACAAAAACAAAGCCCAAGGCAGCTCTTCAGCAAATCACTCTCTGTTTCTAGGACTTGGCTTACCCCAAGCCTACTCCCTGCCCCAGCCCCAGAGCAAAGTATCCTGCGTTTAGATATCCAAGGGGCTGGGAGTGGGGGCAGCAGAGACAGAAGCCTATTAAAAGAGGGAAGATGAGGCTTCCCAGAACCACAGGGAAGAGGATAAGAGAGAAGGGGTTCAACTTTTCTGGGTTCTTACTCCCTAGGTTTTCTGCTGGAAATGATTGGGGTGAAGTCACTCCCAGTTAGGCCATTCACTCCATCCCTAGTCGAGCAAAAGAGAGGATGGAATGGCACTTGCTTGAAGGGAGGCAAGCAGCGTGCTCAGCGCGGAGCCCGGGGGGCTGTCATTACTCTGCTTATTATTTCTTGAGCAAGGTCGGTGTGACTGAGCTGCGCAGAGGTGGGGCTGAGGAGACTCTGGGAACCCCAGTTAGGGTTCCCTGGAGGGTGATGCGGTCTGCATCGCCTCCTGGGGGGCCCACGACGGGAGACAGGCAAGTGACTTTGAGGATGAACTCTTATAATGGCCACAATAACACCAGCCGCCCCCACCCCGCCCAGGCCACACCCCTCCCGCCTCCCTCTATTACACTTCCCACTCCGTTCTTCCTTTTGTTTTTCAAAAGTAGCTCCAAAGAGTAAAAGTAGCTACCGAAACGTCTTGAAATTGGCACGACTTCTCCTAGCTTTCCAAACCAAACGGCTGAGAATAGGAAGAAAATGAACCAAACCAATTTCGGGAGTGGGCGAGGTCGAGGTAGACAGTGGCAGGCAGTGGCTTCTGTGCTTTCGGCTCCCCGGCACCCCACTTCTGGCACTCACTCTAATCCCTCCGGGACGTGAGCTGAGATTCCCAGAGCGAGTACCGTGTGACACCAACCCGGAACAGGCTGCTGGCGCCTTCGGGCTCCCGGGTCAGAGGCGCGGGTCCTTCCTCAAAAGGGTCCACCCCGCCCGGGCCCACAGTCCGAGGCAAGGACCAGCCCTCCGGCAACCTAGCGCGCAGTGGGCACGGGTGGGCGCAGCCTCGCGGGCTTCCCGGGTTTCAAACTGAGCCCCTTGGAGCCACCCGGCCCATTCGCTCCTCTCGTTTCCGGGGTGGGGGCTAAAGCACAATATCTCCTGGCACGAGCCTCCCGCGCTCCAGCCCTTGGCTAGGAGGGTCGCCCTGGAAGCAGCCCACGCGGCCCCGGGCCCCCTTCTGCCTCCCCCGAGTCCTCACCCCTCAGGGCGCTGGGGCGGGTGCCTGGGAGGGTGCGGGTTTCAAAACCACCCCGGGCACTGCCGCTGGGCCGGCGGCGCTGGCGGAGGGCTCGGAGAGAACCGAGGAACACTCACCGAGCAGCGGCTGCCCCACCGGGTCCGGAACGCAAGGCGCGCGAAGCCACCCAGGTGCCGCCGCAACGCAGGCGCAAGTTTGAAAGTCGCTCCGGGAAGGGGCCGAGACTGCCGGCCGCTCCCGCCCACCGCCAACCTCTTGGCGGCCGGGGCGCGGCCAGCTGCGAGCGCGGCCCCCGGGGACCCCAGCCCGCGCGCGCCTTCCCAGTGCCCAGCAGGAAGTCGGGGCCGAGCCGAGCTGGAGCAGCCACGGGAGGGGGCAGGGAGACCGGGAGGGCGGACCAGGAATTTTTCCAGTGGGTGGAGACTCGGGCCGGCGGCTGGAATCCCGCGATTGGCGGCTTGGCGGGGGCCGGGGGAAACCTCGCGGCACTGCGAGCTGGAAACCGGGGTAAAAGCTGTGACGGGGGCGACGGGGCTCGCGCGCTGCTAATGATTAACTCCGCAGGTGGGGAGAGCGCGCGGCCCCGGCGCTGTGCGCCGGGAGGAACGCTACCCGCCCGGGAGCCACCTAGACGTGCTAAGACACAAAGACGCACGTGGGGTGGGGGCCGAGGGGGTCACCCTGGTGTCACAGACCTGATATCACCGCCTCCCAAGAGGGCACCGGGGGGCCTAAACGGCCCCGATTTTACGAACAGGAAAGGTCCTTTAGTGGGGATCGAATCTGGGAGCCCTGACCCTTCCAAAGCCGGGCACCTCGGCTTTTCTGAGTCAGAAAGGCACGTCTTGAATTCCTCACCGAAATTCGGTTCCCGTGACCCTTTACAGATGTAAGTCCAAACCTCTGAGAAACGAGCAAGAAAGAGATGAAGAAGCCGATAACCTGGGGACTCCCCCAAGATACTGTTAGATGAGAAAAGCAAGAGGCAGAAACCCGTGTAATAAAAGACCCATTTTGGTACAACGAAGAGAAACTGTCCCCTGTTAGGATACCTGTATGTAATCACTTCGGCATGGAAAAGTGCACACCTGGAAAAGAGGGGCTGAGGGCGGGACGGAGGCATTCATTAAGGACCGGCTGGCTTTTGAGCAAGAGCATAAACTTTAAATAAACCGGAAATAATTCGTCAATAAAGGTGTTAAAAAAGAAAAAAAAAAAAAGATGCTGTCCCAGCACAAGACAGGGAGAGACGCCCGGGATGGGAGGAGGGATGGGAGGAGGAATGGATGGGACATGGACATCAAAACCTCTGGGTACATTTGACATTAGTGTGTAGACATTATGTGTGTCTAGTAAAGGACGAATATTCCTGTTTAAAAACAAAACAAGCCCAAAAGAAAAGAAAAATAAGCTACTCCCGGGAAATGCAAGCCCCAGGTGACTTACAGGGAGGGGAGGGGCCGGCGCGGAAGGAAATGGCTTTCAGGTGACTTTGAAACTGGATCCAGGCCGAGGGTAAGGTGAAGACAGCGGGGCTCCCGGCTACCCACGGCGGGGGAAAGAGGTAGGCGCTGGGCCTGATCCGCGCGGGAAGCCGGGCGCACATTCCTCTGAGAGGGAGGGTCGCACATTCCTGCGGGAGGGAGAGCCTGCTCCAGCCTAGCAGAGCCCTGCCCGCCCCGAAGGGGAAGGTGAAAGAGATTGCGGAGGGTGGGGGCGGGGGCAGGATCGGAGGTAAACAGCCACCGCGGCTCAGCCAGAAACGGCCGGCCAGGCTCCGAGCTCCGGGGAGAAAGAGAAGCCCCAGTCTTCTCCTGCGTTCCAGAGTGTAGTTCAGCCTCAGGCTTCTGCTTTTTCTTTGATCCTGCTTTCTTCTCTGATCACCCAAATCCTATCAGTCCTGCCCATCTCAGATTCCGGCTTCCAAAGAAGGCTTCTGGCTTAACTAAGGCCACAGGTGGTGCAGTGGCAAAGAATCCGCCTGCCATTGCAGGAGGTGCAAGAGACAGAGGGTTCCATCCCTGGGTAGGGAAGTTCCCCTGGGGGAGGAAGGAAAACCCACTCCAGTATTCTTGCCTGGAGAATTCCAAGGACAGAGGAGGCTGGTGGGCTAGAGTCCATAGAGTAGCAAAGAGTCCCGCTGGACTGAGTTACTGATAGCTCATTGGTGAGCAGTACCCCTCACCCCCAGCCAGGACAGGTAATCGAGGTTGTAGTGGTGGTTGTTCAGTCACTCGGTTGGGTCTGACTCTTTGCCACCCCATGGACTGCAGCAGGCAGTTACTGATAGTAATAGTAACTCATTTAGTGAATGTTTACCATTTGCAGGGTTCCTGCTATGCTGCAGTGTTTACAAACGCTGTCTCCATCCTCACAGCCGCCTTGTGAGCTAGTGTTGGATATCGGGTTCATCTGCTTCCTTCTTGGAAAGGAAACCTTGCTTTATTTGGGAGGCCAGCCACCTGGGGAGATGACCGACTCCTAGCCAAAAGCCAACTGTGGAGTCTCTGCTCCCCATGGAAAATTTTTAAAAGGAGAATCATTTGGGGAACAGGTCAGAGTCTTTCTTACATTCCACTGTGTGCAGACATTCTCCTGATTGGTTGGTGGTAAGGTAACAGGTCATGCCTGAATGGTCTAGTGGTTTACCCTACTTCCTTCAATTTAAGTCTGAATTTGGCAATAAGGAGTTCATGATCTGAGCCACAGTCAGCTCCCAGTCTTGTTTTTGCTGACTGTATAGAGCTTCTCCATCTTTGGCTGCAAAGAATATAATCAATCTGATTTCAGTGTTGACCATCTGGTGATGTCCATGTGTAGAGTCTTCTCTTGTGTTGTTGGAAGAGGGTGTTTGCTATGACCAGTGCATTCTCTTGGCAAAACTCTATTAGCCTTTGCCCTGCTTCATTCCATATTCCAAGGCCAAATTTGCCTGTTACCCCAGGTGTTTCTTGACTTCCTACTTTTGCATTCCCGTCCCCTATAATGAAAAGGACATCTTTTTTGGGTGTTAGTTCTAAAAGGTCTTGTAGGTCTTCATAGAACCATTCAACTTCAGCTTCTTCAGCGTTACTGGTTGGGGCATAGACTTGGAATACTGTGATAATGAATGGTTTGCCTTGGAAACGAACAGAGATCATTCTGTCATTTTTGAGATTGCATCCAAGTAGTGCATTTTGGACTCGTTTGTTGACCATGATGGCTATTCCATTTCTTCTAAGGGATTCCTGCCCACAGTAGTAGATATAATGGTCATCTGAGTTAAATTCACCCATTCCAGTTCATTTTAGTTCCCTAGATTTTCTAGGGACATTCCCTAGGAACATTCCCTAGATTTCTAGAATGTCAACGTTCACTCTTGCCATCTCCTGTTTGACCACTTCCAATTTGCCTTGATTCATGGACCTAACATTCCAGGTTCTATGCAATATTGCTCTTTACAGCATCAGACCTTGCTTCTATCACCAGTCACATCCACAACTGGGTATTGCTTTTGCTTTGGCTCCATCCCTTCATTCTTCTTGGAGTTATTTCTCCACTGATCTCCAGTAGCATATTAGGCACCTACTGACCTGGGGAGTTCCTCTTTCAGTGTCCTATCTTTTTGCCTTTTCATACTGTTCATGGGGTTCTCAAGACAAGAATACTGAAGTGGTTTGCCATTCCCTTCTCCAGTGGACCACATTCTGTCCCTTATGACTATAAAGTGGAAGTGAGAAATAGATTTAAGGGACTAGATCTGATAGAATGCCTGATGAACTATGGACGGAGGTTCGTGATATTGTACAGGAGACAGGGATCAAGACCATCCCCATGGAAAAGAAATGCAAAAAAGCAAAATGGCTGTCTGGGGAGGCCTTACAAATAGCTATGAAAAGAAGTGTAGTGAAAAGCAAAGGAGAAAAGAAAAGATATAAGCGTCTGAATGCAGAGTTCCAAAGAATAGCAAGGAGAGATAAGAAAGCCTTCCTCAGCAATCAATGCAAAGAAATAGAGGAAAACAACAGAATGGAAAAGACTAGAGATCTCTTCAAGAGAATTGACATACCAAGGGAACATTTCATGCAAAGATGGGCTCAATAAAGGACAGAAATGGTATGGACCTAACAGAAGCAAAAGCTATTAAGAAGAGGTGGCAAGAATACACAGAAGAACTGTACAAAAAAGATCACAACCAAGATAATCACAATGGTGTGATCACTCACCTAGAGCCAGACATCCTGGAATGTGAAGTCAAGTGGGCCTTAGAAAGCATCACTACAAACAAAGCTAGTGGAGGTGATGGAATTCCAGTTGAGCTATTTCAAATCCTGAAAGAAGATGCTGTGAACGTGCTACACTCAACATGCCAGCAAATTTGGAAAACTCAGCAGTGGCCACAGGACTGGAAAAGGTCAGTTTTCATTCCAGTCCCAAAGAAAGGCAATGCCAAAGAATGCTCAAACTACCGCACAATTGCACTCATCTCACATGCTAGTAAAGTAATGCTCAAAATTCTCCAAGCCAGGCTTCAGCAATACATGAAGCGTGAACTTCCAGATATTCAAGCTGGTTTTAGAAAAGGCAGAGGAACCAGAGATCAAATTTCCAACAGCCGCTGGATCATGGAAAAAGCAAGAGAGTTCCAGAAAAACATCTATTTCTGCTTTATTGACTATGCCAAAGCCTTTGACTGTGTGGATCACAATAAACTGTGGGAAATTCTGAAAGAGATGGGAATACCAGACCACCTGACCTGCCTCTTGAGAAACCTGTATGCAGGTCAGGAAGCAACAGTTAGAACTGGACATGGAACAACAGACTGGTTCCAAATAGGAAAGGGAAAGGGAAAGGGAAAGTGAAGGAGCTCAGTCATGTCCGACTCTTAGTGACCCCATGGACTGCAGCCTACCAGGCTCCCTGTCCCTGGGATTCTCCAGGCAAGAACACCGGAGTGGGTTGCCATTGCCTTCTCCATTGTGTGAAAGTGAAAAGTGAAAGTGATATATTTTCCTTATACAAGGCTGTATATTGTCACCCTGCTTATTTAACTTATATGCAGAGTACATCATGAGAAACGCTGGGCTGGAAGAAGCACAGGCTGGAATTAAGATTGCCAGGAGAAATATCAATAACCTCAGATATGCAGATGATACCACCCTTATGGCAGAAAATGAAGAGGAACTAAAAAGCCTCTTGATGCAAGTGAAAGTGGAGAGTGAAAAAGTTGGCTTAAAGCTCAACATTCAGAAAACGAAGATCATGGCATCTGGCCCCATCACTTCATGGGAAATAGATGGGGAAACAGTGAAAACAGTGGCTGATTTTATTTTTTGGGGCTCCAAAATCACTGCAGATGGTGATTGCAGCCATGAAATTAAAAGATGCTTACTCCTTGGAAGGAAAGTTATGACCAACCTAGACAGCATATTCAAAAGCAGAGACATTACTTTGCCAACAAAGGTCCGTCTAGTCAAGGCTATGGTTTTTCCAGTGGTCATGTATGGATGTGAGAGTTGGACTGTGAAGAAAGCTGAGCCCCCAAGAATTGATGCTTTTGAACTGTGGTGTTGGAGAAGACTCTTGAGAGTCCCTTGGACTGCAAGGAGATCCAACGAGTCCATTCTAAAGGAGATCAGTCGTGGGTGTTCTTTGGAAGGAATGATGCGGAAGCTGAAACTCCAATACTTTGGCCACCTCATGAGAAGAGTTGACTCATTGGAAAAGACCCTGATGCTGGGAGGGATTGGGGGCAGGAGGAGAAGGGACGACAGAAGATGAGATGGCTGGATGGTATCACCGACCTAATGGACACAAGTTTGAGTGAACTCTGGGAGTTGGCGATGGACAGGGAGGCCTGGCGTGCTGCAGTTCATTGGGCTGCAAAGAGTTGGACACAACTGAGTGACTGAACTGAACTGAAGGTGACAGGGCCCTATCCCAGGAATCTTGCCTGATGCTCCACCTTGATGAGGGGGTGGGTGGGGGGCAGGGCACGTGGCCTTAGTTTCTGCAGAAGAACTCAAAGATGTTGTGTGTGTTCCTTGATTTGTACCAACTTGCCTAGTGACTCAGTGGTAAAGAACCCACCTGCACTGCAGGAGACATGGGTTTGATCACTGACCTTTGTCAGGAAGATCTCCTGGAGAAGGAAATGGCAACCCATTCCAGTATTCTTGGCTGGGAAATCCCATGGACAGAGGCGCCTGGCAGGCTACAGTCCATGGGGTTGCAGAAGAGTCGACGACAACTTAGTGACTAAACAATAAATGTTTTGGAACCTGGGCCCTGCCCATTTCTGCACCATCGTTTCTTAACTTTTCCTCCTTTGTTTCTGCATAACCTCCCTTCCCTGATTAGTAGCTGTTTGAATCTGCCCCTTAGAACTCTAGGAGGCTGAACGAAGTCTGTTTTCTACAAATGAGAAATGGGGAATACGGAAAGGACTTGTACCTGGGAGGGTCCCACAGGGTCTTTTTCCATTTCGCTAGTAAGTATACTTATCCCCATTTTACAGATGGGACAACAGGAGGTCCCAGGGATCTAACCACTTGGTCAATATTATATAACCAGCAAAACCCAAGCCTGACAAGATAGGTACAATATTTGAGGGCTTACTATGTGCCAGCCAGTATTCCAAGTCCTTTATACGAACAATTGTAGTCAGAGAAGAAGAACCTGAGGCAAAGTCACGTAGCTAGTGTGTGGGAGACCTTGGGTTCATAATAAGGGAACATGGCTCTTCAGCATTTCTGCTTTATTTTTGACACTTGCTATTCAGTTCACGCCTTGATTATAATGTCTTGTGCTGCTTCTACTTGTTTTAATGTATAGCTTATTTCCTAAAAAGAGTGTAATCTTGCCTTGTGGCAGAAGTCATATAGAAGATATTCAGTAGCATTTGTTCCTCGATTGTGTCCAACTCTGTGACCGCATGGACTATAGCCTGCCAGGTTCTCTGTCCATGGGATTCTCCAGGCAAGAATACTGGAGTGGGTTGGCATTCCCTTCTCCAGGGGATCTTCCCGACCCAGGGATTGAACCTAGGTCTCCTGCATTGCAGGAAGACTCTTTACCATCGTAGAGCAGTGCTGAACTCAGATGAAATAACACAATCTCAAACCAGTTAGTCCTAAAGGAAATCAGCTCTGAATATTCATTGGAAGGACTGACACTGAAGATCCCAGAGTTTGGCCACCTGATGCAAAGAGCTGACTCATTGGAAAAGACCCTGATGCTGAAGGCAGAAGGAGAAGGGGGCAAGGGGATGAGATGGTTGGATGGCATCACTGACTCAATGGACATGAATCTGAGCAAACTCCTGGAGATAGTGAAGGACAGGGAAGCCTGGCATGCTGCAGTTCATGGAGTTGCAGAGAGTTGGACATGACTTAGGGACTGAACAATAATAATAATAAAGAATTAAACTCTGTGTCTGGCCCAGCAGCTCTAGACTGAAGCCACTCCGCAGCACAGAGCCTCTCCTTCAGCCTTTTGCTTTAGCGACCTCACCCTTTCTGCTATTAAGTCATTTATTATTATAATAACACCTTGTGTCTCAGTAATGCCTTTAATCCAAGATCTCAAAGTATTCTAACTCATCTTCAAAGTACCCCCACTGAAATGGGGAGTTGGACTATTTTTCCCCATTTTATGGGTGAGAAAACCAAGACAACACAGAGTTGAAATGACTCACTATGGAAATCAATGGCAGGGTTTCTTCTCCCAGCCCTTCCCCTCCTCCTTCCTGACTCTTGGCTGCCAACATTTGCATCTAAATTTCAAATCCCAGAGACAAAGGCCATTGAGTTTTCACAATAAAGGACATTTCCAAACTGTCATCTCAGCTGCTCTATTGTGGTAGACCTCAGGAGAGGGAGGGGATGTAAACACAATGAAGGTTCCCTGGGGCTCTGTGCTTCCAGCCCGGAGAAGGAGCTGGAGCTGGTTGGCTGGGTGGGGAGTGAAATCCTAAACTGGGAGGAAATCTCTGTCGTAGGGAATCCCTGCAACCTATAAAGCACCACCAAACTCTGAGGCCTCAAAGCTTTGAGTTTCAAGCTACATTTTAGCCATGTTTCTCAAAATCTGAATCACAAGCCATAACAACAACAGATACAATGGACCTCATCAAAATATAAAACTTCTGTGCCTCAAAGGACATCAAGAAAGTGAAAAAATGCAAAGAATGGGAGAAGGATTTTGCAATCATATATCTGATGAAAGACTGTATCTAGAATATGAAGAACTCCTTCAACTTTATAATAAAAAGGCAAATAACCCAAATTGTAAAATGGGCTAAGGATCTAAATAAGACATTTCTCCAAAGAAGATGTGCAAATGGAAAATAAGCACATGAAAAGATACTCAGAGTCATTAGCCATCATGGAAATGCAAATTAAAAAAAAAAAGAAATATCACTTCATACTTTTTTTTTTTTTTGCCAGCGCTGGCTCTTAGTTGCAGCACACAGGAACCTTCGTTGCAGCAAGCAGGCAGGATCTAGTACCCTGACCCCTGCATTGGGATCAAACCCAGGCCCCCTAAATTGGGAGCTTGGAGTCTTAACCACTGGACCACCAGGAAAGTCCTCACTTCATACCTTTTAGAAAAGCTAAAATCAAAAGAACATAATAGGGGCGGGGGGAGAAAGACACATAATAATAAGTGTTAAGGAAGAAATGGAGAAATTAGAACTCTCAAAGTTAATGAATGTAAAATGGTGTAGCCACTTTGGAAAACAGTCTAGCAGTTCCTCAAAAGGTAAAACATGGAGTTACCATATGACCCAACAATTCTACTTCTAGGTATATACCCAAGAGGAATGAAAACATCTATCCACACAAACCCTTGTACACAAATGTTCATAGCAGCATTATTCATAATAACCAAAATGTAGAAACAATCCAAATATCCATCAACTGATGAATGGATATACAAAATGTATATCCATATAATGGACTATTATCCAGTCATAAAAAGGAATGAAGTACTGATTTATGCTACAACATGGATGAACTTGAAAAGATTATGCTAAGTGAAAGTAGCTGGTCACTAGGACACATATATATATGTAATATGTGTGTGTATACATATATATACACACACAGATATATGTGTGTATATATGTACATACATATATATGTATGTATATGTGATACCATTTACATGAACTGTCCAGAATAGGCAAATATGCACAAAGTAGATGAATGGGTACCTAGAGCTGGAGTAGGGTGAAGGGAGATTGGATGGGGGAAGGGTGATGTGACTGCTGACAGGATCGGAGTTTCTTTTAGTAGTGATAAAATACTAAAAATATTTAATATACTAAAAATCATTGAATTGTATATTATAAATGGGCAAGTTGTGTGATATGTGAAATACATCTCAATAAATCTGTTTTTTGTTTTTTTTTTTAAAGCATGCCATTATCACATGTTCCAGAGTTACCCAGGCTACCTATATTCAGAATCCTATCAGAATCGTCAGCAGTCAGGGACCCAACTCTTCATGTCCTCAGAGCACACTGAATGAAGTTCACTATGCCTGACAAGACAGTGATTCAAAGCCATGTAGCCCCCAGGCTTCCTGAAATGAGTAGAATGGAAGGTCTGTAACTAACTCTCCATTAGAGGAGAAAGGGCAGTGACCTGGGCAAGGGGCAGTGGGTGCACGGGAGCTGCTTCCTGAAGTTCTTTGTCAGTAACTTCTTTCCCTCAGTCTGGACTCCTTATAGAAGCTCAGTCACGTCAGACTCTGCAACCCCATGGACTATACAGTCCATGGAATTCTCCAGGCCAGAATACTGGAGTGGGCAGCCTTTCCCTTCTCCAGGGGATCTTCCCAACCCAGGGATCGAGCCCAGGTCACCCACATTGCAGGCAGATTCTTTACCAGTTGAGCCACAAGGGAAACCCCTGGATTCCCTAAGTGTCAGAAAAATCTTACATCAGAAAGGGGAAGAAAGTGTGGGGTGAAGGAGAGGAAGACAGCTCCTCTCCTTACTACATTCAGGCTCATGGCTGCTGCTGTGGAGAGCTCTTGAGGGAAATGGGCTGTTTATTAGACTTTGTGTCTACAACAGAAACATTTGCCAATCACTTGTGGTTTTTCAAGAACCTGGAAGCACATGTGAACCATTTGTGGAGATCACTTTTATTATCAGTAGATAAAAGAGCTGTAAACCAGCATTTACAACACCTGAGACCTGGGAGTTGGCACTAAGACGTCAGCCTTTGATGACCTAGGGGTGATTTATACATAAACATGCTATTCCTTCTCTAACTTCTGGCCTCCTCTAGCTGAGATTTTTCAGACCTGAGTGTTCATAAAAATTGCCTGGAAAGTTTCTGACTCCGGACAGAAACAGACCCCAGGAATCTGTGACTTTTTAATAAGGAAGTAAGTCAGAAAGACTTCTGGCCTTTGGGCCAGCGGTTTTGCTATTTGCATCACGTCACTACCTGTCGATAAATGAAGTGTAAACGTGGAATAGTCAAGCTTTACCCAGCCTAATGTTAAAGTGAAAAATTTTCTGAGGTGGGTTAAGAAACTATTAGATGAGATGGTGTTTTGGGTTGTCTGTTGTACAGTTGCTCAATCATGTTCAACTCTTTGAGACCCCATGGACTGCAGCACACCAGGCTTCCCTGTCCTTCAGTATCTCCTGAAGTTTGCTTAAACTCATATCCATTAAGTCGATGATGCCATCCAACCGTCTCATCTGCTATTGCCCCCTTCTCCTCCTGCCCTCGATCTTTTCCAGCATCAGGGTCTTTTCCAATGAGTCAGTTCTTCCTATCAGGTGGCCAAAGTATTGGAGCTTCAGCTTCAGCATCAGTCCTTCCAATGAATATTCAGGGTTGATTTCCTTTAGGATTGACTGGATTGAACTCCTTGATGTCCAAGGGACTCTCAAGAATCTTCTCCAGCACCACAGTTAGAAAGCATCGATTCTTTAGTGCTCAGCCTTCTTTATGGTCTAGCTCTCACATCCACACATGACTACTGGAAAAACCATAGCTTTAACTATATGGACCTTTGTTGGCAAAGTGATGTCCCTGCTTTTTAATATGCTGTCTAGGTTTGTCATAGCTTTTCTTCCAAGGATAAAGCATCTTTTAATTTCATGGCTGAGGTCATGGACCATAGTGATTTTGTCTGAGTACTTCATATATCTATGCGATTGATATCCTAGAAGACTTGCCACTTCTACATGAGAATTTTTCAGACCTGGGTGTTCATAAAAACTGCCTGGCAAGTTTCTGACTCAGAAACAGACCCCAGGAATCTGCATTTTTTTAAATAGCCAAGTGAGTCAGATATGAGATTCATTAGACCACACTTTAAAAAACATGAGTCTGAATTCTGTTTTGTGTCTTTTTCCCTCCTGGTGCTTCTTCTCCCTCCCCTGAAACACAGAACTCAAGATAAAAACCCCCGGAAATCCCTCCCAGTGCTCCAAAGATAAAAGGGTATGGCTTTTAAGAGCTCAGATGTTGGAATTAATCAGGCTATTATATTTAATCAGATGAAAGAGTTCCACCTTGATTCCATGTGTAGTGCTTAATCAACACCTTAGAGAGAAGCAGGGTGGGGTGCACCTACCAAGTGCTATACTGTAACTTTCAGAAAGCAAATTAATAAGAGCTTAATTAGGAGGTAATTGCCCAGTTACTTGCAGATGGAGGCAGTTCTTCCTGACTGTAATTTTGGTTGTTGATGCTTTCCTGTCAAACAGGGGCCTCTGGGTTCCCTGGCTTCTCTGTCTTATCCAAAGAGGATGCAGCAGCAGTGCCAAGGCGACAATGGGGCCCAGACCTGCCTAACCCTTCCTTTGGTTTCTGTGCCAGACCACACAGGAAACATGGGTTGGTTACAACTGGATTAGGGCAACTGGGACCAGGTCCATCTCGTTTCCTAAACCACCGGCATCTTCTCCACGGAGAATGAAGCATCAACAGAAGGGTGGATGGAATAACTTTGTTTGTCCACCTGAACAGTGACCAGGCTCCCCGTCAGTCCCCACTTGGCCCTATCCTGTTCTTGAAGGCACTCCCTTCAAAATCTCCAATCCCTTCAGAAGCAGGGCCTTGCCTGCTCTCTCACTCTCCTGCTATGTAACTGCCTTCCTATAGGTCTTAGAGGATTGCCAGGGTTTCTTCCAATCCTGAAAATCATGGATTCTACCATCTGAAGGAACCCCACGCTGGATCTTTCAGCTACAACAAGCTCTTTCCCCTTCACCTCTAAGCTTGTCTAGGGGTGATTCTCTGATCCAAACACCCTTATCTCAGGCCTGTGGTTGTCCTCAGCTTGTGCTGTGATGGGGACAACACAGTACCAGGCTAGTCAACCATCCTTTGAGGATTGCCCAACAACCCTTGGAGACAGGTAGTATTCTCTCATTTTACTGATGAGAATATTGAGTCTCAGGTCAAGTACCAGGTCCCAGGTCCTGTGGTCCTTAATGGCAAACCCAGGACAATGTTCCCAGGCCCCTCTCAGGCAACCAAAGTACCCGACCTCAGCTCCCAAGGAGCCCTACACCCAAGCAGAGAAGGTAGAAGCAACTTAAGCAAATTAAACCCAAGATAAGAAATGCCCCATCATGTTTGGCCCAATAAAACCAATTGAAAATATAAACTCCCTTTCAAGTCACCAGAAAGCCTCTAGGCTCACTAGTGAGATACAGCCTTCTTCCAGGGGCTGGAAAATTGAACCAATGGGAAGAAAAGGAAGAATGTGTTCAGGGTCATAAAGCAGATGGGGTGGCGGGGTGCGGGGGGTGGGGGGGTTGTGGGAAGCAAAAGTCTCTAAATACTTGTGACATGATGTCTCAAGCTAGCCGGCTATAAAAGGTGAGGCAAAGCCTTTGCCTGGCAACAGTAGACTTTTAAGCCCTAATCATAGCTCTGCTGCCTGTTCCCAAGGAGTGGTCCCCTTGCTAGAACTCCAGAACATCCTGTCCTCTCTGCCTCAGGGAGATACAGACGAGCAAAGCGGGGGTTTGCCAAGTGCTGCTGAAGGGAGCGGAGAGTTAGTCTCCTTCCTGCTGGGCTCAGAGGCTCCTGTAGCATCAACTCCAGAACCTTCCTCAGCCCCAGATGTCCTCCATGCCACTCCTCCTCACTGAGCCTCACAGGTCCCACGGGGTTCTCCCTCCCCCAGATCACCTGCCTCCTTGTGGCCCCAGGGAAAGGCACTTTCTCAGGCATCCAGGCCAAGGTGGAGGGCCTTACAGTCCCCCTGGAAGCAGGATGGTTAAGAGCACAGACTTGGGGGTCAACAGACCTGCATGCTAGCTCTGCTTCTTAGGCAAGCCATTTAATCTCTCTCTGCCTTGATTTCCTCATCTAAAAATGGAGTGAATAGTCGTAGTTCCTATCTCAGGAATAAGGGAGAAAATATCTGTGAGGTACTTGGCACAGTTCCTAGTCCACAGAAAGGAATAGCTAATAATATTATTTGTATTTCTGCTTCTAGGTGTTAGGTATCCAAGCCCCACACCTCAATATCCTAGTTTTCCTATTGCCATGTCAAGTTAAAGAATCTTATAACTGGAAGAGACCCTAGAAGTCACTTAATATAAAGAATCTATGGAATGCTCACACATATATATCCCTAAGAATGAGATAATATCAGTAAAGTACTTAGCATGTGCCTGGGATATAATAAGTGCTTGGTCAATGTTAGGGTTTGTGAGAGTTAATTTTATGTGTCAGCTTGACTGGATCACAGGATGTCCAGACACCTGGTTCAATGTTGTTTTTGGTTGTCTGTGAGGATGTTTCCAGAAGAGATTAGCATTTGAACTGGTAGACTCTGACTGGTGGAATTCAATCTCTGTCTGATGGCTGAGCTAGGACATAGGTCTTCTCCTGTCCTCAGCACTCTTGGTTCTCAGGCCTTCAGACTTGGCCTGGAACCTACAGCATTGGTGATCTGGTTCTCAGGCCTTCCAAACCACACCACCAGCTTTCCTGGGTCTCCAGCTTAGAGATGGTGAATCAGGGGACTTCTCAGCCTCTATAAGCACATCAGCCAACACCTGATAGTGAAACTTTTCGTGTATATATCCATCTCCATCCTATTGGTTCTATTTCTGTGGAGAACCCTGACTCATACAGATTGTGTTGTTCATTTGTTTATGTAGGAAGGTAATATTTACTAAGTTACCCCCATCTATCCATCCATCCAAGTGTGTTCTGGTTGCTGGGAGATACACACTTTAGAATAAGATGTAGCATTGCCCCAGGAGAGAAATGTGTAATCAAATCAAAAAAGAGAAGAGTCAGAAAACAATTAGGGAACAGCTGAGGGCCTAATTGTGTAGTATTTTCTGTGCTCTCAGATGTGACAATGATCACACCTGAAGGGAGGAAAGAGATTCCCTCCCCTTTTAGGAATGACTCAGAATGCATATGCTCACATACTGTTAGCTTTCAAAGAATGCGGACATACTTTTATGTCAAAGATCTCATGACTCAAAAGACCTTTAGGAACTTCCCTTGTGGTTCAGTAGTTAAGAATCGGCCTTCCAATGCGGGGAGTGCGGGTTTGATCCCTGGTCGAGGAACTAAGATCCCACATGCCATGGGGCAACTAAGCCTGTGCACCACAACCAGAGAGCCTGCATGCCACAACGAAGCCCTGAAGCAATCAAAAATAGATCCAGAAGGAGGAGTGACCATGGAGTAGGGACCCTAGTTTCTCCCACGTGGCTCCTGCCCCAGCTCTGAAGATGTTTCCAAAGAGGAGCCAATTCTGACCTGCGCCTTTCCTCCCCCTATGCCCAGCCCCCTGGCCTGCACTCCTCCCCGAGGGAGCTCAGAGGAAGTCTGAGACACATAGACATTTCTCTTCCCCACTGTCCCAGGAGACCTAGGAGACGTTCCCTGGAAGGTCTCAGCGATCAGCAAAGATCTACTTTCTCACCTCTTCTCCAGTCTCTTCCTCTGCTCCTCCTGCCCCTTTATCCCCATTCCCTCTGGCTTTGCTAGAGGAATGTCACCTACTGTCATCGTGGACACTTAAGTGGAGTTCATTTCCCCTGAGCAGAGCTGCATACAGACTGGACTCCTGTGGCTCTCACACTTGTATCCACAAGTTTCTAGTCCACAAATATTCACTGAGGTGCTATTATGTGCCAGGCCTTATGCTGGATCCTGTCAGAGACACAAAAGTGTCAGGCCCCATCTCTGACTTTGACCAAGTGAGACAGAGTGACAAGCTGTGAACATGTAACCGTAAAATCTTTAGAGTGCCATTCTTGACAATGAAAGCAGACATTGGTAAAAGACAGTTCTCAGTTCTTTGATGATTATAATTGATATTAGAGGGTAGAGGATATTAGAAGCCAGAGGGTAGAGGCTGGGATGGTCAGGGAAGGTTTCTTCAAAGAGGTGGGCTCTCTTTTTTTTTTAATAATTAAAAATATATATATTTATCTTATTTGTTTACTTGTTTGGCTGTGCCAGGTCTTAGTTGCAGCATATGGGATCTAGTTCCCTGACCAGGGATTGAACCCGGACTACCTGCATGGGGAGCACGGAGTCTTAGCCCCTGGACCACCAGGGAAGGCCCCAGTCTGACCATTCCTTGCTGGTATCTTAGCAAGGACCTGAACTTGATCTTCCAGTAGAGACTTCCTCCTACCAAATATCTCAACCTAAAAGGAACGGCTACCCACTCCAGTATTCTGGCCTGAATAATTCCATGGACTATAATCCATGGGGTCACAAAGAGTTGGACATGACTGAGCAACTTTCACTTCAATGACTTTGTATTAGTTTTTTGGTCGCAAGTGGCAGAGACTCAACATAAGCTAACTCTAGTAGAAAATTGTCTTTGATACTGTCTTCAGCTTTAATTGCCTCTTATAACTGGAAAGTCCGTGGAAGTCCATTAGTTTGCAAAATATTGAGGTACAGCTGGCTCTAATAATATTCCAGGGCTCTGTTTTCTCCCCTTTTCCCTCTCTACTGAGTTCCACTTTCCAGGCCGGCTCTCACTGGGAGGCAGGAAAGCTGGCTGCTAGCAGCCCTAGATTCATCATCTCCGAACTTATCCACCCCACTGAAAAGAGACAAAGTATCCCTCCTAACCGTCTTCTCGGCCTCTTGTCAGGGATCCTGACAAAGCAGGTAAAAAAGATTCACTGACAGCTTCTAGGTCCATCCACATCTCCACAAAATACCCAATTTCATTCCTTTTTACAGCCGAGAGTCTGTCATACAGAGTGAAGTAAGTCAGAAACAGAAAAACAAATATTGCGTATTAACGCATACATGTGCAATCTAGAAAAGTGGTGAGTGCAGAGCAGGAATAGAGATACAATGAGGTAGAGAATCAACATGTGGACCCAGGGTGGGGAAGGGGAGGGTGGGATAGACTGGGAGAGTAACACTGACATATAGACACTACTGTGTGTAAACTAGTGAGTGGGAACCTGCTGTATAGTACAGGGAGCTCAGTGTGCTGCTCCGTGATGACCTAGAGGGTGGGGTGAGGGGTTGGGGGGAGGGAGGTCCACGAGGGAGGGGATATATGTATGTGTGTGTGTGTGTGTGCACACTGTCATGTCCGACTCTTTGCAACTCCATGGACTGTAGCTTGCCAGGCTCCTCTGTCCATGGGATTTCCCAGGCAAGAATACTGGAGTGGGTTGGCATTTCCTTCTCTAGGGGATCTTCCTGACCCAGGAATCCAGCCCGCATCTCCTGCATCTCCTGCATAGGCATGTGGATTCTTTACCACTAGTGCCACCGATATATGTATACATATAGCTGATTCACTTTGTTGTACAGCAGAAACTAACACAACATTGTAATGCAATTATATTCCAATAAAAAATATATTAACTTAAAAAAAAAAGGGTTCATTGATGGAGCCCCAAAGTTGGCTGTCATGTGGGGAATACTCGGTGCTGAGGGGTGGATCTGAAAGACAAAAAAGACAATCTTGGACAGGTATGGGGAAGAAAGCAAGGCTGTGTTGCATTGTTCTGGAAAACCTCATCTCCTGTTACAGACATCCCAGACAGACACATGTCCCCACTTCCTTCCAAACTCTAATGACCAGTCTTTTCACAGGGAAGCAAATGGTTAATTGCCAGGAGCGATGGCCTACAGACAACAACTGTCTATCAGAGGAGGGTTACTGACTGGATGGTCACTGAGGTGTGGTGTTTTAGGACAGGGATCTAGATCAGAAGACCAGGTTAGGTGGGAGCACCCTCACACCCTGGAACATTCATGAAATGGATTTGGTGGCAAGCAGAACCAAGTCCCTGCTGCAAGCCAGAACTCACTTATATAGTTTGCAGGTGTCCTCTGTCACTTCAGGGGCTTCCCTGGTGGCTCAGAGGTTAAAACGTCTGATCGCGATGTGGGAGACCTGGGTTCAATCCCTGGGTCGGGAAGATTCCCTGGAGAAGGAAATGGCAACCCACTCCAGTATTCTTGCCTGGAGAATCCCATGGATAGAGGAACCTGGTAGGCTACAGTCCACGGGGTCGCAAAGAGTCGGACACTACTGAGCGACTTCACTTTCACTTTCTGTCACTTCAGTCATGTCTGACTCTGTGACCCCCTGGGCTGTAGCCTGCCAGGCTCTTCTGTTCATGAGGATTTTCCAGGCAAGAATACTGGAGTGGGTTGCCATTTCCTCCTCCAGGGGATCTTTTCGATGCAGGGATTGAAAATGCAGCTCCTGCAGCTCCTGCATTGGCAGGCGGATTCCTTACCACTTGAGCCACCTGGGAAGCTAGAGGGCTTGGGTGGTAGCTTCAGGTGGTGCCACCCTCAGGAAGAGCAAGATTTCAGAGCTCAAGGCTGCCCTGGACTCAGTCCTGAGTGGGGGACTGAGGGCATTTCCACACTACTCATTCTCTGCTTTTAGATTCTCAATAGGCAGCACTCTCTGGATGTCCCCAGCCTAAGGAAGCAGTAGCTTCAGTCACTTCAGATCACAATCATAGAGAAGAAAAGACCGGAGGCTTAGGGCAGCCTGTCAACAGAGCTTTCTTTGATGATGGAAATGTTTTATGTCCACAATGTGCAGTGTCCATTACGGTAGCCTCTGGCAATGTGGCTAAAGGCAATCAAGGGGCTGAATTTTTAATTTTATTTAATTGCAGTGAATGTAAATCTCAATGGCCACATGTGGCTACAGGCTATGCATTAGACACAAAGCCTTGGAGAATATCCTTCCTTCACCCACCTCCAGGGCATGGGAGAGAAAAGGCAGGATAAATTGGAACGGAACATCCCAATCAAGGATCTACGTCAGAAAAGGCAGATGGTGTAGAATGGGAAATGGGGAAGACCCCTGGTGTCAACTTCCTTCCTAGACACAGACATCAGCTGCCTGAACTCTGACAACTGTCACCCAGCCCCACCCCGCAGAGCCATTGGCTCAGAAAAGGACCTCACAAAGGGTCATCCGAGGCTACCAGGTGGCCCCGACACCACAGTTCAGTGAGGAAGGAAATCACTTCCACGCCTCCCAGTAGCCCCGTGGGGAGCTCACGGCCCCCACCCCAGGCTTCAGAATTCCCATACCCCACAGTCTTCCCCCGCTTTGGGATGCGTCTCATGCCCTGCCTGAGGACCCAGTTCACATGTCCATTAATGGCCAGGTCCCTGTGGGGTTTCAGCTCCACATGTGTTGACCAAGTGCCTCCCAGATCATCAGAGGAAAAGCTGAATGTAAATAATTTCCTTTCCAAGAACAATCTGTCACCTAACACTGTGGGAAACCATCCAAGCTAGCCAGCGCTGGTGACCCGGCTCCACCCTCAGCCTCCAGCCCAGAAAGGGATCTGCTCTACCAGGACAGTCAGAGACTAGGTGAATGGATCCTGACAACCCAGCAGAGCCCTCCACCAACCTGTAAATCAACACAAGGCACAGGCCTAAGACAAAAGAAAAGAGTGAACTTGCGGGAAAGTGAGATGATTAATCAAATGCCTTTGCACTGAACTCAGATCACAGCTGCTCACAAGCATCAGAAGCCATAGTAGGGCACGGGGTTAGGTATGGGCAGGGCTGGGAGAATGCCAACAATGGAAAGTACCATGAAGGTGGATGGATGGGAGGAGGACTGTGTGTCAGGCTGGTGTCAACTTGGCTTCTTTCCATGTACCTTCCATGCAATTCATGCTTCTTCCAGCTTCCAGACCATCTCAAGAAATCGGGCTTTAACTAACTCTCTTGCTGTCAGGAGAATGAAGGCAGGAGCCCAAAAGTGCATGCCCTGAGCTTGCTGTAGTCTAAGAGGGACTTAAACAAGTTATGGGTCTTCTCTAGTTTCTATATGTATTGGGGGTATCCTTTTTATTTTGTTTATTTATTTGGTTGCATTGGGCCTCAGCTGCAGCACACGGGATCTTTGGCTGCAGCACACAGGCTGTCTAGCTGTGACACGCGGGCTCCAGAGCACACAGGCTCAGTAGTTGTGGTACGCGGTATGTAGGATCTTAGTTTCCTGACCAGGGTTCAAACCCGAGTCCCCTGCATTGCAAGGCAATTCTTAACCACTGGACCATCAGGAAAGTCTCCGGGGTATCTATTTTTAGAAATACCCATCCAGGTTCATTGCAGCATTACTTACAACAGCAAAAAAGGTGAAAGCAACTCAAGGGTCTATCCACAGATGATGAATAAAGAAAATGTGATACATACATACAATGGAATATTATTAAGCCCTAAAAATGAGAGAAACCCTGTCACATACTACAACCTGGATGAAACTTGAGGACATCATGCTAAGTGAAGTAAGCCAAGTATTGTATGATTTCATTTATATGAGATACTTAACGTAGTCAAATTCATAAAGACGGAAAATAACAAGGTAGTTGCCAGGGGCTGGAGGGAGGAGAAAGGAGGAGCTATTGTTCAATAGGTTTAGAGTTTCAGTTTTACAAGAGGAAAGTGTTCTAGTCTCTTACACAACAGTGAATACAGTTAACACTATTGAGCTGTAGACTTAATTTTTTTGTCACGATTTTATAATATGTTCTTAACACAATAGAAATTTACAATTAATTATTTTCTCCTATATTCTCTTATCATTCATTATCATAATCCCAAATGCCCATTACAGAAAATGTGGAAAATTGAAAAAAAAATTTTTCATAAGTTTCATGAAAGTAAAACCAGTCTATCATTTCAATGTAGTACCATGGGGTTTATAGGGAATAACTAACACTTCCCTGCCTGACTCTGTTATTCCTTTCCAGAGACAACTGGCTTGACAGGTCTCAGCCCTTAGATGGTCATCACGCTCCCACAAAGGAATTGGCTCCTCAACATTGGTTTATCAACCTCAGATGCCTCTGACTCCTGCCTCAGAAAGATGAGAATTTAACCCACTAACCAATGCCCACCCTTCACCCTAATCCTCTTTATTTTTAGTCATGACAATTATCAGTTATTCTACTGGTTATCTTTTTTTCTAAAATATTTTTAAAATTTAAATTTATTTATTTTTTAAGTGAAGGATAATTGCTTTACTGAATTTTGTTGTTTTCTGTCAAACCTCAACATGAATCAGCCATAGGTATACATATATCCCCTCCCTTTTGAACCTCCCTCCCATCTCCCTCCCCATCCCATGCCTCTAGGTTGATACAGAGCCCCTGTTTGAATTTTCTGAGCCATACAGCAAATTCCAGTTGGCTGTCTATTTTACATATGGTAATGTATATTTCCATGTTACTCTTCCAATACATCTCACCCTTTCCCCTCTCCTCATGTCCGTAAGTCTATTCTTGGTCTGTTTCTCCATTATTGCCCTGTAAATAAATTCTTCAGTACCATTTTTCTAGATTCCGTATATGTGTGTTAGAATACAATATTTATCTTTCTGTTTCTGACTTATTTCACTCTGTATAATAGGTTCTAGGTTCATCCACTTCATTAGAACTGACTCAAATGCGTTTTCTTTTTTTTAATACTTTTTAATTATATTTTTTATTTTTGGCTGAGCTGAGTCTTTGTCACCCTGCAAGGGCTTTCTCTAGTTGCAGCCAATGGTGGCTGCTCTCTAGTTGCAGTGCACAAGTGTCTTACTGCGGTGGCTTCTCTTGTTGCAGAACACAGCCTCTAGAGTGTGGGCTCAGTAGTTGTGGCTTAATTGCCCCTCAGTAAGTGAAATCTTCTAAGACCAGGGATCAAACCCATGTCCCCTGCATTGGCAGGTGGATTCTTAACCACTGGACCACCAGGAAAGTCCCTTAATACTTAGTTGTCTGTGCTGGGTTTAGTTACAACACGCAGGATCTTCAATCTTCCTTCCAGCATGGGAAGTCAGTTGCGGCCTGTGAAATCTGTTTCCTGACCAGGGATTAAACCCGGGCCCCCCTCACTGGGAGTTCAGAGTCTTAGCCACTGGACCACCAGGGAAGTCCCTCTGTTGGTTATCTTGGTAACTTTAAGCAATGTACTTAAAACTCACTTGATTACTGGCTGGGTCAATTTTTGATAGTCTCCTAGCTCTGTAAAATGAGTTTACTAGGGCCTTTTACCTATCTTTCCATCAAGATGCCCCTTCCAGCCCCAACTTCTGTCAGTTGTATGCCTATATTTATATTGTTATGTTGATAATATTCATTCCATTTTTCTCTTTCACAATAGATTGTTTCTAGGAGCTAAACATCAGCCCGCTGTGCTAACACCATTGAGACTTTGCCAGTGCGTTTCCTCCATGTGGCGGTACTGCATTCACCATGCCGTGGGTCCACGGATGCAAGAGTTGACCTTTCAGGAGGTGAGTTTGGTGGACATGAGGAGCTCCCGTTCTTGGGCAAATGCTTGGTTTCTACAGACTCCTCACAGTTAAAATCAGCAATGCAATAGCACAGAGATACGTTGTTAAATATAAGCCAGTCCCTTGTGTGTCTCCTAAAGAAAATCTTCCCAGGAGCCTGGATGGCCCCTAATTAGCAACTCACTCCTTTTCATTGTGTCATCAAATATGCAAATATTCCAGGGAGTGGCCAACACCAGGGTACAACCCAGTTTATCAGATGGCTGCCTTCCTGTGTGTCAGGAAGGGTGTGCTGGCCCTGATAAGCAAGTTTTGACACCAGGAAGGGGAATGGGTGGCAGATCAGCCCTTCTTACTTTCTAGCTCCAGAGCAGCTCTCCAAGGCTGGGGAGGTGGGTGGTGGGCAGCAGCAGGAGAGCTTGAGGTGCCACCATGGCTCCAGGTATTCCCAGGGGCAGCATCCACCTCTCCACAGCAGTGTGCGGGCCCCCAGCTGCCCAGAGCCAGGGCAAGAAAGACAGTGAGGGGGTAGAAGGAACCAGGGGAGAAGGCTGAGCCTCTGAGCACACTCTAAGGAAAACCAGAAGGGGCTTCAGAAAAGAAAAGTTAAAGGGGCTTCAGAAAAGAAGAGTCAAGGGATGTCCCAGCCTGTCTCTGAATTCTGGTCTAAGCTGAAGCAGGCTTTTCTCGGCTGCACTGGGTCTTCATGCGGCACACAGGCTTTCTCTAGTTGAGGAGCACAGGTTCTAGAGCGCGTGGGCTCAGTAGTTGCAATTTTCTGGCTTCTCCAGTGCCGCGTATGGGCTTAGTTCAGTACCAGGGATTGAACCCAAGTCCCCCACATTGGAAGGGGCTTCCCTGGTGGCTCAGGTGGTGACGAATCTGCCTGCAATGCAGCAGACCCAGATTTGATCCCTGGGTTGGGAAGATCCCTGGAAAAGGCAATGGCAACCCACTCCAGTATTCCATGAACAGAGGAGCCTAGAGGGCTACAGACCATGGGGTTGCAAAGAGTTGGACACCACTGAGCGACTAACATGCCATGCCATGCCCCTGCACTCAAAGGGGGATTCTTAATCCCTGGACCACCAGGGAAGTTCTTGCTCCCTGCTTTTTTGCCACAGCTCATATTGTTTGTGAATTGCTTGCTTTGTGTTTGTCTCCACCATATGACTGCAGGCTCTGTGAGGGTAGGGTCTGCCCTGTCTTCCCTTGACCACTCCTCATCCCCAGCACAGTGCATGGCAGGTCCTATGTGTCCGAGTTCTATCCGCTGATTGAATCCAGTAGGCAAATCTTGAGCACTGGGCTCTTTGGTTTGCAAATTCTCTTCTTCTCAGCAGATCTATAACATAACTCGTCTCTGTCCTTCCACATCCTGGCAGTGTTTGCTCCTTCCAGGTGGGCTGAATCCTTTGAAATGCTAAGAATCAAAAGGTTATAGAGTTGTCTCTTCAGCCAAAGCAAGGGTCTTAGGATTTGGTTTAAGGCGCTGGGAAAATCCAGGGCTGGAGTATTGCCCATCAGATTTCTCGGTTGTAGAGTGAGTACCTGTGAAAGAAGAGTGACCCATGTGTCAGGAAAAGTGGCTTTGGGGGTCTTAATGGATATTTGACAATATTTTCTGTATTACTGGATACACTCACACCTGTTGGAATTGATGTCCATACAAGATTCCTCACTTTAGCTTTGTTCAAAATAGCACAAGATCAGAAACAACCTAAATGTCTCATCCCCTGAGAACTAGTTGAATAAATGATGGTACCTCCACATAATGGAACTCAATGGAGCCATGAAACAATGAGGAAGACATTTATGTACTGATATGGAACAGTCTCCAAGCTATATTTATTGTTAAGTGAGAAAAAGAGGCACAGAACAATGATTCTGTGGTTGCAGGAAGGAGGCTAGGTGGTTTGGGGATAGGACGAGAAGGGGACTTTGCTTTATACCCATTCCTGCCTTTTGAATTTTGAATTATGTGACTTATCTTTTAAATATAAACACAATTGAATTTTTAAATAAATAACAACAAATGCTTCTTTTATGCCAGGCTATATCTTTCAAATTCATGTTTTAGTTCGAGCACAGCTCTGTAAAATGGAGAACATTATTCCCATTTTCCAAATAAAAAGACTGAGACAGAGAAACAAGGCATGCGCCTCCATCCACATAGCCACAGAGTGGTGTAGCTGGGATCCAAGCGGAAGTCAGGAGGACTTCTAGGTTTGATCTGAGGGCTGAACCTCTCTTTCTGCCTCAGTTTTCCTTCTCCCAGTAAGAGCAATGGGTGCCTCATCCCCAGGAGATCTGCTTATAAGCGGCCACTAAGGACCCAACTCAAGGAAGCCCGTGCCCAGGACACAGCAGAGCTCTTAGCAGGGAGGTCTGGGAGTGAATCTAAGGCGCGTGTGTATGTGAGTGTATGAGTGTGTGAGAGAGAAGGTATAGCTGTGTGTGAGTGTCTGGGCAGATGGGAATGTGTGCACATGTGTGAGTGTGTGAGCCTTGTGAGAGGGTGTGTGCAGGTGTGTAAGTGTTTCTGGGTGTATGTGAACATGTGTGGGCTTGTGAGGGTGGGTGTGAGCACGGGTAACTGTGTAAAGCATGTATGAGTGTGTGCACTGCGGCCTGGCAGAAGGAAACCAGTCACGGAGATGAGTGAGTGACACGGGAGACAGAAAGTAGAGCAGGAACCTCCATGGGGAATGGGAGGAGGAGCAGGGCGTGGAGGCTAGGGCAGGCCCAGGAGGAGCTTGGGGGAAGGTGGGGGGAAGGCCTGTGGGCTAGGTGAGCCCCTGGGTGCCTGGGGCCAGATGTCTGCAGGGCCTGTACGCCTCAGGTCAAGGGCCCAGGAAGCACCATTCCTACCCCAGGCTGGGGCCTCCCCAGACCCCATCTACACCTGATGAGGGGGCTTATCACCTGAGACCCAGCAGAAGTAACAACCAGGTAAGGAAACCTGTGTGTAGCTGGAGGTGCAGATGGAAGGATCCACATATAGCGGTTCACAAGCTGGAGGCTGCCTCCCTCTGCCCTCAGTGCTCCCTAAACAACAGTCCTGGGCCACGCGCTGGAGCTCAGAGATGACACACTGCCTCTGACCCTCTGCTCCTGCGCGCCTGGAGGTGGAGGGAAGGGGTCTGAGTCCGGAGGATAGAGGGTGGGGAAGGGGATGTTTTCAGAGCAGCTTGGCCAGGCTCAGAGGGTCGAGCGTCTGCACCGCAGGCGGTCTCCAGTCCATGCAGATGTGGCCCTGGTGCCCTCTACACCTCATCCTGGCTGGATGCAGCCATCTCTCCACAGAGTCCAGGGGTTCGTGTGGTTAATGTGGCAGTCCAGCCTCTGTTCCGTCAACTGAAAAAAATAGATACAATTCTAAACTTCTAGGCTGTGCATTTTCTTTTCAGTCAACATGACTGAATTTCCGTGTGTGTGTGTGCACTATGTGAGCCAGTGAAAGAGGTCCTGGAATGAAGATTGTCTTGCCTTGGAACTGAGGGAAGCATCACGTCCACTTAAGAAAGCCTGAGGGTCTTCCCTGGTGGTCCAGTGGCTAAGACTCTGTGCTCCCAATACAGGGGGCCTGGTTTCTATCCCCGGTCAGGGAACTAGATCCCACATGCCACAACTAAGACCCAGCAAAGTCAAACAAATACATACGTATCTTTTTTAAAAATAGAAAAATAAATAGAGAGAGAGAGAAAGCCTGAGCCACCAGGATACTGAGCAGGGAAAGGCACTATTATGGGTTGAATTGTGTCCTCCCAAAAAGATTTTAAGGTCCCAGTCCACAGTACCTGTGAATGCAACTTTATTTGGAAATAAGGTTTTTGCAGATATTCAAATAAAAATGAGGCCATCAGGGTTGCCGCTAGTCTAACACAACGGGTGTCCTAACAACAAGAGAAAATGACGGACACGCACACAGAGAGGATACAGGTGAAGATGAAGGTAGCCATTGCGGGGATGCATCCAGAGACCAGGGAGCACCAGGAATTGCCAGCGAGCCCCCAGGAACTGGGGGAGAGGCAGGAGCAGAGCCTCCGCACACCCCTCAGAAAGAACCAGCCCTCTCAGGGCCTTGACCTCGGACTCCTAGGCTCCACACCCGTGAGACAATAGTGTCTGTTGTTCTAGGCCACCTAGCTTTTGGAGCCCTGGGAGACGAATCCAGGCGCTGTGACAATGGTCAATCGCTGGTGCTTGAAGTCAGAGCTGAGCTCCACTCCCAGGGGCACCACTTACTAGTTTTGCTGCCTCAGGCAAGTCACTCCAAGCCTCTGAGCATCCTCTTCTCATACTTCACGTGGGACTAGAAAAGAGGACAGCCTTGGATTTCCCCCATGGTTCAGTGGATAAGAATCCACTTAACTCAGTGGTAAAGAATCCGCTGCTAATGCAGGCGACCCAGGTTCAATTCCTGAGTCAGGAAGATCCCCTGCAGGAGGAAATGGCAACCCGCTGTAGTATTCTGGCCTGGAAAATCCCAGTTCATGGGGTCCCAAAGAGTTGGATGTGACTTAGCAACTGAGCATGCAAGTATGCCGATGCAGGACACTGGTTTGATCCCTGGTTCAGGAAGATTCCACATGCCTTGGAGCAACTAAGCCTGTGCACAGCAACTACTGAAGCCCTTGCGTCTAGAGCCTGTGCTCCTACTCAACAAGAGAAACCATTCCAATGAGAAGCCGGAGCACCAGAAACAAAGAGTAGCCCCTGCTGGCCACAACTAGAGAAAGCCTGGATGCAGCAACCCCACTGCAAGGGTTGAAGAAGACCCAGCACAGCCATAAATAAATAAATAAATAGAGCCCAGTCTCCTAGGACTGTCTTGAGGATATGGGTTTTGCCCCATGCCGGGCATATGGCCAATGGCTTAGAAAACTGTGGCTGCTATTGCTATTAAGAACACACTTGTTTCCAAGGTCTCTTTCAAAATTCCTGATAACAAAATAATCTCCAACATGCCTGACATCCAAGCATGAGAAGCCAGAAAGCAGAAGAGAAAGTCCTATTTGTGGGGGCCTGTTGTACCAGGCACAAGGCTGTGTGCTTTCCCAGAAGTAACTGAAATTAGAGCATCACAGACTTGGGAGTGTGAGATGTGAGTCTGGGGGAGGATCAGCAGGAGGGGATGGAAGGGGAGAGGTAAGTCTGATCTGGGAGCCAAGGCAGGGGCCTTAAGAGGAAGGGACTCCCAGGCCCGAGTGCCCTGGGCCTGCCTCTGGCCAGTGGGGAGGTGCCGGGTGGGAGAGGCGCAGACCACAAACATCACCCCAGTGGAGCCCGAGTCACCCGACTGCAATAATGCTCCTTTCTGCCCTGGTGGAGACAGAGGGCATTGTGTGTGCGGGCTGTGGCTGAGACCCGAGGCCAGCAAGCCCCTCAGAAAGGCAGGATTGTCTTGGGCAACCTCCGTGGCCCAGGGCAGCCGGCCCGCACGTCACAACAAACCCAGAGCAAGTGAAGGGACAGCCGCTATCCAAGGACAGGGAGCCTTTGAGATGCCAGGCTTCCAGACTCCAAGGAGCCAGGAGAGAGGAGGAAAACAGGAGCTTTGGGAAAAGCTGGGTAATTCGGAGCTGAGGGATCATTTTGAAGACCCTGGGCTAGAGCCTCAGGAAATCCATGTTACACCCAGAACAGCTGTCAGGAAAATCAGTGGTTTAAGAGCAGGCGTGTGAGGTCAGCGTCTGGATTCAAATTTCAATTGGAACATTTTCTGACTGAGCAACTTGGGGTAAAATTGTAAATGAGAAATAGTTTCCTTCCCTCTAAAGACAAGGGAGTCGTAAGGATTAAATGGATTGATGTCTGGTCCGTTTGTAGGCACTCAATAAATATTAGCTATTATAATGATTTTTTTGTTTGTTTGTTTCTATTTTTTGGCCACCAGCAAGTGGGATCTTAGTTCCCTGACCAGGGGTCAAACCCATACCCCATGCAGTGGAAGCCCAGCTTCTTCTTCTTCTTTTTTTAAAAATTAATTAATTTTTTTAATTGAAGGATAATTGCTTTACAGAATTTTGTTTTCTGTCAAATGAAGCCCAGCTTCTTAAACACTGGACTGCCAAGAAAGTCCCTTATAATGATTTTATTAATCTATATTGTTTCAAATGAGATCAGAAGTTCAGAACGCTTAGCACAGAGCCCTGTACCCAGTACAGAGATACTTATTAATGCTAGCCTTTGCTCTGCATCCCTAACATCTCTGCATCTCCAGTTCTCGAGGGCTGGGAGGGAGGCCTCTTTTATTTACAGATATCCTTTCTCCGGCAGCCATTGAAAGTGTTCAGGGAATCTGCCTGGACTCACACTGGGGAAATAATCCTGCTTGCTTCCTCCCCAGGGCTGGGCCCCAGCCAGCCTGCTGGCAGCTTCTGTTCTGCAGGTGGGAGAAGGCAGCCAAGTGCAAAGACCCTCGTTCACCTCTCCTGGGCTTTGCCTCCCTGAGAATCCATCTCCCGTGCTCTGCCTGAGCCTCCACCTGGCCTAGTTCTCCGGATGGTGTCTTTCCTCTGTCGCACATCCAGGCATCAGGAAGAGCCAACCTCCTTACCCCAGTCAGCAACCAAGCAAGCTTCCAAAGGCTCTGGCCAGCCTGGCGCGGCCCTCCCTGCCTCTCGGTTCAGGACCCTGCAGAAATCGGGAGGGAATGCGTCTCCTGGGCTGGTGCCCAGTTCTGACTGAGGCTGGGCTGAGGGCCCCTCTGCATCCCTCCCCCACGGACACACAGGGCTTTCTAGTCAGATTATGCCATGGAAACTATGCACACGGCCTGCCCCGTTCACATGGCCTTGGAAGAAAAAAATAACAATCTTCTCCGTCTGCCAGTACCCACAGTCCTAGCAGGCTTCAGCTACCAAAGGAGGCCTCTCATGTGAAACAGGTCCCTGCAAAAATCTCAGAAGGACTTGTCTGGGGGTGCCCTCGAGTCTCTCCCCTCCCCCAGCACATAGCCTCCTGCCCCTCTCCTCAGATCTGGACAGCTCACTGGCCAGGGATAAGCAGCCTTATATGGCCATTTCCTTCTGAGAACAAATCTCATCTCCAGTATCTTCCTGAGACCTGAAAGCCCTATTCTGGTGCTCCTCCAGCCCCTACCTACCCCTCCCACCCCCCACCCCCACCCCACCGCCCCCGTAGGATGGAATCAACAGGATGTGTCCATTCAGAGTCCCCCTCGCCCTACTTTCTAGGTCTATGGTAGCCAGAAGCCACATGTGGCAACTTAAAAGTTCCTTAATGACAATGTTTCGGTTAAGAAATTCCATTCCTTGTGTGCACTAGCCACATTTAAAATGCTCAATTGCCACCCGAGGCTAGCGATGGCACAGTACAGATATAGAGCCTCTCCAACATGGAAGAATGTTCAGTGGTGTACCACTGCTCCAGACCAGGCTCTGGAACCCCCTGGTCCAAAAGCCCCCTGCCCCAATTTACCCCTCCCCCTCCCTTTCCCCTTTCCCTTCCAGTGACCATACGTTTGTTTTCTACATCTATTTCTGTTCTGCAAATTATATTAACATGAAACCGCTTTAAAAATGATTTATTTATTCACTTATTTTTTGGCTGTACGGGGTCTTTGTTGCTGTGCAGGTTTTTCTCTAGTTACGGTGCTCGAGCTTCTCATTGCAGTGGCTTCTCTTGTTGCTGAGCACGGGCTCTAGGGCTTCAGACTTCAGTAGTTGTGGTTCCCGGACTCTAGAGCAGAGGCGCCATAGTTGTGGCCCCTGAGCTTGGTTGTTACACTGCATGTGGGATCCTCCCATACCAGGGATCAAACCCGTGTCTCCTGCATTGGCAGGTGGATTCTTTGCCACTGAGCCACCAGGGAAGCCCTGGAGCACTTTTTTTAAATTCCACATATAAGTGATGGACTTCCCTGGTGGCTCAGTCGGTTAAGAATTCACCTGCAATGCAGGATATGCCAATTTGATCCTTGGATCAGGATGATCCCCTGGAAAAGAAAATGGGAACCCATTCCAGTATTCTTGCCTGGGAAATCCCTTGGACAGAGGAGCTTGGTGGACTATAGTCCATGGGGTCTGTTTGACTTACTTTACTCAGTATGACAATCTCTAGATCCACACTACAATAGACAACTGTTAATAATAAGGACCTATTGTATAGCACCGGAGAAGGCAATGGCAACCCACTCCAGTACTCTTGCCTGGAAAATCCCATGGATGGAGGAGCCTGTTAGGCTGTAGTCCATGGGGTTGCTAAGAGTCGGACACAACTGAGCGATTTCACTTTCACTTTTCACTTTCATGCATTGGAGAAGGAAATGGCAACCCACTCCAGTGTTCTTGCCTGGAGAATCCCAGGGATGGTGGAGCCTGGTGGGCTGCCGTCTGTGGGGTCGCACAGAGTCAGACACGACTGACGCAACTTAGCAGCAGCAGCAGCATTGTATAGTACAGTATTACTCGATACTCTGTAATGTAATGGCTGTATGGGAAAAGAATCTAAAAGAGTAGGTGTATGTATATGTAGAGCTGATTCACTTTGCTGTGCACCTGAAAATAAAAACACAACACTGCAAATCAACTCTACTCCTATAAAAATTCGGGAAAAAAAAAAAAAAGGCTACCAGTCAACTTGGGCCTGTGATGGTGTCTTCCTGGGTCTGGCCTCCCTAGAGCAGACCTCATCACCAGTGTGCACATCACTAGCAGTAAAGGTAGCTGACAGGGGCTGTGGAACTGGAACCTGTGAGCTGAAGAGTCCCCTGCATGCTCACGAAGCCTCTCAAGGTGCGGGGAGATCTGGGGTGGGAAGGAGGGGTGGGAAGGAGGAGGGGGGTGTTTAGGGGCTGACCGGCTCTCCCTGTGCAGCCCCATTCCCACGCAGAATCCAAGGATGCCAGGAACACTAACTACCAATCTGGCCTTCTGGGTCTGGTCCTTATGAAGGAATACTTTTCCAGGTAGAAAGATAGAACACATTTTATTTAACTGTAAAACTTTTAAAATCTTGAGTTTATTAAGACGAAATTTCCATACCAAGACTTCCCTGGTGGCTCAACGGTAAAGAATCTGCCTGCCAATGCAGATGAGGGTTCGATCCCTGGATTGGGAAGATCCCCTGAAGAAGGAAATGCAACCCACTCCAGTATTCTTGCCTGGGAAATCCCATGGACAGAGGACCCTGGTGGGCTACAGTCCATGGGGTTGCAAAGTCAAACATGACTTAGTGACTGAACAACACAACAAGAGCAACAATTCCCATACCATGCCAATCAGTCAACGAAAGCGAACAATTCGATGGTTTTCAGCATCTTCACAGATGCGTGCAACCTTCGTCACCATCGTTATTAGACCTTTTCATTACCTTGAAAAAAAACTCTGTATCTTTTAGCTAACCCCCTCAACTGTTAAGCATTTCATCTGTAGGCATGTTGGCAGGTGATCTTCACTGGTCTGCAAACTTGAATGGAAGTTATCTCCTTCTCACATCTATGGTTAGCTCCCTGAGGCCAGAGGCCAGCTGTGGTACTCCTGTGCTCCTCACCTGCACCATTCCTACCACACAGTAGGACCCAGAATACTTGCTGGCATCCCTGTTATTATTTTATTATTATTATTATTTGTGGCTGTGCTGGGCCTTCATTTTGCAGTACTCGGACTTTCCCTAGTTGTGGTGAGTGGGAACTACTCTTCGGTTTGGTGCTAGGGTTTCTCATTGGGTGGCTTCTCTTGTGGAGCATGGGTTTCAGTAGTTGTGGTACACAGGCTTAGCTGCCCATGGCATGCAGAATCTTCCCCAGCTGGGACTGGACCCATGTCCCTGCATTGGCAGGCAGATTCTTAACCACTGGACTATCAGGGATTCATTCCTTGTTATGATTACGATGCCTTTCTGTGGGCATGAGAGAAGTCCAGTGACCACAGGCAGGATGGGGAGGGGTCTGGACATCATGTTATGTGAGGAACCATGGACGTGCTAAGCCTGGAGAAGCTGGGGGATGGAGTGGATAGAATAATTGCTCAAATCAACCATCACACAGAAAAGGGACTGGGGGCCCTGGGTCAGAATTCCAGAAGCCAGGGTTCCAGCCAGAGGCAGGCTGAGCTGGGCATGTGCAGGTGGAAAGGGAGTGAGCTCTCAGGACAGGCTCGTTCACACAGAGCCTGAAGGACCTCCTGCGTGGGGTGCCACAATGTGGCTTCCTGCTTCAAGTAGGTCAAGAGTGGGCCCGAAAGAGTCCTACGAGTCCTGAGCGTTCTCTTCTGTTTCTGGGATCCTGGGCCTAGAACTCTCACAGGGCACAGGGATTTCTAAGGAGACACAGAAACTTTGCTGTCTTTGTTTTCAATTTCCCACCAGCAGCAGGATTCAGGCTTCTTCTCTTCTGAATTCAGGTTCTAGCCCCTGCCCTTCCTCACCTGCCTCCACCAGCTGCAGGGCTGCGACTCGGGGCTGGTGCTGAGTGTCCCCCTGAGGGCCCAGGGGTGTATCCGCATGGGAAAGGTGACCGGGTTGGCATGCAGAGTTGAGAGTCTAGCAAGTGAGCTGAGACTAATAAACCCAAGAGACGACAGGTCCAAACAGGTCTCAGGGAGGTTTCGGGAGCTGGGGCCCAGGTTGCAGAACTGAACAAAGCGCCCTGTGTCAAGCTGGGCAGGAGACCACGCTGCCCTGACCTGGGAACAGGGGCCTCGCCCAAGACGGGGCTTGCACCTCTTGGGGTGGGGGTAGGGGAGAGAGGCTCTAGGTATCTGGGCCAGGGGTCGACGTGTGGTGACTCCAGTGACCAAGACCTGTCACTGGCTCAGCAGAGAAAAGGGAGGGCGTGGTTCCTCCAGATTTCTCATGATTGATACAGGTTGAGCTGAAGAGCGCAACCAAGGTCCTGGACACCCCCAAACGGATGCACAGATGGGGCTCCCTCTGGCTGAGGAAGAAGGAAAGGGCTCGCCTGTATTAAGTACCTGGCACTAGACCCAGCATTTCCACCAGCTCACACTTACCTGGTGTGCACTATGTGCCAGCCTCTGTTGAGCACCACATGGGTCCTAGCGACCCCCTCAAAGAAGACACTGAGTCACAGAGAGGGCAGTCACCTGTCTGAGGTCACACACCTTGCCAGGGTGGAGCCAGAGTTCCGACCCTGGTGCCCCGGCTCCAGGGCCAGGCTTCACCCACTCTGCTGGCTGCTGCCCTGGCGCCTTTTTTTCATTCCCAGGACAACCATGGGGGAGAACTCGCATGACCTCTATTTTCCACAAACATACAAGCTGAGGCGCAGAACAGTGAAGTGTCTTGTCCTCAGTCATGCCCTAAATAAGCCTCGAATTTCTGCTTCCATCTGGGTTGGGAAAGCCCACCCTCTGTCTCCCCCACTGTCTCCAGGAGAAACAAGGTGAAGGTTATATGGCTGGGTTTGGTTTTGTTTTGTTTTGTTTTTTAAAGTAAATGTTACTAAATTCTGTTAAGGGTTACCAATGATCCAAAAAATTGTATTTATTTATTGTCTGTGCTGGGTCTTTGCTGCTGCTCGTGCTTTCCTCTAGATGTGGTGAGACTTGGCTACTCCCTATTTGTGGTCTCAGGCTTCTCATTGTTGCGGTTTCTCTTATTGAGGAGCACAGGCTCAATAGTTGGGGTGCACAGGCTTAGTTGCTTGGAGGGATGCAGGATCTTCCTGGATCAGGGATCGAACCCTTGTCTCCTGCACTGGCAAGCGGATTCCTTACCACTGAACCACCTGGGAAGCCCATGGATGGGTTTTTTTAAACCTAAAATTTAGACTCTGTTTTTAAAGAAATAAATTTTAAAAAATTATGATGGTCGTATAGTTGGGCTAGATAAACTGACTGAACCTCAAACAAATCAGTAGCAAGCAAGTGAGGCTTTGATTTAAATTTCTTCCGCAGCATTGTTATCGTAACCTCAGGTGCCAGCTGCTCATGCTGACGTCGTGTACTCTCTCCAGTTGCACAGGCGAGAGTAACACGGGTTTTACAAAAACCCTTTGTGGGATTGACCTGTTTCCTGCTCAAGAATAAGTTATACCAGGCCCTGAATTAAAATTTTGCTTCTATTGTCTGCTCACCAACCCCAACCCACAGCCTGCCCCCCAACCTCTACTCCCCTCTGCTGTGTCTAGAATGGTGAGAAAATGCTCTGTTCTCAGATTCAAAGACCACGTCTGGTTCTGTTATCAATTATCTGCGTGAGGTCAACCTGTAGACTTAATCTCTCTGAGAAGCATCTGGAAAATGCAAACACTGAACCTAGTGACCTTCAGGGTCTCTTCCCACTCCAGAGCTGATGCTCAGTGTTATTCATTCATTCAATTAGCTTGAGACAGACACCCATGCTACGTCCTGGAGACACCAAGATTACTATACCTGATCACTGGCCTCAAGGAGCCCACAGCCTAGTGCCATGATATAAATTCTGTGTGGCAAGTGACCTAAGAGAGGCAAGTTGGTACCATGATGGTAGAAAGCCTAGAGTTCTTTTACTTACAAAACAGAGAGAGACTCACAGAATAAATTTATGATTGCTGGGAGAAGGATGAGGGGAAGGGATAGCTAGGGAGTTTCGGATGGACATGTACACAGTGCTATATTTAAAATGGTTAACCAACAAGGACCTACTGTACAGCACATGGAACTTTGCTCAATGCTATGTGGTAACTTGGATGGGAGAGGAGTTTAGGGGAGAATGGATACATGTACATGTATGGCTGAATCCCTTCTCTGTTTACCTAAAACTATCACAACATTGTTAATTGGCTATAACCCCACTACAAAATAAAAAGTTTTAAAAACAGAAAAAGCATAGAGTTCTTGCTTGGAGGTCCAAAAAGGCTTCAAGGAGAAGGTCATCTCTGAGCTGAATGTTGCGTGATAAGAAGGTGGGAAGGGACATTCCAGCCAGAGAAACAGCATGTGCAAAGTCACACAGCTGCACAGCGCAGCATCGCCAGTCCACTGCAAGCTGTTTGGCTGGACTAGAGGTTGTGTACATAGCAGAAGGACATGAGTCTGGAGAGATGGGCAAGTGCCATGCGATATAGGCACGGGCAACTACAGTCTTAGGTGGAGACATGACATGGTGTGATATGTACTGGGAAAGTTCACATCAGTGGCAAGAAGGATGAAAGCAAGTAAGCAAGTCTGGGTGTAGAAAGATTGATCATAATCCTTCCAACAATCCAGGTGAGAACCAAAAGGGCCTGAATGTAGGCAGTAGTGATGGGGATGAGAGAGAGGAGAGAGACAGCCATTCTTGCAGGTGAAGGAGGAAGAAGATTCAGTGATAGACTGAATATGAAACAAGCAGTCTAGCAGGCTTCTTAATCTCTGACTTAGGTGTCTGGGTAGATTAGAGACACAGAGGAGGGGGACTTTCCTGTGGCCCGGTGGTTAAAGAATCCAACTTACAATGCAAGGGACATGGGTTCAATTTCTGATCAGGGAAACAAGATCCCACATGCCTCAGAGTGACTAAGCCTGGGTGCTAAATACTGAGCCTGTGTGCCCTGGATTTTGCATGCCACTAGAGAGCCCGTGTGCCACAACTACTGAGTCCATGCGCCACAACCAAAGATCCTGCATGACGCAATGAAGATCCTGTGTGCTGCAACTAAGACCCAACACAGCCACATAAATAAATAAAGAACAGGAGTGGGTAATACATTAAAAAAAAGGAAACAGAAGGAAGAGCAGGCTTGGGGGAAAACTGAGGAGATGACTTTGGGAGAGTTAATGAAGTGGTTATTGTTTACCTGAGTGGATGAGAATTCCCCCATTTTTGAAAAACTTGTATCATTTAAAACATTGACCCTTATTAGTATGCCAGCAAAAACACTCCCTTGATGGGAATTCCCTGGCAGTCCAGTGGTTAGGACGTCACACTTGCACTGCCATGAGTTCAATCCCTGGTCAGGAAACTAAGATCCTGGGCCAAAACCCTGAGCATCAGGGCCAAAACAAACAAGCAAACAAACAAACAACACTTCCTTCGAAATGACTCCTTGTTCCTACAGTTTTACAGTAAGGGAGGTAGTGTTTTGAAACACTTTCCCAACCAGTGAGTGACACTCTCACTGTACCATGGGACTCATTGCCTAGGGAAAGAGAAAGGTGGATATTGTCTCGAACGAATGGGGCAGGGAAGAAGGAACATATACAAGAAACAGGAAGTCCCTGAGAAACAGAAAGAGGAAGTGCAAAGTCCTGTGCTGCTTGGAGGGGGAGCAGGAGGGGTGGGAGGCCAGAAGCTGGTGCCCTTCCACCCACGTCAAACCTTGCTGCCAGCATGGAGGGTAGTAGAAAACCTCCACAGAGGCTGAGAGCAGACCAGAAACACAAAATATGCATGCCCTGCTCCTCCCCTGGAGCCCTGGGGGGGTCGCCCACACGGCGTGTCCCCACATCTACCTGAGGAGCTCAGGAAAGCAGAGATGACTGCACGGTATGTTTAGTCTGGGACAGGGACTGGCGATGTCCCCTACCCCCTGCCTTGTTGTTGTTCAATCGCTAAGTCATGTCCGATTCTGTGACTCTAAGAACTGCAGCACGCCAGGCTTCCTGCCCTTCACCATTTCCCAGGGTTTGCTCAAGCTCATGTCTACTGAGTCAGTGATATCATTCAACCATCTCATCTTCTGTCACCCACTTCTCCTCCTGCCCTCAATCTTTCCCAACATTAAGGTCTTTTCCAATGAGTCAGCTCTTTGCATCAGGTGACCACAGTACTGAGCTACCCTGGTAGCTTAGATGGTAAAGAATCTACCTTCAGTGTAGGAGACCCTGGTTTGATCCCTGTGTCGGGAGGATCTCCTAGAGAAGGGAATGGCAACCCACTCCAGTATTCTTGCCTAGAGAATTCCATGGACAGACTATGGGGTTGCAAAGAGTTGGACACAACTGAGCAACTAACACACACACACACACAAAGTACTGGATCTTCAGCTTCAGTGTCAGTCCTTCCAATGAATATTCAGGGTTGATTGTCTTTGTATTGACTGGTTTGATCTCATTGCTGTCCAAGGAATTCTCGAGTCTTCTCCAGCACCACAGTTCAGAACAATCAATTATTTGGCACTCAGTCTTCTTTACAGTCCAGCTTTCACATCCATATGTGACTACTGGAAAAACCATAGCTTTGACTATTTGGCGTATGGCCTGGGAGAAACCCGGGCATGTCCAAGGGTGCTAGGGAACGCTGAGTTGCTTTGAAAATTGAGATCTCGTGGGCCTGTCTTGGGAAGTGGAAAACAAGCAGATACATGAAACAGGTGCAGGTGTGTATGTACAGAACCGGCAGACAGGACCGATGAGCCAGGTAAACCAGCAGGCCCCACCAGCCAGGACCTCAACCATGGATGCCTGCAGACCTGGTGGGTGAAGGGCATCTCTACAGAGGTCACTGAGGACCAGAGGACAACACAGGGTCATCCAGACCAGCCACCCTGTCCATTGTCCCAGAGTTATACACAGTGTGGGGGCAGAGGGGGGAAGGGGCAAGAAGGGTACACCTGGGGAGCCAGTAATAGTCCAGGCAGGGACTGAACTGAATATTTATCCAAAAGCAGCTGAACTTATCTAATAAAATGATTTTAAAGTGAAAGAGATTTGTTTTCCTTTAACTGGCAGGTTTAAATTCTCCCACCTAAGATTAATGGGAATAAGAATTTGTGAAGAAGTTTATGTTGGTTCTAAGAAATAAAAGCCTAAATTATCCTCTTTTTTTTTTAAAGTAGCTGAGCTGTAGTATGTAATTGCTGACACCTTTCCCAGCTTGTTTTTAAGTCAGATTCATGAGGCACAACTTATATACAGTACAGCTCTGTCTGCAGGTCTGGATATTTAAAGTCCTAATCCTGTTGGTTCTCTGGCATGGCTGCTTTTCTTTGCAAGCTCTTCCCTTTTGCCCTCTTTTCAGATCCCTCCCCACCCACCAGGCTTCTCTCCTCCTCACTGGCTGGCCCTACCTCACTGGGTAGCTGGGGAACCTAGGCACACTGGCCTCACTCACTTTTCACTCCAAGCACCCCCCTTCACAAGCTTTTCCTCTTCTTTTCATCCTCTGTCTTTCATGATCTTGGTTTTTGAGCCCAGGCCATTTCATGATCTTGTCTGCCATAGATGCAGCCTGCTGGCCAGCAACCTCCCAGCATCACTTGGTTGGTTGGTTGGTTTGGGGTTTGTTGACAGTTGGGTTTTTCTGTCTCAGTGAGGAAGAAGCAAGAAACCTCAGTACTGCAATTTCCTTCTCACCTCATAGCGATGGTGACAGATTCTGAATCTCCAGGGCAGGGACGGTGTCTTGATGGCCCTGTTGAGTGTTGCCTTCACAGTGGTGAAGAAATAAGAAGGTGAAAAGGTTAAGACAGGAGGGAACAGCATTTATGCTCCTGCCCAGGGCTCAGCTGTCTGACAAGGGAAGACCTCTGAGGTGTTTCTCTTCCTGCCTGTGTCAGACTTTTGTGAGCTGACTGCGCCTCGGAGAAGCCACACCCCTCTTCTTCACCCTCGGTGGGTCTTTGCAAAGGGTCATGCAACTGAGTGTTTCTGGGGGTCTCAAGCAGGGAGGGAAATTGCTGTTGGGGGCGGGTGGAGGCAAGCATATGGGAAAGGGCCCAGCTGTTGGATGCTGGCTGTCTCCTGGCAGGATAGCATTTCCCTGGTGTCACTGATGCCTGGATCTGACTCAGGGGCCAGCCAAAGGGAGCACAGGCTGCACTGGACGTTTTGATGAAACTGGTATCGGTATCATCAAAGACCTTAGGCTTTATCAGTGCTCCAAGTGTAGGAGGGGTAGGGATGCAGTGTCTGTGTTCATTCAATTCATGATCAAGTGACTTGGAATTCAGCTCTGCAGTCAGACTACCCAAGAGGCTTTGGGGTGGGCAGAAGACCTAAATAGACAATTCTCCAAAGAAGACATACAAATGGCTAATAGACACATGAAAAGATGCTCAACATAGCTAATTATTGGAAAATTGCAAATCAAAATTACAATGAGGTATCACCTCACACCAGTCAGAACGGCCATCATCAAAAAATCTACAAATAATAAATACTGGAGAAGGTGTGTAGAAAAAAGAACCCTCCTACATTGTTGGTGGCGATGTAAACTGGCGCAGCCACTATGGAAAGCAGTATGGAGGGTCCTTAAAAAACTAAAAATAGAGTCACCATGTGATCCAGCAATCCCACCCCTGGGCATACATCCAGAGAAAATTCTAATTCAAAAAATACATGCCATGTTCATAGCAGCACTATTTACAGTAACCAAGACATGGAGGCAACTTAAATGCCATTGAGAGATGAATGGACAAAGATGTGGTGTATATATACACATATATTTATATGTATATGCAATAGAAGGGCTTCCCTCATAGCTCAGTGGGTAAAGAATCTGCCTGCAATGCAGGAGACCTGGGTTCACTCCCCGGGTCAGGAAGATCCCCTGGAGAAGGAAATGGCAACCCACTCCAGTATTCTTGCCTGGAGAATCCAATGGACAGAGGAGCCTATCGGGCTACAGTCCATGGGGTCACAAGAGTCAGACCCCACTTAGTGACTAAACCAGCATCACCACCATATGCAATAGAATATTACTCAGCCATGAAAAGAATGAAATAAAGCCATTTGCAGCAATATGGATAGACGTAGAGATTACCATACTAAGTGAAATAAGTCAGACAGAGAAAGACAAATATCACATGGTATTCCTTACCTGTGGAATTTTTTAAAAATGATACAAATGGATTTATTTAAAAAACAAATAGAAAGACGTAGAGAAAGTTACGGTACCAAAGAGGAAAGAAGTGGGAGAGAGAGAAATTAGTAGCTTTGGATTAACAATTATACACTACTACATACATTAAAAAAAAAAAACCAACCTGCTGTATAGCACAGGGGACTATATTCAATATCTTATAATAACCTATAATGGAAAAGAATCTGAAAAATATATATATATAAAACTGACTAACTTTGCTATATACCTGAACCTAACACAACATTGTAAATCAACTACACTCCAATTAAAAAAGAGGCTTTGAGGAAGTCACCTAATGCCTCAGTGGCTCCATCTGTAAAAGGAGGTGGTCATAGGAATTAACCCACTGGATTGCAGCAGAGATGGAATGAGGGAATCCATAGGCACTTGGCACATAAAATGGTAGCTGCTATAGTGATGATTATTTCCATCTGGGTACTAAACATGCTAAAATCTCAGGATGAAGCTAAAAAGCAGAAAACCCCCAAGTCTCAGGGTAAGGAAACTTACTGACACCCTCAATAAAAGCAAACCCACATCTACTAAGGTGGGCGGCAGAAGCAAGATTCTCATGGGGTGGGGGAGAGGTGCAACTTTCCTTGCCAGTGGTGACATCAGGGAGATAAGGGAGAAACCTCCAGGGGAAGGTGAATCTTGGGGACAGAAACAAAAGATCCAGCCACCCTTCCCGTGCAGACAGCATCCGCGCAGCTGGGGTTGACCTTGGAGGAAGTGGGTTTGATTTTATTGAGGAAGCCAACATGTAACATGTTTCCTTGTGTCCAGTGTGGCCTCTGTGTTGTTCATATTATTGGTTTCCAGGATGTGAAATGTCATCCTAGGACAGAGCCTGGAAAAGAATGGGCTGAATGCCTCCTTAGAGAGCTTTAGCCAATATTGAAGAAAGTGGGTTCACCTTCCCTTCAGACTTGAAATTCATTGCTATTTATAGAGCAGCAGTAACAGTTAAGGTAATAATGAAAGCAAACTTTTTTTTAGCAATTGCCATATAAAGCTCACAACAATCCTGTTAAGCAGGTATTATTACTATTCCTATTTTACAAAACAGGAAATTGAGGCTTGATGAACTTAAATAGCCTGCTATGGTCATAAAGATGGCTGATGGTGAATGTAAGCTTTTCTGTTTTGGGGGGTTTTGATTTCTTTTTCTTTCTTTTCTTTTTTTTTTAATGCTTCATTGAGATAAAATTGACAACACTGTGGAAATATAGAGTATACAATGATCTACTTGATATTTGTATATATTGTGAAAGAATTACCATAATAAGGTTAGTTAATGCATCTATGAACTCACATGGTTACCACATGTGTGTGTGTGTGTGTGTGTGTGTGTGTGTTGAGAGTATTTAAGGTCTATTTTTGGGCAAATTTCAAATATACGATATAGTATCGAGAACTATACTTTCAGGTGGCTGAGTAGTAAAGAATCCACCTGCCAAGCAAGAGACCTGGGATGGATCCTTGGGTCAGGAAGATGCCCTGGGTTGGGAAGATGCCCTGGAGAAGGGAATGGCAACCCACTCCAGAATTCTTGCCTGGGAAATCCCATGGACAGAGGAGCCCAACGGGCTACAGTCCACAGGGTCACAAAAGAGTTGGACAAGAACCACTATGAGGTACCATCTCACGCTGGTCAGAATGACTGCTATCAAAAAGTCTACAAACAATAAATCCTGGAGAGGGTGTGGAGAAAAAGGAACCCTCTTACACTGTTGGTGGGAATGCAAACTAGTACAGCCACTATGGAGAACAGTGTGGAGATTCCTTAAAAAACTGGAAATACGACCTGGTAGCAATCCCACTGCTGGGCATACACACAGAGGAAACCAGAATTGAAAGAGACACGTGTACTCCAATGTTCATCACAGCACTGTTTATAATAGCCAGGACATGGAAGCAACCTAGATGTCCACTGGCAGACGAATGGATAAGAAAGCTGTGGTACATATACACAATGGAATATTACTCAGCTATTAAAAAGAATGCATTTGAATCAGTTCTAATGAGGTGGGTGAAACCAGAGCCTATTATACAGAGCGAAGTAAGTCAGAAAGAAAAACACCAATACAGTATATTAACACATATATATGGAATTTAGAAAGATGGTAACGATGACCCTATATGCAAGATAGCAAAAGAGATGTAAAGAACAGATTTTTGGACTCTGTGGGAGAAGGTGAGGGTGGGATGATTTGAGAGAATAGCATTGAAACATGTATATTATCATATGTGAAATAGATCACCAGTCCAGGTTTGGTGCATGAGACAGGGTGCTCCGGGCTGGTGCACTGGGATGACCCTGAGGAGTGGGATGGGGAGGGAGGTGAAAAGAGGGTCAGGATGGGGAACACATGTACACCCATGGCTGATTCATGTTAATGTATGGCAAAAACTACCACAATATCGTAAAGTAATTAGCCTCGAATTAAAATAAATTGAAAAAAAGAAAAAAAATAGCCAGTACTCTTTATCCTTAAAAAAAAAAAAAAAAGAGTTGGACAAGACTCAGGGACTAAACAACAGTTGTGAACTATAGTCATTGTGCTGCACATTAGATCCATCAAATTTGAGGCTATTTGAATTCAGAGCCTGAGTTCCTATCAATATTCTGTCTTTTAGAGGATTCTAGATCACATTTCAACCAGTGAGAAAAGCATGTGTAAGATCTTCGGGTATTTCCTTTCTCCTTAAAATTCTGGGACATCTCGAGGTTCAGCCCTTGTCGAACAAATGGCTCCTTTCTGCCGCCTAGAGGACACAGCCTACACAGTGGAGAATTAAAGGCAAGAAGGTATGGGGGAAAAAGTGTGCTCAGATCCGGACAGGTCCAGACCTGCAGAAAACAAATCTAAAAATGAACACCATTTAGTCCATGAAAAGTAGGTGGTAATGGGTTGAGGACTTTCTGGATCAGCAGTGAGAACAGTGTATCAAGGGCAAGACCTGCAGTCAGATTGGAGTCATTTTTGACATGTGCCCAGATAATCCACATGCTTACAAAAAGTGCATGATATATTTATCCTAAGAGTTTGAAGATCACCTTCCATTCACAGTCCACTCCTTCCATTCCCAGTCCACCGTCACTTTAGCAGCTGGTAGATCCCAAGGGACTCAAGGCTGGATTCCTTCCTGAGGGAGGAGATAAAGGGGCCCCAGGCTGAACAGATTCTCCACTGTGGACAGAAACTCCATAAAAGCAGAAACTCATAAAAGCAGGTGGAGGAGGCTGAACCCTGTCCAGATAAGAGATAAAAGACAATATATATTCCGCATTCTTGACGTTAAGGAGAGCTTCCCAACTATACATGTGCAGAAGGGCTACTTGGAGGTCAAGAGAGGGGGTGTCACTTCACACCAAGTGATGTCAGACACCCATAGACCTCTTCACTAGAATCCATCTTCACTAAGAGATGAACTCACACACACGGAAGGACTCTGAGGTAAACCCAATATGGATTCAGAATCAGGCAAAGCAAGATGATTGGTCAAAGGAAACCCAGCAGAAATGCCTCATATTAGTGATTCAAGCTACCAGGAGGGCACGACTCTCTCTGAGCCCACCCATGTGTCTATCCACACATACTCTTTTCCTCCCAATAAACACTTTACTTGTTTCACTACTTTCCATCTCTATGTGGAAATTCACTTCTACACCGCTGACGGGCTAGGGCCTTGCCACTAGCCACTGTCCCTGGTGGTCTAGTGACCAGGATTCAGTGTTCCCTGCCGCTGCCTGACTTCAATCTTTGGCCAGGAAAACAAATCCTACTTCAAGCTGCTGCAGGCCGAGGCTACCTGAGATTGTTCCCACGATCAATTGCATCACCTCTCAGGTTCTGGGCTTCCTAATTGAGAAAATGGCTCATGTTCTAAATGATGTGGGAGCCAGGAGACCCAGATTGTGCTTGCAGACAGTAAAATTGTTCTCTACCTAATCTCCCAGACCTGTTTCCCTTTCAGCAACAGGAGAGGGTGCATGGCCAAGATTCCCTCCTGCTCCAAGATTCCTGAGTCTCTTTCAGTCCCAGTTGAGAAGCTCCAGGGAAACCTTGAGTGACCTGCTTAGGAGGCTGGGCTCAACAGGGCACAGACACCTCCTCCTGCCTCCCTGTTCAAAACTCTTCTGTGGTCTGCCTCCCCTTGAGGTTCAGAGCTTTTCATGTCTTTGTTATTTGCATTCACAGCCACACTGTAGGAGCCTCTTTTTCACTGCCCTGTGGGGTGGACCGTTTACTTTCTGTTCACACAAAGGCCCTGAACATGAAGTTGGTTTGGAAAAGGAAAGTTCTCTAGAAACCGAGAAATAGAGTTTCTGAGATCATGACCTCTGGAGTTAGACAGACCAGTCTTCAGACCTGGCTGTTGCTGCTCAATAGTTGTGTGATTTGGGGCAAGTTGCTCAGCCATTCTATCCTTGGTTTCCTGTAAAATGGGCATGAGAATAGTACCTATACCATTGGGTTGTGGTGAAGATGAAGTGAGAAGATGCCATGACAAATGTTTTGTTCATACCTGGTACATAATAGGTATTCTGGAATGTGCCCTGACTGCTACAATTGGGAATGGCAAGGTAGTTCACAACTGATACCTCACACAGAAATTTAGTATCCAAGTGTCTCCTTGAGCTTGTCCTCTACAATGACCCAAAATGCTCTTTGTCCCCTCTTTTCTTTTCTTTTTTCTTTTTGGCTGTACAGCCTGCAGGGATCAAACCTGGGCCCCAGAAGTGAAAGCACTGAGTCCTAACCACTAGACTGCCAGGGAATTCCACACCCTGCACTCTTGTTTAAAGATGTTCTTTTCTTTTGTAAACTACTTATTTATTTTGGCTGCACTGGGTCAACATTGTTTCTCTAGTTGCGATGCACAGGCTTCTCATTGCAGTGGCTTCTCTTGTTTCGGAGCACGGGCTCTAGGCACGCAGGCTTCAGTAGGTGCAGCATGTGGGCTCATTTTTTGTGGCACAGGGGCTCAGTAGTTGCGTCTCCTGGGCTCCAGAGCGTAAGCTCAAGTAGTTGTGGCGTATGGGCTTAGTTGCTCTACGGCCTGTGGGATCTTCCCCGACCGGAAGTTGAACTGGTGTCCCCTGCGTTGCAAGGCGGATTCCTAACCACTGGACCACCGGGGAAGCCTTAAAGATGTTCTGATGAAGCTAAACTCCCTTTCCCAAATTCCTCCAGGTGAGTCCCCATGGGTCCATGGACTCACAGTGCCACTATCAAGTCACTGGCTGGCATGGCCATCTGGGCTGAGGCTTTGGGAAAAGTGATGTGTGAGGGTCTACAGTAGGCTGAGGCCTCAAAGGCGTCCTTCACAGGAGCCAGTTCAGCAAGCAAGAGCTGGGAGGGCTGAAGTGTGACCTTGCCTGACACTTGGCTGTTTGCAGTTGGAAAATGAATAATTACTGCCTTTGCCCTAGAAATAAGCTACTGCTTTTGACTAAAACAAAAATAAAATCCACAAAAACATCCAGCAAACAGGCATATGGAATTGACCAGAAAGAGTACTAAGGTCTTAAGAACAAATTGCTTATTGATTGAAGCAAAAGGTCTTAACAAGAACTGGCTTCAGTACAAATACAGCTTTTGAGTCTGCAGCATCTCACTCCAACCCAAGTGACCTGCAGTAAGTGGTGGGGGCCATGGGGCCTATATAGACATGATGGTCAGGTATAGAGGCACTGGGCTCTGGTCACATGATTCACAAAGGGCCCCCTACTCTGGCTTTGGACATCATCTCTAGATGACAGGATTGAGAGACGTTGATGTTTGGGGTAGATCTCTAAGTCCAAGTTCCATCGCTGCCTGTAGAGCACTTCATGTCATAGATTTAAAATAAATCAGGGCATTACAGTTCAAAAGCATAATTACCTTTACTCTATTTTTCTGTGGCAAAAGTATTAATCTGTCAAAATTAAACTTTTAAAATATAGCACAGTTCCCAGCAACCTTTTGAGGGGGCACATTTCTTCACATTTTAATATTTGTTGTTGTTCAGTCACTGAGTTGTGTCTGACTCTGCCACCCCATGGACTGCAGCACACTAGGCTTCAATGTCCTTCATTATCTCCAGGGAGTTTGCTCAAACTCATGTCCATTGAGTCAGTGTTGCCATCCAACCATCTCATCCCCTGTCATCCCCTTCTCCTCCTGCCCTCAATCTTTCCCAACATCAGGGCCTTTGCCAATGAGTCAGCTACTAGGAACCTTAAAAAATTCACATAACTGCAGGTTACTCTCAACCTCTAAGTGGCCCTGGCCAAGACCTGCTGTTGAGAGCAAAGAATTCCTGCAAAAATGGTTTTTCCATTTTTCACATTGATTTTTCTCAGGACTTTTTTGCTTCTCGATAAGAGGAGACAACCCGGTAAAGGATCCGTCTCTTCTTCTCATTTAGAGGAAATCCATCTGCAAGAACAAGCCCTGAAAATTCCCCTTGTTCAACCAGACTGAAGGGCCTCTGAGCATATTCACACATGGAATGTCTGGCTCCCTCCCTACACCCACTCCACCAGGGTCTGAACTACAGACATAGCACATTTCTCTGTATTCCTGCCAGCTCTAAATCATGGCCTCACGTAGCACCAACTGGTTTTCTTTACCTCTTATGTAAATCTCCAAAGCCTGCAATAAAACACATCCAAATTCTCACTGGAGTACTTGCCACCTGCCCTGGTCCTCCTAAGATGAAGCTGTGATACTTGGCCTTGAAGTCTGGGAAGTTTTTGTTAATGTGACACACCTCAGAAATCAGTTTCAAGAAAAAAGGGTCAAAGTCTCCCTCTCGAACTTCCTCTCTTGAAGTTAATAAAAATGTCAGTGAGGACTATGTCCAGCAGGATTGCTGGCAGCCAATGCACAGTCGCAGATAAACTGCAGCCACGCCGTTTTCCCACACAGAGTGCCAATGTCTCACCCTTTAGAGACAAGCTTTTCTTAGGAAACACAGCTAGCACTAAAATCTCAAAAATCTGGGAGTTGATCCAGAGACCCCGGAGTTTCTGTTTCAGGGATGAACTGTTCACTCAATAAAGGTGTGTATCAGGAATTCCCTGGTGGTCCAGTGGTTAGGACTCCTGCGCTTCCAATACAGGAAACCCAGACTCGATCCCTGGTCAGGGAACTAAGGACACAAAAGTTTAGCATGCCCTCCCAAAAGGAAAAAATATGTATATTTTAAGGCAGAATTTTTAAAAGTTGGGGTACAATTCATATAATATAAAAACCATCACCTTAAAGTTTACAGTTCAGTGTTTTTTAGTATATTTCCTGTATTGTGCAACTATTACATCTCTCTAATTCCAAAGGATTTGGATTTGATTATAACAAAGAAATCTCATGTGAAGAGATTTTTTCTTTTTTTTATTATCTCCTCCCCCTACTAACCCCTAACAACCCCTGGGTTTTTTATGGATTTGTCTCTTCTGGACACTTAATATAAGTGGATTCATATAATATGCAGCCTTTTGTATATGGCTTACTTCACTTAGCATAATGTTTTCAAGGTTGTAACAGTACGTCATTACTTTTTATGGTTGAATAATATTCCGCTGTAGGGATAGACCGCATTCTATTCATGCATGCACGAGCTGATGGACATTTGGGTATTTCTGCTTTTTGGTTATTATGAATATTGCTGCTATGAACATTTGCATACAAGTTTCTGTGTGGACACATGTTTTCAGTTCTCTTGGGTAAATACCTAAGAGCAGAACTGTGCACACTATGGTGACTTTAACTTCCTGAGGAAGTGCCAGACTCTTCTCTCACTCAGTGCATGTTAACCAGCTCCCCTATCCTCTGTGCCAGGAGTCAACAGCACAGCGGTGGACCTGGCAACCCTGGCCACTTGCCCTCTGGGGTATGCAACTCAGCAGAAGGAGACATTAAACAGATTATTAAAAATAATGATAAAAAAAAATCACTAAAAAAAAAGATCACTTGTACACATTCCAAGAAGGGGAAGTTCATGCCACTATGAGACTCTAATACAGGGAGGCCTGACCTGAGGATTGAACCAAGGTCACAGGACAAGAACACAGGCACTCTTGAAACAACAAATTTGGGACCTGTGATACCAGAAAAACCTCCTAATTAACGAGAAATTGAAATGAAGAAGTTCTTGTAATTAAGTGGGGTTTTGAAATTTCTCACCATTCGGGGGCAGAGACGCTCCACCTGCCCCCATGGAAGGTCTGAAATGATTTATGGGAATATTTAGACATGGAAATGTGACAAGGGAACAGGCCAATAATGTTTGAGGATAATAATGAATAACCTCTCAGGCTGCCTTCCTCCTCCTCTTTAAGGCCCAGGAGAATTTTCTCCCTTCTTCACTTGTCCCTGCCTTCCTGACTCAGACCTTTGCAGCTTTCCCTTCCTGTGGCCCTTCCCAACAGCCACTTACAAAATCAACCACCTATTGTTTAAAGTAGCAGTTCAAATTCAGCCTCTCACAGGAAGAAGGGAAGCTCTGGAAATGTCAGCAATTAATTCCCAGGAATGTGAAAATTTAGTTTGATCTCAAGAGATGAACGTTGCCGTATTTCAAGTGGCAGAATTTTATGAAGTTTCGTTCCTGTTGAATGAATCTAAAATATGTGTACTGTGATCAAGGCACTGGGTTAGGTGCTCTAGGGAGATACAGAGAAACAGGGGTGTTGGCCTCAGTCCTGTCCTTAAGAAAGTGTCCACTGAGAGGGAAGAGCCTAATGAAAGATATACACCGCACATGTGAGTCCTGTGAGGCTGATGGATGATCCATAAGAGACAGAGTTATGTGGGGGAGGAAGAGAGGTCTCCTTGGGTTGTGTTGGGAACCCCAGACTTCACAAAGGAAGTGAGACTGAGGATAAACAAACAGGCTTTACACAGGCACCCAGCAGGGGAGATGACTTTCCGACCCAGCAGATGACAGGTGCAAAGGCCCAGCGGTAGAAATTTGAAAGATATGCTAGGTAAAACATAGAGCTTCCTGAATGATGTTTTGTTTTTTAAAGAAATGAAGACACCTTGAAATTTCTAGTTTTTATCAAATAGTCCCAGTAAGGTCTGAGGTTTCTCTTTCATCCCTGACCAAGGAAATATCAAACTATTGGGGTGCAACAATCAGAAAGAGAACACTGCTGGCTATTCAGTTCTTTTCCCTCGCTTCACTCCAAGTGTGGGAAACATCCCATAAGCTTAGGGTCCCTTGATGCAGATGACAGTGAATATATGCAAAAGCGCTCTCTTCCGGCTGATCTTGGCTGGTGGTGGTCGTTGGAGGAGCAGGGTGGGGCCTCTACCAGGGTCTCTGGGATAGGTTGGGATCCCTCCACCCTTCCACACGTGCATAGGTCTTACTTATCAGATGTGGCATGAGGCTTTTTGCCTTCCATCCTCTATTTTGTCACTGGTTGGTTCATTTCTGTCATCAGACAGAGTGCCTGATGAACTATGGACGGAGGTTCGTGACATTGTACAGGAGAGAGGGATCAAGACCATCCCCAAGAAAATGAAATGCAAGAAAGCAAAACGGCTGTCTGAGGAGGCCTTACAAATAGCTGTGAAAAGAAGAGAAATGAAAAGCAAAGGAGAAAAGGAAAGATATAGCCATTTGAATGCAGAGTTCCAAAGAATAGTGAGGAGAGATAAGAAAGCCTTTCTCAGTGATCAGTTCAGTTCAGTCGCTCAGTTGTGTCTGACTTTGCAACCCCATGAACTGCAGCACACCAGGCCTCCCTGTCCATCACCAACTCCTGGAGCCTACCCAAACTCATGTCCTTTGAGTTGGTGATGCCATCCAACCATCTCATCCTCTGTCGTCCCCTTCTCCTCTTGCCCTCAATCTTTCCCAGCATCAGGGTCTTTTCAAATGAGTCAGCTCCTTGCACCAGGTGGCCAAAGTATTGGAGTTTTAGCTTCAACATCAGTCCTTCCAATGAACACTCAGGACTGATCTCCTTTAGGATGGACTGGTTGGATCTCCTTGAAGTCCGAGGGACTCTCAAGAATCTTCTCCAACACCACAGTTCAAAAGCATCAATTCTTCGGTGCTCAGCTTTCTTTATAGTCCAACTCTCACATCCATACATGATTACTGGAAAAACCATAGCCTTGACTAGATGGACCTTTGTTGGCAAAGTATTGTCTCTGCTTTTTAATATGCTATCTAGGTTGGTCATAACTTTCCTTTCAAGGAGTAAGCGTCTTTTAATTTCATGGCTGCAATCACCATCTGCAATGGTTTTAGAGCCCCTCAAAATAAAGCCATCCCTCAGTGCAAAGAAATAGAGGAAATCAATAGAATGGGAAAGACTAGTGATCTCTTCAAGAAAATTAGAGATACCAGGGGAACATTTCATGCAAAGATGGGCTCAATAAAGGACAGAAATGGTATGGACCTCACAGAAGCAGAAGATATTAAGAAGAGATGGCAAGACTACACGAAGAACTGTACAAAAAAATCTTCATGACCCAGATAATCACAGAGGTGTGATCACTCACGGAATCCTGGAATGTGTAGTCAAGTGAGCCTTAGGAAGCATCACTATGAACAAAACTAGTGGAGGTGATGGAATGCCAGTTGAGCAATTTCAAATCCTAAAATATGATGCCGTGAAAGTGCTGCACTCAATATGTTAGTAAATTTGGAAAACTCAGCAGTGGCCACAGGACTGGAAAAGGTCAGTTTTCATTCCAATCCCTTAGAAAGGTAATGCCAAAGAATGCTCAAACTACCACACAATTGCACTCACCTCACATGCTAGTAAAGTAATGCTCAAAATTCTCCAAGTCAGGCTTCAACAATATGTGAACCGTGAACTTCCAGATATCCAAGCTGGTTTTAGAAAAGGCAGAGGAACCAGAGATCAAATTGCCAACATCCACTGGATCATTGAAAAAGCAAGAGAGTTCCAGAAAAACATCTATTTCTGTTTTATTGACTATGCCAAAGCCTTTGTGGATCACAATAAGCTGGAAAATTCTGAAAGAGATGGGGAATACCTGACCACCTGACCTGCCTCTTGAGAATCTGTATGCAGGTCAGGAAGCAACAGTTAGAACTGGACATGGAACAGTTTCCAAATAGGAAAAGGAGTACATCAAAGCTGTATATTGTCACCCTGTTTATTTAACCTATATGCAGAGTACATCATGAGAAACACTGGGCTGGAGGAAGCACAAGCTGAAATAAAGATTGCTGGGAGAAATATCAATAACCTCAGATATGTGGATGACACCACTCTTATGGCAGAAAGTGAAGAAGAACTAAAGAGCCTCTTGATTCAAGTGAAAGAGGAGAGTGAAAAAGTTGGCCTAAAGCTCAACATTCAGAAAACGAAGATTATGGCATTTGGTCCCACCACTTCATGGTAAATAAATGGGGAAACAGTGGAAACAGTGACAAACTTTATTTTTTGGGGCTCCAAAATCACTGCAGATGGTGACTGCAGCCTTGAAATTAAAATATGCTTACTCCTTGAAAGGAAAGTTATGACCAACCTAGATAGCATATTAAAAAGCAGAGACAATACTTTGCCAACAAAGGTCCATCTAGTCAAGGCTATGGTTTTTCCAGTAATCATGTATGGATGTGAGAGTTGGACTATAAAGAAAGCTGAGCACAGAAGAATTGATGTTTTTGAACTGTGGTGTTGGAGAAGATTCTTGAGAGTCCCTCGGACTTCAAGGGGATCCAACCAGTCCATCCTAAAGGAGATCAGTCCTGAGTGTTCATTGGAAGGACTGATGTTGAAGCTAAAACTCCAATACTTTGGCCACCTGGTGCAAGGAGCTGACTCATTTGAAAAGACCCTGATGCTGGGAAAGATTGAAGGTGGGAGAAGAAGGGGATGACAGAGGATGAGATGGTTAGATGGCATCACTGACTCAATGGACATGAGTTTGAGTGAACTCCGGGAGTTGGTGATGGACAGGGAAGCCTGGCATGCTGCAGTTCATGGGGTCACAAAGAGTCGGACACGACTGAACTGGACTGAACTGGACTGAACTGAACTGGTTCATTTCTATACTCCCCAGACTTCCTCACAGGAATCTTTGGAATTTCTGTGTTCCTTTCCCTTATCTGGGGCTTCCCAGGTGGCGCTGGTGGTAAAGAACCCACCTGCCAATGCAGGAGACATAAGAGATGCTGGTTTGATCCCTGGGTCGGGAAGATCCCCTGGAGAATGGCATGGTTTTTATTGAATAGTCCCAGTAAAGTCTAAGGTTTCTCTTTCATCCCTCCAGTATTCTTGCCTGGAGAATCCCATGGACAGAGGAGCCTGGAAGTCTACATTCCACGGGGTTGCAAAGAGTTGGACACGACTGAAATGACTTAGCAGGTAGGCACTTCCTCTACAGAACTGCTTCTCAATAGGGTTGCTGATGTCCTCCACGAGGAGTTTTGGAAAAGCATAGGTGCTGTTTTTGGTGGTCTCAATGCTGGAGAGGGCACTATTGACTTTTTAAAAATATTTATTTATTTTTATTTACTTATCTGGCTGCACCAGGTCTGAGTTGCGGCACGTTTTTTCTTGCGGCATGTGGAATCTAGTTCCTTGACCAGGGATCGAACTCAGTCTCCCTATATTGGGAGCACAGAGTTTTAGCCACTGGATCACAAGGGAAGTCCCCACTGCTGGGTTTTAGTAGGGATCACAGAGGCCAGAAGTCCTCCTGTGATTGTTGGAAAGTTCTGTAGGAATTGCCTTATATCTCCCATGACGTTCGCGTGTTCCCTGAGACATTCCTATTGGTAAAACAGCTTATTTATAGATTAACAATCTATTTCTATAGGCTTTGAGCTTTGGAACCTATTAATAACTCCACTTTACACATAAACACAATGTGATTTTGCAAACTTTTATATGCTCAGATTTCCCCCAAACCCCACCATCCTCCACCCCCACCCCAGGAATACAACTACCATGTAAACAGGAAAAATTGCACTTTGTCTTGTGTAGAGTTTTAGAGCGTTCACCATTTTGGAAAATCACACCACCCACAGCATCTCCACTTGTGCTTTTTGAGTTGCCCTTGGGACACATCTGTAGTAATCTGCACCTGTGCGGTTCACATTCAAAGTGATGCTGTGAACAGTGCAGGAATCTGACTTCTCTACTGTAACTGTGACAGCAGCCACACTGGAGAACTTACATTTTGAAAGACATAATACTTTATTATAAATTGGTTTCCTTTTCCCTTATATCACAGTTGGACATTTGTTACATCATATTTTCCAAAGATGCCACACCAATACATACCCCATGCCATAAGCGTATGCTTCTTACAACATGGTATTTATATCACTCTATTGAATTGGCAGCAGGGGGCATTCTGTGGTCTCTTCGTTTGTATTTGACTAAACCTTTGTAAAGACTTGACGAATAGAATGTGGTGGAAGTACACTGTGTGAGTTCTGAAACTAGGTGTAATGGTTAGTTTTACGTGTCAACCCGCTGGGCCACAGTGCCCAGATATTTGGTCAAACACTATTCTGGATGCTTCTGTGAGGATTTGGGGGGGATGAGATTAACATTTAAGTCTGCAGGCTTTGAGTAAAGCAGATTGCTCTCCATGATGTGGCTGAGCCTCATTCAATGAGTTGAAGACTCAAATAGAACCAAAGACTGACCTCTCCCAACAAGACGGAATTCTGTGTCAGACCGCTTTTGGCCTTGAACTGCAACATTGGCACCCCTCTCTGGATCTCCACAATACTGGCCTGCTTTGTAGATTTGGACTTGCAGCCTCCATAATCACATGAACCTATTCCTAACTAACTAACTAACTATATATATACACCCTTGAACACTGCAGGGATTAGGGCTGATGATCCTCTACACAGTTGGAAGTCTGCAGTTCCTCTGTATCCACAGTTCCACACCCGAGGATTCAATTAACTGAGGAATACTACTACAGTGTAGTACTGTAATGTTTACTCTTGAGAAAATATCCTTTTATAAATCCCTGGACCCATGCAGTTCAAATCCATATTGTTCAAGGGTCAGCTGTATATATATATACATACATACACATAGATATAGATATCTTCTAATGTTTTCTCTACCTCAATTACTCTGACAAACAGGTCATAAAAGGCAATGCAGCCTTCACCTTGCTCTCCCTGTTTCTCTGGGTACTTGCTTTTGGAAAGAAGCTGCCTTGCTGTGAGGAAGCCCAGACCATGTGTGGAAGCCACATGTGGATGTTCCCACCAACAGCATCAGTGAGGTTCCCAATTGAAAGCCAGTATCAATCGCCAGCACATGAGTGAAGGCACATTGAAATGATTCCAACCCCTAGCCTTCGTCAACATCTGCCATCTGAAGCCCCAGATATCACAGGGCAGAGAATAGTCATTCTCACTGTGTTTGATCTGAATTCCTAACCAATAGAAATCTTGAGATAATAAATAATTTTGCTTCAAGACTTAGTTCAAAATTTTAATCTAAATTATTCAGTACTTGAAAGACCAAGATGGATACGGTCTCTAAAGAGGGTAAAGATTAAAACTGCAAGGAAGGCTTTGCTCTTAAATCTGTGAAAACTAAATACACCCTCCCTAATCTACAGACACCACCACCCTCGGTGACTTCCTGAACGCGTGTTTTAAGTGATGAGCCAGAGTAGAGCCCAAACCACACCCTCCAATGTCCAGCTTAGAGAGATGCCATGTCCCCTCCTAGTGGCTACGCACCGGACCCTTAGGTCTGGCCTCCCACATGTACCTTCAATCCCCACCTGCCTACATTTGAGACACTGATGGCCAACCTTTAGGATAAGCCACTGGCCAGGAATACCTGGCTGCCTTCCAGAACTTCTGAAATGAGGAGATTTAGATGGGCCACCTCCGGATTCAGAGTGGAGCCCTCTGGATACCTAGAGGAAATCCAATCAAGCCCCAGGCTGTTCAGGAAGAGATAGATGCTTGCCCCAGCATGGGACAGGAAACCTGGACTGTGAAGCAAGAGCTCCATCCCGGGGCTTTGCTTCAGACTTCAGTGCTTTAGCCTGGGGATCTGAATTCAGGCCAAAGAAAATAATTCTGACTAGTGGTTGATCCCGAAGACAACAATGCCTATGATGATGGTGACAAGGTCTCAAAGCAGAGCAGCCAGGAGGGAACCCAGGAGGGACCCAGCCACAAAGCTGGAAAGCTAATGTTTGTACAATGACAGTTCTTCATCCCTCTGAAACATGTTCAGGCAATAAAGATAGCTAGAGGTTATGGAAGGCTTGCCATGTGCCAAGTATCAGGGTAAGCTCTTTACCAACATTGTCTTTTTTTTTTTTTAATTTTTGGCCCTATCTGAATTTCTCTGGTGGCTCAGATGGTAAAGAATCTGCCTGCAATGCAGGAGACCCGGGTTCCATCCCTGGGTCAGAAGACCCCCTGGAGAAGGGAGTGGCTACCCATTCTGGTATTCTTGCCTGGAGATTTCCACGGACAGTGGAGCCTGGCAGGCTACAGTCCATGGGGTTCCAAAAAGTCAGACACGACTAAGAGGCTGACACTTTCACTTCACTTCACTGTGGCATGGGGGACCTTAGTTCCCTGACCAGGGATAGACCCCGGGCTCCTTGCATTGCAAGGTGGATTCTTAACCACTAGACTACTGGGAAGTCCCTCATTGAATTCTTAAAATTCAATGAAGTAAGTAGAGTATTAGCTATACTTTACAGAAGAAACTCAGACTTGGTTTGCAAAGGAAGTCAGGTGTGTTGAATTTTAAAGCCCATCTTCCCACCCACTTTTGCTGTTATCCTGCTTTTAAAGGCGGAGCAACTGTTCCCCACTTAATTACTTGAGTGTGTTTCCCAAGTTCAAGGACACGCTGCAACATAACCACAGTACAACCATGACAGTCAGGAAATTGACACGGATTATCTCAAGGATATCGTCTAATCCACAGACTCATTCAGATTTCACTGCTCATCTCAGTTATGCTGATTACAGGTCCAGCATTCAAACCTGGATCACGGTTGCCTTCACTTGCCATGCCCCTTTAGTCTTTTTCAATCTAGGACAATCTCAGGCTTTCCTCACCTTTCATGACCTTGATATTTTGAAGAGCACAGGCCAGTCCCACTATGGCATGTTCCTCAATTTGGGTTTGTCTGATGCTTCCTCATGATTTATATATTTGAGGCAGGAATACCACAGAAAAATTGCTGTGCTCTTTTCAGGGCATTGTATTAGGAGGCGCATGACATCAATTTTTCCTCTTACTGATAAACACAGAGGGACTTTGAACCAAGGACTTGGAGTCCATATGAGAAGAAAGACTGCAAGAGCCTGGAATTCTGTCCCCCACAACGAACACTTCAATGTACTTTGACAGTGGGCCAACCGGACAGAGGCCAGACCTAGTCTGTGAGGGGAGCAATAGAATCACTTTGAAGTTATTAGGAGAGAACAGGTTGTGTTGGCCAGGACTCCACTCCTCCTAGGGAGGGAACCTGAATGGTTGGGAAGGAATTCCCCAAAAGCCATTTGGAGAAGAGGGTGAGGCCCCACAGGGTATTCTCACACAGCCAAAAGAGTCAAAAGCTACATTCTGGGTACGAAAAAGAATGAAGCTGATATAAGAGGGGAAAAGAAAACAGAAAGAGCAAGAGAGGAGAGTAATGGGAAGAAAACAACATCATCCAAAGGGCTCAGAGTATTTGCTTCATGTACCTTCATGGGTGTTTAAATATACATGCTTTGGAGAAAATCATAATTTGAAAAGGTGCAGGCACCTCAATGTTTATGGCAGCACTGTTTGCAAAAACCAAGACATGGAAGCAACAAAAGTGTCCACCAATTGATGAATGGATAAAGAATGTATACACAAAAACACCCAATGGAGTACTACTCAGCCATAAAAAGAACAAAATAATGCCATTTGTAGCAACATGAATGGATCTAGAGATTAGCATACTAAGTGAAGTAAGCTAGACAGAGAAAGACAAATATCATATGATATCACTTATATGTGGAATCTTAAAATAAATGATACAGATGAACTTGTATACGAAACAGAAATAGACCTATAGACACAGAAAAAAAAAAAAAAAACCTTATGGTTACCAAAAGGGGAAGCTGTGGGAAGGGATAAATTAGTCGTTTGAGATGAACAGACACAGACTACTATATATGATAGGTAACCAACAAGGACCTACCATTTGGTACAGGGAGCTATGTTCAGTGTTTTATAATAACTTGTAAGGGAAAAGAACTGGAAAATAGATATATACATACAAATGAATCACTCTGCTATACACCTGAAACTAACACAGCATTGTAAAGCAAATATACTTCCATTAAAAAAAGAAAAAGAAAAAAGAAGAATATACTTTATTTTGATGTACTTCTTATGCACTGGACTTGGAGCCAAACAACCTGTGTTAATCCAGAGCATTGGGTCAATTACTCAGTCTGGCCAACTCAGTTTTCTCATTTGTAAAGTGAAGAGAAAATACCTCCCAGGATCACCCCGAAACCCCGCCTCGTCACATATTCAGGCACTATTGATGGTGTGTCTGCTGTGTGACCCCATTGTTCCTTGGGCTGGGAATGCAACAGAGAACAATACAGAGAAGAATGCTTTTTTTTTGCCTCCAGGGAGCTGACATTCTGGGGGCAGCCTTCCCGAAAGTTCTCTAAACTGTCGGGCACTGCGCACAGTTAAGGAATTCCTGCTCTTCAGGTTATAGTGAGTGTGACCTGTGTGTTGCAGATGGGAACTAAGTCACAGCGGCAGTTTGAGCAATGGCGGCCCTTAGAGAAGAGAGGTCTCCTTCAATTCTGTTCAGACTGTGTCATCTGTAGAAGGAACCGTGCCCATCTGGAAATTTTTCAGAGCCGAGAAGAGCAGAAGAGCTCTGGAAGAATAGTCACCAAATTTCCCCTTACTCAGCCACAGTCACTGAGTCAGGAGCAAACTGGGCCTGTGTGTGATTTTGGGAGTCTGGAGACAGCGATCCTGTTAGGGGAAACATTCCTGCATTCAGTCTTTGGCTCCCTCTTGTCTTTCTGTCTCTGCTCCTTCCTTAAATCTGGGTCCTCGGGACTTCTCTGGTGTTCCAATGATTAAACTTCACCTTCCTATGCAGGGAGTACTTGTTTGGTTCCTGGTCAGAGAGCTAAGATCCCACATGCCTCGTGGCCAAAAAAAAAACCAAACCGTAAAACAGAAACAATATTGAAACAAATTCAATAAAGATTTTAAAGATGGTCCATATTTTTTTAAAAGATCTAAAAAAAATAAACTGGGTCCGCCTTGTGTGAAAGTGAAAGTGTTAGTCACTCAGTCATGACCAACTCTTTGTGACCCCCACGGACTGTAGGCCGCTAGGGTCCTCTGTCCATGGGATTTTCCAGGCCAGAATACTGGAGTGAGTTGCCATGTCCTTCTCCAAAATATTTTTTCTTCCATTTTATTGAGCTTAGTGGCTCAGTAGTGTCCGACTCTTTGTGACCCCATGGACCGTGGCCTGCCAGGCTCCTCTGTCCATGGGATTCTCCAGGCAAGAGTACTGGAGTGGGTTACCATGCCCTCCTCCAGTGGATCTTTCTGGTCCAGGGATCGAACCCCCGTCACTTATGTCTCCTGCATGACAGACAGGTTCATTATCACTAGCTCCACTTAGGAAGCCTCCCTGTGCCACACCACCTCTCTTTTCCACAACTCTGCTTCCTTTTGCTTCAGCTGTGCAAACTCTTATTTGGGAAATCTTTCCCATCCTTTCTAAACTTCTCCAATAGTCATGTGGTTTCCAATTCTGAAAGCTAAAAGTATTACACGGCACCAGAGGAGGCGGACATGAACCATGTAACATGGGAGAGGGCGAACACAATCCCACGGCTGAAGCATAAACTTGTTTCTCATTTTATAAAACATTCCATTAGTTGGTTCCCGAAATAGGAGCGTTGCTTCCTGGTTTCTATGGTGATTTAAAAAATTTTCTCAAACATTAATATCCATATGAGACTGAACACGAATTCAACAAACCAGAGCTCTGTGCTGGCCAGCTCTATTACTGCTGGTGAGGGACACTGCATCAGCCAAATGCCCGCCCAGCTCTGGATCGCAGCTGGCCAGGGGCACAGACTACAAGGCTCCTCTCCACCTGGGTTTCCGTTCTGATGTTAAATGAACCCAGCTGCTTGGCTTTACTCATATTCACTGACTTTTTTCTGTTGAGGATGTTATTTTATTTTTAAGGGCAGCTTTAGATTCACAGCCAAATTCAAAGGAAGGTACAGAGATGCCCTATATACCTCTTGCCCCTACAAATGCGTAGCCTCCTGTATTAGCCACATCTCCCACCAGAGTGGTGTATTTGTTACAACTGATGAACCCACATCAACACATCATAAGTACCCAAACTCCACTGCTGTTGCACATCCCATGGGTTTGGACAAATATATAATGACTTGTGTCCACCATTATAGTATCATGCAGAGTATCTTAACCACCCTAAAAGTCCTCTGTGCTTTCATTGATTTTTGGGGACATATTTCATCCTTCTCTAAACCAACCATCCTCAGAGGCATTGCAACTTCCCCTCTTCCATCCATGATCACCTTAAAGTACACTAGTGGTTTCTAGAATTTTCTCAGTGTTTTTCTACATGTGTCCGATGTAATGTATAGATTTTTCTGGGGAAGATCTGACCAATCTCCTCACTCAACTTTAATCCAATTCAACAAACCCTGAGGATGTGGTAGGGAGGATGGTCACAGACTCTAGAACAAGGCAGCCCTGGTCCACATCCCCGCTCTTGCTCTTGTCCTCCAGCATGTCACCCAATCTCTTTGTATTTCATATTCTTATCTGAAAAATGGGGATGATAATAATATAATCTATCTCAGTTACCCTGAGAATTAACTGAGTTAATACATGTATTGGTTCTGGGTAAATGTCTGGTATACATTGTAAGTGTTCAACAAGTAGTTGGCAAAACTGCTTACCCTAAGTCAGGCATTACCAGGTTTGGGGGACATAAAAAGGAATAAAAACACAGATTCTGATTTCAACAGCATTTTTCAAGGGAGCACCCCAAAAATACATACATAGAAAAGTAGCAACATTTTATACCCTTATCATGAATATTTCTAAACAAGCTAATACTACATCATTTTTGTGTTCCATATGGAAATTTGTTGCTATAGCATTAGCTTTGAATACCACTAAATAAAATAATTTTGTTTATAACTTTTAAATGCCACTGTCCATTAATTCATCAACATGCTGAGCATCTACTATGTTCTTAGCACTATAAAGGCACTTAGGATGTAAATGTGATAAAGACACAAAACGTTAACACATCATTCTTCCCAGCCTCCCTCTTCATCCTCTCTCCATGCCCCACTCAAAAGTCTTTGTGGCTGATACCTGGTTCCTGGGGCTTCAGAGTAAAGGGGAGAGCTGAGAATTAAGAGAAGTTGACTTAATCTACACAGTTGAGATGGGGGTGGGGAGAGGTGTGAGGATTTGAGTGAGTTTAGGAGAAGAGAGATTTTGGTGTGATGAGTAATAACTTTGGAGAAATATGTGAGTGAAGAGGAACTTTAGAACTTTTGATGGGCCCCAGGCAATATAATTCCGTCTTCCTTGCCTCTCATTGAAATGTCAGTAAAGACTGCTTTTTCAGTGCTTTTGAACGTGAAACTGGTGGCTCTTTTGAAAATGGTACCATGCTGAGACTGGTCGCACTAGCCAGCTTCCATGAAGGCCTCCAGGGAGCCTCATCTCCTGATATTCATGCTCTTGTGTCATTCCCTCCCACACTGAATAGGGATAAACTGTGACAGCAGTGCATGCTTCCCATACGGCACTAGCGGAGAAGAGACTGCCTGCCAATGTAGTAGACGTAAGAGGCATGGGTTCGATCCCTGGGTTGGGAATATCCCCTGGAGAAGAGTATGGCAACCCACTCCAGTATTCTTGCCCTGAGAATCCCATGGACAAAGGACCCTGGTGGGCTACAGTTCGTGGGGTTGCAAAGAGTCAGACACAACAAAACACGTATAACAACAGGATATTATAGAAAGGAAAGAGTGGATCACTTACAGTCGGGTAAGCCAGCTGCCATGTTATGAGGATACTTAAGCACTACTATGGGGAAGTCCATGTGAGTAAGAACCACCTCCCACCCCTACCAAGAACCGACACTAGAGTGAGTCTTCCCACAGTGCATCCCCCAGCCACCATCAAGGAACGGATCCTCCAACCTTGGCCAACAGTTCGCTGCAAGCTCATGAGAGATGCCCAAGTCAGAACCATTCAGCTAAGCCACTCCCAAATTTCTGACCTGTGCAAGATAGTAAGCATTTACTGTAATTTTTAAATTTTTAAGATTTGGGATAACTTGTTCTGCAGCAACAGGTAACTAAAGTGCTGAAGGGGAGGTGGTCCAGCTTTATTAAGGTTATGCAAGTGTGCCTGCGTTTCCCAACTCAGTCAATGAGTAGACACAGCAAGAACAATACTGGGATTTCACTGGTCTCTTGTCTCTTCTGCTGAGACCTGGGCTTACATTTCTTTAAATGAGCCTTTCCCCTGCCCCTATAGAAAAACAAAGAGTATGCTTGTTAATTGGGAGAAGAAGGATAATTCTCACAGGTGTTTATGAGCCTTCTTGTAAAAGGTTGCTGCTATGAGTGTGTGAACAATGCTGGGATTCCTGGCCTCCAGAGGAGAGGAATTCAATCCAGGGCCAGAGATGAGGCTTGACCGCTCAGTGCTTTTATGTAATAAAGTTTGAGAGTTGCACCAGGCCCCTCATCCACAACATGCATTTTGAGACAGCATTGGCACAGGGTGAGTCATCCTGGGCCATAAAACAATTGACATGAATCTTGAAGAGAGGCAAATTTCCAAGCAGATACATAGTTTCATTAACATAGCTGAAGAGAACATTTCCATGAGTAAAACATACTGGTTTGTTGAGCCATTATTGGTTCTGAGTCTTAGATGGAACCGACTTGAAGAAAGGCAGATTCTAAGGTAAGCACATAGCATTAACATAGCTTAAGAAAAATATTTCCATAAGAAAAACACACTGGTTAGCTCAAGCTTTGAGAAAAGTTAAGTTCAGGTGGAACTAGGTGTCGTCATAGCAACACAGACTTTTAAAAGAAACCTTTTAATTTTGTATCTGTTCAGTTCAGTCTCAATCCTGTCTGACTCTTTGTGATCCCGTGAACTGCAGCACGCCAGGGTTCCCTGTCCATCACCAACTCCCAGAGCCTACTCAAACTCAAGTCCCCAAGTATTGTTTCTGAAGAACTCACTGGACCAAAGTTGGGAGAAGCTCTGTGATGAAGCAGCAGGAAGATGCTTCTCTCCTCTTTGATGTTCTGCCCTTGCCCTGTAGTTTTATGAGGATTTTACTGACATAATTCCATTTGTACTCACAACCCTGTGTTCCCTTAGGTCTCAGCCATGTGCCATGTATTGGGTAGGGACACAATCAAGTGACAGCTGTTATTAGGATCCTCAGCATCCTTTAGTGATTCAAACTTTGTTACTTGGCTGGGCTAGGGAAGGCAGAGGATCCAGAGATCAAATTGCCAACATCCATTGGATCATAGAAAAAGCTAGAGAATTTCAGAAAAACATCTGCTTCATTGACTACACTAAAGCCTTTGTGTGGATCACAACAAACTGTGGAAAATTCTTAAAGAGATGAGAATATCAGACCACCATACCTGCCTCCTGAGAAACATGTATGCAGGTCAAGAAGCAACAATTAGAACTGGACATGGAACAATGAGCTGGTTCCAAATTGGGAAAGGAGTACATCAAGGTTGTATATTGTCACCCTGCTTATTTAACATATGCAGAGCACATCTTGTGAAATTCCAGGCTGGATGAAGCACAAACTGGAATCAAGATTGCCAGGAGAAATATCAATAATCTCAGATATGCAAATGACACCATCGTTATGGCAGAAAGCAAAGAGGAACTAAAGAACCTCTTGATGAAGGCTCTTGTCTTGGGCTCAGAAATCACCACAGACAATGACTGCAGCCATGAAATTAAAAGATGGTTTCTCCTTGAAAGAAAAGCTATGACAAACCTAGACAGCATATTAAAAGGCAGAGATATTACTTTGTCAGCAAAGGTCCATATAGTCAAAGCTATGGTTTTTCCAATAATGAGGTATGGATGTGAGAGCTAGACCATAAAGAAGGCTGAGCGCTGAAGAATTGATGCTTTTGAGCTGTGGTGTTGGAGAAAACTCTTTAAAGCCCCTTGGACTGCAAGGAGATCAAATGAGTCAATCCTAAAGGGGATCAACCCTGACTATTCATTGGAAGGTCGATGCTGATGTTGAAGCTGAAGCTCCAATACTTGGCCACCTGATTCAAAGAGCTGACCCATTAGAAAAGACCCTGATGCTGGGAAAGATTGAAGGCAGGAAAAGGGAACAACAGAGGATTAGATGGTTAGGTGGCATCACTGACTCAATGGACATGAGTTTGAGCAAGCTCTGGGAGATGGTGAAGGACGGTGAAGCCTGGCATGCTGCAGTCCATGGGATTGTAAAGAGTCAGACACAACTGAGGGATTGAACAACAACAACAAAGGCATGGCACAGGCTTCCCTGGTGGCTCAGACTGTGAAGAATCTGCCTGCAATGCAGCAGACCCAGGTTCGATCCCTGGGTCAGGAAGATCCCCCGGAGAACGGAGTAGCTACGCCCTCCAATATTCTCGCCTGGAGAGTTCCATGGACAGAGGAGCCTAGTGGGCTGCAGTCCATGGGGTCAAAAAGAGTCAGACATGACTGAGTGACTAACACTTCACTTTTCAGGCATGGCTACAGGCAGCTCTAGGTGAGATCATGCCTCACAATGTTTGGCAATGCTAAAGTTTGGCAATGCTGTGGAAGAAAATAACTCTCCAGGGAAGAGCTCTAATTAGTTGGGTGGGAGTCTCATGCTCACCTCTTGGGCTGTCATGAAGAGGAGACCAGGGAGCTGTGATAGGCAGTGCTGTGATCTGAATGTTTGTGTATCCTCAAAATTCATATGTTGCCATCCTAACCCCCAAAGATGACAGTATTAAGAAGTGGGGCCTCTGGGCGTGCCTCTATGGAGCCCATAAATGGGATTAGTGCCTTAGGAAAACTATCCCACTGGGATCCCTTGCCTGCTTCCACTAAGTGAGGGCACAGCTAGAAGGCAACACATGTGAACCAGGAAGCGGGCTCTCACCCAAACAGCCGTGCTGGCAGCCTCATCTTGGACTTCCAGCCTTCAGGAGTGTGCAAAACGCATTTCTGTGGCTTATAATCCACCTTATCTGTGGTATTTTGTTACAGCAGCCCAAATGGACGGAAACAACAGCTTTACCAGGATCACAGGGAGCTCGCCAAAGGAAGGAGGCATGCTCACCCTCAATGCAGTGGGGCCACTGCTGGAGGTCACACGGTACTGCCCAGGTAGGTCTGGAAACCGGGAGAAAGCCCAAAGCTCCACCACCTCATGTAGCCTGACAGAAAAATGCACTGTGGTCATATTACTCAGTTATAAAAACAGAATGAAATCATGCCATTTGCAGCAACATGGATGGATGTAGATATTATCATACTATTAACATACTGAAGTAAGTCAGATGGAGAAAGACAAATATCATACAATATCACTTCAAGGTGGAATCTTAAAAAAATTATGCAAAGGAATTTATTTACGAAACAAAAATAGACTCACGGGCTTAGAAAACAAACATGGCTATCAAAGGGGAAAGGGTAGGGAGGGATAAATTAGGAGATTGGGATTAATAGATACACACTACACACCACTAAATACAAAGCAGATAAACAATAAGACTTACTATATAGACCAGGGAACCATATTCACTATCTTGAAAAAGTGTGTGTGTATATGTATATATATAACTGAAACACCGGAGAAGGCAATGGCACCCCACTCCAGTACTCTTGCCTGGAAAATCCCATGGATGGAGGAGCCTGGTAGGCTGCAGTCCATGGGGTTGCTAAGAGTCGGACACGACTGAGCGACTTCCTTTTCACTTTTCACTTTCATGCATTGGAGAAGGAAATGGCAACCCACTCCAGTATTCTTGCCTGGAGAATCCCAGGGGTGAGGGAGCCTGGTGGGCTTCCGCCTACGGGGTCCCACAGAGTCGGACACGACTGAATCGACTTAGCAGCAGCAGCAGCAGCAAGTGAAACACTTTGCTGTATACCTGAAACTAACACAACGTTGTAATTCAACTGTACTCCATTTTTTTTTTAAGGCCTACTCTAATTAAAAATAATGCATTGTGGTCATGTAAAATGGTGCAATGAGCATATACCCAACTATATCCGAAATGTGGCGATTTTGTAGGACAAAGAGTCTGGTTTCTTCAACAAATAAGTGTGAGTAAAAGAGACGGCTCAGACAGTAAAGAATCTGCCTGCAGTGCTACGGACCTGGGTTTGATCCCTGGGTGGGAAAGATCCCCTGGAGAAGGGCATGCCCACCCACTCCGGTGTTCTTGCCTGGAGAATCCCATGGACAGAGAAGCCTGGTGGGCTTCAGTGCATGGGGCTGCAAACGGTAGGACATGACTGAGCAGGCATGCATGTGCACAGGGCTGAGTGCGTGTGTAAATATTTTCTGTGAAAGACCAGACAAGAAATATTTCAGGCACGTGGGTCACACGATTTCTGTCACAACTATTCACCTCTGCTGCTGGGATGTGAACACAGGTATAGACAATAGAAACCATTGGGAATGGCTGTGTTCCAGTAAACCTTTTTTTCTTTCCCCTGAAAAACAAGAGGCAAGTTGGTTTTGGCCATGGATTTGGCCAGGCCCAGCTCTAGTACAAAAAAAGAAGAGGAGCAGATAAGTGATAAAGGTTGGCAATGTTGATAATTGTTGAAGCGGGATGAGGGGCACCCAGTGGTTCATTAGACTATTTTCTCTAGTTTTGAATGTTTTGAGTATTTCCATAATAAAAAATCCAAGCACTCTGAAGAGATCCTTTTAGAAGGAAAGAACTATTTGCCTTTGACCTCTCTCCTTATCTCCCCACTTTATTTTTGCCTGTCTTTTTTTCAAATCTGTTTCACACGCCTACTCACACAAACACATTCCCATTCTGATATATTTTTAAATCAAAATGAACTTCCTAGACAGCCCAGTCCCGCAGAGGAATGCAGCGAAATTCTACGGCAAATCCTCACGGTGGGGTCTCATATTCTTTCCCAGGAGACTCACAGGCCTTTTCCTTTCAGAGGATTCGTGCTCGGGGAAACATTTTTCCTAAAATGGAGATTGCGAGGCAGGGCTGAGGCATACCGCCCTTAGGGAAGCACTGTTGTTTTCTTACTTCTCGGCAGGAAATAGGAATGTCCCGGAGAGGATTAGAAAATTTACCCGACGGCTCTGGTGAAGGGCTGGGAACAGGGACTGGAGGCTGGAATCTGGTCAGAACATCTGGGAGTTCAAAGAAAGAAACATTCAGCTATTCATCAGGCCCCATAAATTCTCTTTAAAAGCAGTTAATTATGAAGCAGAGAGAACAGAGTGAGCATGTTGTCAGAGCAAAGGAATTACATACATCTCACTTGAAGCTGCCTTGAAAGTCTAGGGCTGAGCACACACATCATTTCAAATCAGGGCCTGAAGATCTACAGAGGACAGAGGAGGTCTTGACCTTTCTGTTCCCAAATCCTTCAGCGAATGACAAAGTGAAAGTGAAAGTTAATCGCTCAGTCTTGTCCGACTCTTTGTGATCCCATGGACTGTAGCCTGTCAGGCTCCTCTGTCCATGGAATTCTCCAGGCAAGAATACTGGAGTGGGTAGTCATTTCCTTCTTTAGGGATCAGACCCGAGTCAGATTCTTCATGGCCTAAGCCACCAGGGAAGCCCAATGGAGGTAACATAATCATAGAATGAGATCATTTCAAGAGGCAAGTCCTGGAATTTAATACAGTTCTCTTAAATGTTAAAAACTATGTCTAATTATGTCTATATTCTGGCCAATATTCTGGCTCGACTAATCTCTCCCTCGAGCAACTGGCAGCCACAGGTCTTGGGTCCCGTGCACCCCGACTCTGGTGGCTGAGTTGCTGACGCTGGCACCAGTCAAGTTTGCGACTGGGTTTGAAGGGCAGGGCCTGCTGACATTCTCAAAGGGTCCAGCAGGTGGCAGTGTTTCCAACACCGGCAGAGCCGACCAGGGTCTACACTGAGGGGCTCTGGAAGAGAACAGAAGGACAAATCCACCAACCTAGATTGTTATTTTTTTAACTTACCTTTTTTTTACATTTTATTTTTTAAACATTTCATTAAAAATAAGAAAGGTAGGCTTTAGTGAAGATGATAGAAATAGGCAGGTTGCCTCCCTTCTCACGTCATTGGACGTCCTTGGATGCCCGAGCCCCCCTCTGTGTTGTTCCCAGTGGATCTGTCCTTCCGGAGACACCCAGGAAGATGATTTCCAACCCTTAACTTTCTCCACCTGTCCCACCCCAGCACCTACCATCAATCTGCTGCCCCACCTCTCTGAAAGCCAGCTTAGTGCTGTCCTTCTCAGCTGCAATTCTCCTGGGAGAACCAAGCCTCCTTCCTGGGGGAGGCTGTGAGGGAGACCGAGCCATCCGAGAAGAATCCTGGGGCCCCAAAGAGTAACTAATGGCCTACAGCTGTTGGCTGTAAGGAAAACCCATCAGGACTGATGGAGACTTTGCCAGGTTTGTGCCTGTGTGGCCCACCGGCAGCTACTGCAAGTTTAATTATTAGCAACAGTTGGGAAGTGTCTTCTCTCCCACCCACAGCCTCCATATAAATATTTCTTTCTACCATCTGTCACACTGACTGAAGTCTCCGTACTCAGATTTTGACAATGGTCAGGTTTTCAAGAGCTTCCTACTAAAAATGTAAATGTGGCAGGGAGATCATCAAACTGGACTATGAATGCTATGGCCATGGAAAGGGGCTGCTTCGGGGGATTGGTAACTGACAAGCATGTAGATAAATATGATAAGAAACTCCTTGGTAATTTTCCTAATGACAGTGGGAAACATTTTTATATACAAAAGCAGAATTAACTTTAAAGTTAATTAGAAAGTTGAACAGCCCCAGAAATTATGCTTTTAAATAGCAGTCCAATTTAAATAATGCCCCAAAGGCCAAAGTTTTTTTAAAAAATAATTGTACAAATTCTTGTTAAGTTAAACTATCTAAGCTTTGCTGTAATACTGATTTCTCTTCAATATGTGATGGTACAAGAACAAGGTTAAATGAAGGGGTAGTATTAAAAAGCAGAGACATTACTTTGCCGACAAAGGTCTGTCTAGTCAAAGCTATGTTTTTTGCAGTAATCATGTATGGATGTGAGAGTTGGACTATAAAGAAAGCTGAGCACTGAAGAATTGATGCTTTTGAACTCTGATGTTGGAGAAGACTCTTGAGAGTCCCTAAAGGACTCTCAAGTACATCCTAAAGGAAATCAGTCCTGAATGTTCACTGGAAAGACTGATGCTGAAGCTGAATACTTTGGCCACCTGATGCAAGAACTGACTCATTGGAAAAGACCATGATGCTGGGAAAGATTGAAGGCAGGAAGAGAAGGAGATGACAGAGGATGAGATGGTTGGATGGCATCACCAACTCGATGGACATGAGTTTGAGCAAGCTTCGGGAGTTGATGATGGACAGGTAAGCCTGACGTGCTGCAGTCCATGGGGTTGCAAAGAGTCAGACACGACTGAGCAACTGAACTGAACTGAACTAATTGCTGGGGAGTATTTTAAATTGCAGAAGTGAAAAATAATACATTTATAATTACCGTAGGCTTAAGTTTATTTTTATGGGGAAGATTTTTCTTCCCTAAAATTGTTTCTGGAACAGCAAGCTGTTTCCATTATTAAAAGTTGAAGTTGTTAGGAAAGAAGGAAACCTCAGAGATTTGGTTGGAGGGACAGACATCAGTGCTAGGAAATTTGGCAGAAGCAGCTAGGAAATTTGGAGGGGAAACTTTTAATGTCTAGCCTTTGCCTATTATCAGCTAACTTTTTTCTATATTGTTTAATGCCTACTATATGCCATGTGGTATGATAGATACTTTGTATACATCATTTTGTTTAGTAATGGGTCCTTTTTTGAATAAGAATCTGAAGTTTCACAAAGTTAAATTGTCCAAGGTCACCAAACTTAACGAGCACTGGCCAGGATTCACATCAGAATTCAAGCCCCAATTCAAGAGCTTCCTGCCCTTTCTACTTGGTCCCACCGCAGTCACACCAGAGTAACCCAGCATCACAAACCACGGGAAAGTGACCAGTGACTAGAGATTTCCAAAGATCCCCATAATACTATTTGTCTCAGGTCTTTATTGAAATGCAAGGACACAATTCTTATAATCCACTCTCCTAACTTCCTCGGCTATCAAATGCTCCCCTGTGAGAAATACTATACTTGGAAGGACTCTATATTTCTGTCCCCACAATCAGGACTAGTATTCTGACTTGGAGAATTCCACACAATGCAACACATTATTTAAAAGTAGGATTTGGCCTCTAGGACACGTGGTCATCAGAGCTAAGTTCTGATTCAGATTCCACGCCCTGTTTTCATTCTCAACACACAGAAGTTAGTACTCCTGGCAGCTCCCTCCACCTGACATACATATACAGGTTTGAGTGCCCACACACTTCTCTTGCTGACAGGCACCCTGGCTGTCCAGTGGCTCCAGGGAGGATAAGAGATGTTAACTAGTCCATCTTCAAGTGGTTACAAAGGGAATGCTGTTGTGTGCAACAAAGAGGCAGTTTGTTTTGCTCTCAGGCCTCGCTGAGCAGGGCCAGCCCACGGCATGGTTCCCATGTAATGGGGATGATATGTATTAAACTGGTATGCTTTCTTTCCACTTAAGTCATGATGTTCTGTGGCTCTCCACCCATTTAATCAACAGGTTTCTATGTTTCAGGGAGAGAGACCCAGTGAGAACATCCAGTTCATTGCTCAGCTTTGGCTGCCAAAGTCTTATTTGTTTGTTTTTTAAAGCAAACTCCTCTGTCCATGGAGTTTTTTTTAGGCAAGAATACTGGGGCAGGTTGTCATTTCCTACTCCAGGGGATCTTCTCAACCCAGAAATCCAGACTGCATCTCTTGCATCTCCTGCATTAGCAAGCAGATTCTTTACTGCTGCGCCACCTGGGAAGGCCATGTAATATATTAGTACAGTATTACATATATATATTTCAAAGACACACACATATGATACACATATATATCAGTGTATGATGACCTATGACCTCTGTCCATCAACCTATGACTCGATTTATGAACTCTTATCTATGACCTTTGACATATGACTTCCAAACTTTGACTCCGACCCAAACCATCAGCTCATGGCTTCTGACTCTTTGACCCTTGACCTATAACACCTGATCCCTTAACATATGCCTTCTGACTCTTAAACTATGACCCTTCACAATCATACCAAAAAAGTGAAATGACACAGCCACTGTGGAAGTCATTATAGCAGTTACTCAAAAACTTATGCATAGAATTAACATGATATGTTGATTCCTGACCTAAGACCTCTGAGGGTGAATCTATGACTCTTAACCTATGACTTTTCACTCTCAACATGTGACCCCTGATTTCTGACCCTTGACCCATTTCATCTGCTCCCACTCTGTCAGACATCTCACCTGTGACCTGTAACCTATGACTTCTGACCATCGAACTGTGATCCTTGAAACTGCAAGTGAAAGTGCAAGTCGCTCAGTTGTGTCCGACTCTTTGTGACCCCATGGAAGAGGAAAAGACCCCATGCTGCTGCCAAGTCACTTCAGTTGTGTCCGACTCTGTGCGACCCCATAGACGGCAGCCCACCGGGCTCCCCCATCCCTGGGATTCTCCAAGCAAGAACACTGGAGTGGGTTGCCATTTCCTTCTCCAATGCATGAAAGTGAAAAGTGAAGCACAGATCTCAATAAAGGCAGATAGAGGCCGGATTACAGAACCCTTAGAGTGAGCATGGGGCCCTTAGAAATGCTAAATCAGTGGCTGGACACCAGAATGTTGAAGGGTCAAAATCTGAAGCCCATCTTTAAGGGTGCCAGGTGTACATGGCCTCCACAGATTCTTACAACGGTACATGTGGGGCGTAAAACAAATACAACACTGGAAATCAATTCTATCCCAATGTAAGATAAAAATCAAGTTGAAAGGCAGAAAAAGGGGGAATGAAGAAACGCTGCTGCTTGTGGCTCTTTCCCCTAAGAACAATTTTAAAACCTGAGTTGATGGGCACTTCGTACTCATAAGGCCTGTGGGACTGTAAAAGACACCTGTCCTCAAGAGATGTCCTAGGGTAAACCATCGGGGAAAATTCAAAACAGAGCTGACTTTTAAGAAGCTGGCTTCAAGAAGTAAATTGTACTCACACTGTATAAGATTTTTTTAAAAAACACACGGAAAGACACTCCACTAACTATTAAATCAATGCAAATCAAAACTACAATGAGTTATCCCTTCAGACAGGTTAAATTGGCCATCATCGCAAAGATCTACAAAGAATAAATTCTGCAGACAGCATAAAGAAAAGGGAATCTTCCTGTACTTCTGGTGGGGTTGTAAATGGGTCTAGCCACTATGGAAAACAGTAGGCAGGTTCCCTAATAAACTAACATAGAGGTATCATGATCAGCAATCCCACTCCTGGGCTTAGATCTGGAGAAAATCGTAATTCAAAATGACACATGCATCCCTCTTTTCAGGGAAGTATCATTTATAAGAGCCAAGACATAGAATCAACCAAAAATGAAAGTGAAAGTCTCTCAGTCAGTCATGTCTGACTCTGTGACCCCATGGACTATACAGTCCATGGAATTCTCCACGCCAGAATACTGGAGTGAATAGCCATTCCCTTCTCCAGGGGATCTTCCCAACCCAGGATTGAACCCAGGTCTCCCATGTTGCAAGAGGAGTCTTTACCAGCTGAGCCACAAGGGAAGCCCAAGAATACTGGAGTGGGTAGCCTATCCCTTCTCCAGCGGATCTTCCCGACCCAGGAATCGAACTGGGGTCTCCTGCATTGCATGCAGATTTTTTTACCAACTGAATTATCAGGGAAACCGTAAAATGTCCTTCAACAGAAAAAGGAAGTCCAAGTGGTACATCTATACACTGGAATACTGCTAAGTCACTTCAGTTGTATCCGACTCTGTGCGACCCCATAGACGGCAGCCCACCAGGTTCCCCCGTCCGTGGGATTCTCCAGGCAAGAGTACTGGAATCGGTTGCCGTTTCCTTCTCCAGTGCATGAAAGTGAAAAGTGAAAGTGAAGTCGCTCAGTTGTGTCCGACCCTCAGCGTCCCCATGGACTGAAGCCTTCCAGGCTCCTCCATCCATGGGATTTTCCAGGCAAGAGTACTGGAGTGGGGTGCCATTGCCTTCTCCAATACACTGGAATACTACTTAGCCACAAAACAGAATGAAATAGTGCCATTGGCAGCAGCATGGGTTGACCAAGAGATTATTATACTAAGTCAGAGAGAGAAAGACAAATGTAAGATATCACTTACTGATGGAATCTGTAAATTCATACTGCTGCTGCTGCTGCTAAGTCGTTTCCGTCGTGTCCGACTCTTCTTGACCCCATGGACTGCAGCCTACCAGGCTCCTCTGCCCATGGGATTTTCCAGGCAAGAGTACTGGAGTGGGGTGCCATTGCCTTCTCCATAAATTCATACAAGTGAACTAATTTACAAAACAGAAACAGACTCACGGATTTAGAAAATCAACTTATGATTACCAAAAAAATTAGTTGGGGGATGAATTAAGAGTTTGGGTTTGACATATATACACTGCTACTGCTACTGTTAAGTCGCTTCAGTAGTGTCCGACTCTGTGCAACCCCAGAGACCGCAGCCCACCAGGCTCCCCCGACCCTGGGATTCTCCAGGCAAGAATACTGGAGTGGGTTGCCATTTCCTTCTCCAATGCGTGAAAGTGAAAAGTGAAAGTGAAGTCGCTCAGTCGTGTCGGACTCCTAGCGACCCCATGGACTGCAGCCTACCAGGCTCCTCCGTCCATGGGATTTTCCAGGCAAGAGTACTGGAGTGGGGTGCCATTGCCTTCTCGGGAAATCAACCCTACTCCAGTATAAAATAACAATTAAATTACCGGAAAAGTGGTGGTTGGGGGGGGCATGAAGAAATGCTACCACCTTGTGGCCATTTTCCAAAACAACAGCTTTAAAACCTGCACTCATGGGCACTTCATATTCACTAAGTCTGCCTGGCTGTAACTGAAAAACACCTACCCTCGGGAAATGTCCCAGACAGCTCATCGAAAAGAGTTCATAATAGCACAGACGGTCAAGGAGCCAATTTCAAGAGGTAAGTTTAACTCACACCGTTTTGAAAAAAATCACATGAAAAGATGTCAACATCGCTAAATATGAGAGAAATGAGTATCAAAACTTCAACAAGGTATCACCTCACACCAGTCAGAATGGCCATAGACAGAAACTAGAAACTGTACAAGCAATAAATGCTGGAGGGGGTGCAGAGAAAAGGCAGCATTCCTATATGGATGCTGGGAATGGAAATCGGTAACAGCCATGGTGGAAGACAGCGTGGAGGCTCTTTATACAATGAAAATGAGAATGCAATTAGGATACTTCCTGACAAAAACACAAAAGCAAACTCCAAATGGATTAAAGATGTAATCGGAAAAACAAATACCTTGAAACTCTTGAGGAAAATATAGGCAGAACACGCTTTGACAAAAATCACAGCAAGTTCATTTTTGATCCACCACTTAGAGGAATGAAAAATAAAACAAACATAAACAAGTGGGACCTAATTAACCTTAAAAGCACTTGTATAGCAAAGAAAACTATGAAATGAAAGAAAAAGATAACCCTTAGAATGGGAAAAAAATATTTGCAAACAAAGATACCTGCAAGAATTCATCTCCCAAACACACAAACAGCAATATATATATATAAGTTCGTGACATTGTACAGGAGACAGGGATCAAGACCATCCCCATGGAAAAGAAATGCAAAAAAGCAAAATGGCTGTCTGGGGAGGCCTTACAAATAGCTGTGAAAAGAAGAGAAGCGAGAAGCAAAGGAGAAAAGGAAAGATATAAACATCTGAATGCAGAGTTCCAAAGAATAGCAAGAAGAGATAAGAAAGCCTTCTTCAGCGATCAATGCAAAGAAATAGAGGAAAACAACAGAATGGGAAAGACTAGAGATCTCTTCAAGAAAATCAGAGATACCAAAGGAACATTTCATGCAAAGATGGGCTCGATAAAGGACAGAAGTGGTATGGACCTAACAGAAGCAGAAGATATTAAGAAGAGATGGCAAGAATACACAGAAGAACTGTACAAAAAAGATCTTCACGACCCAGATAATCACAATGGTGTGATCACTCACCTAGAGCAAGACATCCTGGAATGTGAAGTCAAGTGGGCCTTAGAAAGCATCACTATGAACAAAGCTAGTGGAGGTGATGGAATTCCAGTTGAGCTACTTCAAATCCTGAAAGATGATGCTGTGAAAGTGCCGCACTCAATATGGCAACAAATTTGGAAAACTCAGCAGTGGCCACAGGACTGGAAAAGGTCAGTTTTCATTCCAGTCCCAAAGAAAGGCAATGCCAAAGAATGCTCAAACTACCACGCAATTGCACTCATCTCACACGCTAGTAAAGTAATGCTCAAAATTCTCCAAGCCAGGCTTCAGCAATATGTGAACCGTGAACTTCCTGATGTTCAAGCTGGTTTTAGAAAAGGCAGAGGAACCAGAGATCAAATTGCCAACATCCGCTGGATCATGGAAAAAGCAAGAGAGTTCCAGAAAAACATCTATTTCTGTTTTATTGACTATGCCAAAGCCTTTGACTGTGTGGATCACAATCAACTGTGGAAAATTCTGAAAGAGATGGGAATACCAGACCACCTGACCTGCCTCTTGAGAAATCTGTATGCAGGTCAGGAAGCAACAGTTAGAACTGGACATGGAACAACAGACTGGTTCCAAATAGGAAAAGGAGTATGTCAAGGCTGTATATTGTCACCCTGCTTATTTAACTTATATGCAGAGTACATCATGAGAAACGCTGGACTGGAAGAAACACAGCTGAAATCAAGATTGCCCAGAGAAATATCAATAACCTCAGATACACAGATGACACCACCCTTATGGCAGAAAGTAAAGAGGCACTAAAAAGCCTCTTGATGAAAATGAAAGAGGAGAGTGAAAAAGTTGGCTTAAAGGTCAACATTCAGAAAACGAAGATCATGGCATCCAGTCCCATTGCTTCATGGGAAATAGATGGGGAAACAGTGGAAACAGTGTCAGACTTTGTTTTTCTGGGCTCCAAAATCACTATAGATGGTGACTGCAGCCATGAAATTAAAAGATGCTTAGTCCTTGGAAGGAAAGTTATGACCAACCTAGACAGCATATTCAAAAGCAGAGACATTACTTTACCAACAAAGGTTTGTCTAGTCAAGGCTATGGTTTTTCCAGTGGTCATGTATGGATGTGAGAGTTAGACTGTGAAGAAGGCTGAGCGCCGAAGAATTGATGCTTTTGAACTATGGTGTTGGAGAAGACTCTTGAGAGTCCCTTGGACTGCAAGGAGATCCAACCACTCCATTCTGAAGGAGATCGGCCCTGGGATTTCTTTGGAAGAAATGATGCAAAAGCTGAAACTCCAGTACTTTGGCCACCTCATGCAAAGAATTGACTTATTGGAAAAGACTCTGATGCTGGGAGGGATTGGGGGCGGGAGGAGAAGGGGACGACAGAGGATGAGATGGCTGGATGGCATCACTGACTCGATGGACGTGAGTCTCAGTGAACTCCAGGAGTTGGTGATGGACAGGGAGGCCTGGCGTGCTGCAATTCATGGGGTCGCAAAGAGTCGGACATGACTGAGCGACTGATCTGATCTGATATACACGCAATCTCAATTTTAAAAAATGAGTCAGAGATATCAATGGACATGTCTCCAAAGAAGGCATACAGATGACCGTAAAGCTTATGAAAAGATGCTAGGCATCACTAATTCTTGAAAGTGAAAGTGAAATTGAAGTTGCTCACTTGTGTCCAAGTCTTTGTCCCCGTGGACTGTACGTAGCCTACCAGGCTCCTCTGTCCTTGGGATTTTCCAGGCAAGAGTACTGGAGTGGGTTGCTGTTTCCTTCTCCAGAGGATCTTTCCAACCCAGGGATCGAACCCAGGTCTCCCGCATTGTAAGCAGATGCTTTACCGTCTGAACACCAAGGAAGTCCTAATTCTTAGAGGAAGGCAAATCAAAAGTACAATGAAATGTCACCTCACATTGGTCAGAATGGCTATCTCAAAAAATCTACCACAATAAAAGCTGGAGAGGGTATGGGGAGAAGGGAATCCTCTTAAACTGTTGCTAAGAGTGAAAATCAGTACATCCACTAAAGAGAACAGTATAGAACAAACAAACAAAAATAAATGGGACCTAATTCATCTTAAAAGCATTGGCAAGCAAAGGAAACCGTAACTCACCAAAACGGAACCTTCAAAATGGAAACAAGTATTTGTAAACAAATATACCAATGAAGAATTCATTTCCAAAGCAGACAAACAGTTCGTGCACTTCAATATTAAACAATTCATCAATCCAATAAATTAGGGGTGAAAGATCTAAATGGACATTTCTCTAAGGAAATGACAGAGATGACCTTAAGGCACAAGAAACGATGTTCAGCAAAGAACTGCAAATCAGAAGTACAATGAGGTATCACCTCACCCAGGTCAGAAAGGCCATCACCAAAAAATCTACAACAATAAATGCTGGGGAGGATGGGGAGAAAAGCGAACCCTCCTCCACTGTTGCTGGGAGTGAAAATCGGTACATTTGCTAGGGAGACAGCACAGAGCTTTATTAAAAAAAACTAAACGGAGAAGTAACATTGACCCAGAAACCTTGTATAACAGAAAAAAGATTATGTACTGCCAGGGTCCAGCCCCGGTGGGTCCAGGGAATTCGAAGCGGGGACGGCATCAGCAAAGATCAGGAAACAACTGCTTAATTAAACGTTAATTAAGGATATAAAGAGTAATAGAATAAGGATAGCTCAGTGAGGAAATTCAGTGGAGAAAAGACGCTGAATAATTCAGCCAGAAGGTGAGAGAAAGAACGACATGGGGAGACCAAGTTTCGGTGAACAAGGCCCGCACTTTATTTTCCAAAGTAGTTTTTATAGCTTAAGTTATGCATAGAGGATAATGGGGGAAGGGGTAGAGTCATGCAGTAAGCCAGACTTTCTTCCTGCAAACTTATCATATGCAAAAGTTTAGGTGATTTGCATCATCTTCTGGCCCGGAGGCCTGTTAACATTTTAAGACCCTTTCTTCAGAAAACTTATTTTTCTCTAAAGGTGATTAGTCAGGCGCCACCCTCAAAAGAATTAGATAAAGTTGCATTCCTACAGAGCAAAGGTGTGGTGGGCTATAACAAGAAAAAGAATTAACGCAAGGGTCCAAGGTTACAAACATTAAAGCTACTACTTACACCAATTATATTAATCATACACTGCCAGGGACACAGCAGGTAAGGGGTATGGAGACTTAGCAGCAAACATTGGCCCAACAAGTGAAAAACCCTTCACCAATACAATTTCTAATCAATCTTTTAACTGCTCAAAGGAATCTGTATTTAGACAGTTTAGAACATCTCATGCCTCTCACAGTTGGGAGGCTCTGAGCAATCACATGTGGCCGGAAAAACCTATTCAGGCAGGCTAGAGGACTTCCAAAGGAGTTTGTAAGTTGAAACACTCACACCCAGGAACTTTATTAACTGGAGCTGTAAGTTAACTCTTTTTTTCAGAGAGGGGTAGTGGGGGACAGCCCCCCGTAAAGTCAGAGGTGTAGGTGAGAGCAGAAAGTAGGCAGACTCTGGTTTTGGGGGTAGATGCTCGAGAATTTCCAGGGGGACTCCTGAGGCTCAATCCCGCCTTTGCGTGTGCCGAGCCTCCTTCCTCATGACCTTTGTCATGGGTGGAGCTCCTGCTCCCGGCAATGTACCTACAACCCCTTCGTGGATCACAGTCTTGTTGTGGCAAAGGGACTTGCAAAACTCAATGAAGCTATGAGCCATGCAGTGCAGGGTCACCCAAGATGGACGGGTCACAGTAAAGAACGTGGTCCACTGGACGAGGGATGTTGAACCACTCCGGTACCCTTGCCACAAGAACCCCATGGACAGTATGAAAAGGCAAAAAGATATGACACCAGAAGATGAGCCCTCGAGGTTAGAAGGTATCCGATATGCTACTAGGGAAGAGTAGAGAAATAGCACAAGAAAGAGATCTGGGCCAAAGTGGAAAGGACACTTAGTTGTGGTGAAAGTAAAGTCTGATGCTGTAAAGAACACTATTGCATAGGAACCTGGAGCGTTAGGTCCGTGTATCAAGATAAATCAGATGTGGTCAAGGTGATGGCAAGATTGAACATTGACATCTTAGGAATCAGGGAACTAAAAGGATGAGAGTGGGCCAATTAATTCAGATGACTATTATCTCCACTATTCTGGTCAAGAATCCCTTAGAAGAAATGGAGTAGCCCTCGTAGTCAACAAAACAGTCCGAATTGTAGTACTCGGGTGCAACATCAAAAACAACAAAATGATCTTGGTTCATTTCCAAGGCAAACCACTCAACATCATAGTAATCCAAGACTGTGCCCCAACCGCTGATGCTGAAAAAGCTGAAGTTGCTGGTTCTATGAAGACCTACAACACCTTCTAGAATGAACACCAAAAAAAAAAAGATGTCCTTTTCATCATAGGGTATTGAAATGCAAAAGTAGAAAGTCAAGAGAGACCTGGAGTACCAGGCAAATTTAGCCTTGGAGTACAGAATAAAGCAGGGCAAAAGCTAACAGAGTTTTGTCAAGAAAGCATACTGGTCATAGCAAACACCGACTTCCAGCAACATGAGACGACTCTACACGTGAACATCACTACGTTGCAGTCAGAGATGGAGAAGCTCTGTATAGTCAACAAAAACAAGACCTGGAACTAACTGTAGCTCAGATCATGAGCTCCTTATTGCAAAACTCAGGCTTAAACTGAAGAAAGTAGCGAAAACCACTAGGCCATTCGGGTATGACCTAAACCAAATCCCTTATGATTATGCAATGGTGGTGACAAATAGATTCAAGGGATTAGATCTGGTAGACAGAGTGCCTGAAGAGGTACGGACAGAGGTGTGTAACACTGGACAGGGGACAGAGACCAAAACCATCCCAAAGAAAAAGAAATGCAAGTAGTCGGAGTGGTTGTCTCAGGAGCCTTTACAAATACCTGAGGGAAGAAAACATGGCAGAAAGTGAAGAGAAACTAAAGAGCCTCTTGTTGAGGGTAAAAGAGGAGAGTGAAAAAGCTGGCTTGAAACTCAACATTCAGAAAACTAAGATCATAGCATCCAGTCCCAACACTTTATGGCAAATAGAAGGGGGAAAAGTGGAAGCATTCACAGACCACATGGTCAAAGCTGTGGTTTTTCCAGTAGTCATGTACACTTGTGAGACCTGAGTGCCAAAGAATTGATGCTTTTGAACTGTGGTGCTGGAGAAGACTTTTGAGAGTCCATTTGACTGCAAGAAAATCAAATCAGTCAATCCTAAAGGAAATCAACCCTGAATATGCACTGGAAGGACTGATGCTGAAGTTGAAACCCCAATACTTTGGTCACCTGATGCAAAAAGCCGATTCTTTGGAAAAGATCCTGATGGTGGGAAAGACTGAAGGCAGGAGGAGAAGGGGGTGTCAGAGGATGAGATAGTTAGATGGCATCACCTACTCAATGGACATAAATTTGAGCAAATTCTGGGGGACAGAGGACAGAGGAGCCTGGTGGGCTGCAGTCCGTGGGTTTGCAAAGGGTAGGACACAACTTAGTGAGTGAACAACAACATCTACAACACACACAACATTGTATAGCAATGTTACTCCAATAAAATTAAAAAACTATGGGGCTTCCCTGATGGTCCAGTCTTGAGTCTGCTTTGCAATGCAGGGGACACCAGTTCAATCCCTGGTATGGGAAGATCCCACATGCCCAAAATTTCATTTTTGTATGTGTGTGGTTGAGTAGTATTGAATCTTCTTTATCAGTTCATCCTTTGATGAGCACTTTGGTTACTTCCATATTTTGGTAATGGTAAACAATGCTGCTATGAACATTGGCATGCACGTATATTTTTGTATTAGAGTTTTAGGTCTTTTTTTTTTTTTTTTGGATATACACCCAGAAGTGGAGTAGCTGGGTCATATGGTAGTTCTATTTTAAGATTTTTAAATCTTTTAATATATTCCATAAGTGTTTATGATCTAATTACCAATGTATTTAATTTTTTTCAGTCACTTTTTAAAAAGCCATTGAGGTTCACAGTGAAATATATAACAGCCAAAAAAAAATAGCTTCCCTGGTAGCTCAGACAGTAAAGCATCTGCCTACAACACGGGAGACCTGGGTTCAATCCCTGGGTTGGGAAGATCCCCTGGAGAAGGAAATGGCACCCCACTCCAGTATTCATGCCTGGAAAATCCCATGGACCAAGGAGCCTGGTGGACTACAGTCCAGGGGGTCGCAAAGAGTCGGACATGACTGAGTGACTTCACTCACTCACTCAAAGTGAAAATATAATAGCAATTTCCCATATACTTCCTGCTCCCACACAGGCATGCTGCTGCTGCGGCTGCTAAGTCGCTTCAGTCGTGTCCGACTCTGTGCAACCCCATAGAAGGCAGCCCACCAGGCTTCCCCGTCCCTGGGATTCTCCAGGCAAGAACACTGGAGTGGGTTGCCATTTCCCTTTCCAATGCATGACAGAGAAAAGTGAAAGTGAAGTCGCTCAGTCGTGTCTGACTCTTGGTGACCCCATGGACTGCAGCCTACCAGGCTCCTCTGTCCATGGGATTTTCCAGGCAAGAGTACTGGAGTGGGGTACCACTGCCTTCTCTGCCCACACAGGCATAGTTCCCCTCATTCTCAATACCCCACAGAAGAGTGGTTCCTTTGTACCACTGGTGGATCTACACTGATATATCACACTAATTCAAAGACCATAGTTTGTTCACCTTATGGCTCATTCTTAGTGATATATATTCTGTGAGGTTGGTCAAATGCATAAGGACATGAATCCATCACTACAGTATTATACAGATTATTTTCATTATCATGAGAATCCTCTAGACTCAGATTATTCATTACCCCATCTCTGCAACCCTGGGTAACCACTGACCTTTTAGCAGTCTTATAAATATGACTTTGATATATAACATATATTTGGAATCATAATCATATACTATGAAAAACAGTTTGGAGATTCCTTAAAAAACTAGAAGCTACAATATGGTCTAGCAATTCCACTATTGGGTATAAATCTGAAACTTAACAAAACAAAAGCAAAAACACTGATTTAAAAGGATACTTAAACCCCAATGTTCATAGCAGCACTAGTCACAATAGCCAAGACATTGAGACAATCCAAGTTACCATCATCAGTCAACAGATTTAAGAAGATGTGGTATATACACCTATACAATGGACTATAACTCAGCCATAAAAAAAGAAAGAAAGAATGCTATTTAAGGCAACTTAGATGGACAGAGAGAATATTATGCCTAGTTAAATAAGTCAGATAGCGGAAAACAAATGTTATATGATCATTTATATCTGGAATCTAAAAAATAATACAAAAGAATTCATGTACAAAACAAAAATAGACTCATGGACATAGAAAGCAAACGAATGGTTTCAAAGGAGAAAAGGAGAGGAAGAAGGACAAGTTAGGAGTATAGTGCAGACTACTATTGGAGAAGGAAATGGCAACCCACTTCAGTATTCTTGCCTAGGAAATCCCATGGACAGAGGAGCCTGGCGAGCTACAGTCCATGGGTTTGCAAAGAGTTAGACACAACTGAGCGACTGAGCACACAAACTACTCTACGTAACGTAGATAAGCAACAAGGGTTGACTCTGCGGCACAGAGAATATTATTCAATATCTTATAACAACCTACAATGGAATGTAATAAAGAGAAAACCCAGAGGGGCTTCCCTGGTGTTCCAGTAGTTAAGACTTTGGCTTCCAATGCAGGGGGAGTGGGTTCAGTCCCTGGTTGGGAAGCTAAGATCCCACATGCCTGTGGCCAAAAAATAAGACATAAAACAGAAGCATTGTTGCAATAAATTCAATAAAGACTTAAAAAAAAAAATCCTTGTTACTCTCTCAGTTAGTTCCGCTCTCTCCTTCCCACACTGTGTACACTAGTCTGTTCTCTATTTCTGCATCTCCATTTTGCTCAGTCACTCAGTCGTGTCTGACTCTGTGCAACCCTATGGACTGCAACCTGCCAGATTCCTCTGTCCTTGGGATTTCCCAGGCAAGAATACTGGAGTGGGTTACCATTTCCTTCTCCAGGGGATCTTCCACACCCAGGGATAGAACTAGCGTCTCCTGCACTGGCAGGCAGATTCTTCACCACTGAACCACCAGGGAAGCCCTAGCTTCTACCAAACCATCCATATCTCCATAACATATCCTGGACTACTCTTCTAATCCTGCTTCCCTGAAGCGAGAGAATGAGGGAAGTCAAGGGCCCCAGATCTCCAGGACTGACCCACAAAACTCTGCAATCTTCTCTATAAACACCCCTCCTCCACTAGCTAATAAGGTATTTTAACTAGCTGACAAGCTGAGTTCTTGGGGCTTCAGCTCTCTTTGCATAGTGATGGGTGAAAAAAGTAGCACATGACCCCACTTCACATGCACTGTGATCGGTGCCGGGCCCAGGTGTTTCTGGGACCACAGTCAGGCTTGGGGGCTGAGCTGGGCTTGTACCCACCCATGTGGCCCTGGGCAAGTGATAATCCTCCCACGCCTCCGTTTTCTCATCTGTAAAACCCGGGAACAAGGGAGATGTCAGAAGTTGAATGAGCAAGAGATAGAGGTGGAAGTATATGGCTTTCAAAGTTACAACATTAATCAATGCAATATAGGGGAACTAGCAATTTAACTATAAAGAAGTGGGAGGGGTGTCACAGAGGTGGTGACATAATATAAATGCTTGCTTTGACAGTGGGACTCCAGATGTCAAGCATATTATTTAGAGATCAAGAGGTAGCCCTCGGAGGCAGTAAAAACATGACAGGTAAAAGCACTTACCTTTAGGGATCGGGATTCAAGGTAGGAAAAGACACAGCTGTAGTTTTTCATTGTTGGATTTTCCAAAGGTTTTGCTTTTTACTTTTACTTATTGATTAAAAAATTTGGGGGGATGCTGCACCACTTGGCATGTGGTATCACAGTCCCCTGAGCAGGGATCAAACACACACACCCAGCGCTGGAAGCATGGAGTCCTAAGCACTGGGCCCCCAGGGAAATCCTCCAAAGGTTTTGCTTTTTAATCCTGGTCATGTGTTACATTGATTTAACCTTTTAAAGAAGAAAATAGCTATACATTCTATGAGCTAGGTTTGTTACAGCTTGAAAAGTGAATTGGTTTCATCTGTTCTTTTCTCTGGAGTTGAATTTACATATCCTATGGAGACATTGGAAGGAGTTTATTTTTATAGCTCCTGAAACTGTAAGTTTCTGTAGTTCCTTGAAGTCTGTTTTGTATGTCTCGATTTATAATATGTTGGTAAATCATTCCAAATAAAGTCTCTTTTCTTGTAAAAATATGTAAAGAAACAGCACCAGATGACTCAGAGTTTGAAGTGGGTGTTTTCATCCCCGAGGCACTGAGCCGGGTGGCAGGCAGCCACGGCAGCCTGAGCAGCACCCGCTCTGCTCAGCTGAGCCTGGCCCTGACCTCAGAATCAGAATCTTGATCCCAGTCTGCAAATCCACCCCCACCCACACCCCAACCCCCACCTCCAGGCCAAACTGGAAAGCTTTGGCCCATGAACCTCAAGTCCACAGGCCTGAGGCCCCAGGGATAGGCTTCAAGGGACCCAGCTGTGTCAGTTGCTCAGTTGTGTGCGATTCTTTGCCACTCCCTGGGCTGTAGCCCCCCAGGCTCCTCTGTCCATGGGATTCTCCAGGCAAGAGTGGAGTGGGTTGCCATTTCATTCTCCAGGGGATCTTCCCAACACAGGGATCAAACTCGGATCTCCTGCATTGCAGGCAGATTCTTCTTCTTCTTTTTTAATTAATTATTTGGGGCTGCCTCAGGTTTTAATTGTGGAGCATGTGCTCAGTTGCCCCTTAGTATATGGGATCTTTAGTTACCCAACCAGGGATGGAACCCACATCCCCTGTGTTGGGAAGTGGCTTCTTAACCACTGGACCATCAGGGAAGTTCCAATGCGGGCAGGTTCTTCTTCTGAGCTGCCAGGGAAGCAACAAAACCCCAGAATTATATTTGCAATTGCATGTTTTTTCTGGAAAGGGTGTCCAGACAGTCTTCAGGTTGTCAAAGTCTTTGGGACCCTGGAACTGAAAAGGTTTTGCTGACTGTAACTCTCTACTATTCCTGATGAAGCAAGCTTCAGGGGTTTTTACACCATCATAAACAGAAAGGGTGATTCTCTACCCTTCCTTATGTTTCAGAGTGGTACCTAAGCACTCCAACTCTAGGTGAGAATGCCTGGATTGGAAGCCTACATCGACCATTTCCTAGCTGTGTGATCTCAGGCAAATTACTTAACCTCTCTGTGCCCCTATTTTCTCAACTATAAAATGGAGCAAATAATATCACCAACCTCACTGACTTGTTTTGAGGTTAAATTCTGGTGTCGTTTTTGGCCTTTATTTTGCATAAAGTCTCCTGTAACCTTCTTGAAGACAGGGGTCATATCTGATTCATTTCTGTATCTCAAACATCCGTCATCGTGCCTGGCATACAGCCGTGCTCAATAAATGAATGCATGGATCTGGAATTCAGGCTTTGCAAAATTTCTACCCTAACTCACCCCAATTACAACCTTTTTTAAAGCCTTTCATCCTTGATCGAGTGATTTTTAAGTGCCCAGTTCATCCATTTGCTTATCATCCATTCAATAAATGAATATTTATTTAGTCCCTACTTTGCGCACCAGGGATATGGCAGTAAAAAAAACAGCCAGGCCTCTCTAACTCATGAAATTCATATTCTCCTTTCATGGACATCATCTTTGTGGGGACCTCTGCCTGGCAGTGCCATTCTGATACCACTTGTTGGGAAAATAGTGGTGAAGGGCACAGACAAGACCTTTTAGATTTACAATCCTGATGGATAAATACATGCATGCTAAGTCACTTCAGCTGTGTCTGACTCTGTGACCCTACAGACCGTAGCCCACCAAGCTCCTCTGTCCATGGGATTCTCCAGGCAAGAATACTGGCGTGGGTTGCCATGCCCTCCTCCAGGGGATCTTCCTGACCCAGGGATTGAACCCACATCTCTTACGTCTCCTACACTGGCTGGCAAGTTCTTCACCACTAGTGCCGCCTGGGAAGCTCCAAATAAATTCATGGATATCAATAAAAGCTATTCCCACACTCAAATCAAAATACTCACAGCTCCCAGGCTGTTTGATAGTCCCAGAGCCCCTGTCTCAAGTACAGGGGCCCTCCTGGTATCCTGGGTTCCCTGTTCCCACGTACTGGGCTGCCTTCCCCTCCCCCTCCCCTTCCCTGGTTCTGACCCAGGGGCAGAGCCTGGGCTGGCTCGGGACACTCCAGTCTTGCCTGGGCTGTTGTTAGCACGGGAGTTAGGAGAGCCAGTACTGCTGGGGCGTGTTGGGTGGGGCAGGCAAGAGCTGGCTCTGGGTTAGCAGTAACTGGGACCCTCCAGGTCAAGTGCAGGGAGATACTGCAGAGGTTGTGAGATTAACCAGGGACCCAGGGTCACAGAGCTCACCACACATGTCCTTCCTGGTATTTTCTCTCCATGAACAGGTTTTTAACCATAAAATCCTTTGTAGCTATGGAAGGGAGGGAAGATACAGTCTGTTACATCAAATAAAATCTTGTTACTGGGTTATGAAGGCTCCACACAGAACCCAGAGGCTGAACAAATCAGCCCTTGACTCCTTTTTTCCAGTTGCCTCTGCCCACAGCTACAAGACAAACAGCTGTCTAGCCATCCAACCTCCTCCCATGACACAGCGGAGTCTCAGCACCGACCTTCAGCCTGTTTCAGCAGTTCCTCTGGGTCTCCCCCACCCTCTCATCTTCCACCCCACCTGACCTCGGGGCACCCAAAGCTATCTGCCTCAGTCTTCCCCTTCCCCCACCTCCTGCCTCAGGTTCTGTAATCAGCTATTTTTACTTCAGTGACTATATACACATGCATTGTGTTCCTTGGGACTGGGGTGGGGGAGCTGGGATTTAGGGGCTGCTTCACTTTCAGGAGGACTTCCCTGGTGGCTCAGCGATAAAGAATCCATCTGCCAATGCAGTAGACGTGGGTTCAATACCTGGGACGGAAAGATCCCCTGGAGATGGAAACAGAAACCCACTCCAGTATTCTTGCTTGGAAAATCCTGTGGACAGAGGAGCCTGACGGGCTGCAGTCCATGGGGTCACAAAGAGTCAGACACAACTTGGCAACTAAATCACCACGACCTTCAGGGGTCTGAATCAGAGCCGTCCAATCCACACCGACCTCAAGCAGCTCTGAGTCTGTAGAGCTGTCATTGTATATGCAACAAGTTCAGTCACGGTGCTGGGTGTCTTCTCCTGGGTTGGGAACTGGTTCTACTGGTTATTGGCCATGTGGGTCTCTGTGGAGAGTATGCTTGAGGGCAGAGTCTACACGGCGAACTCCTTGGGGACAGAAGCCAGGCCTCTACCTCTGGGAACCTCCCTCACCCCTTGGCATCTTGATGGTGAGTAGGAGGTATGGACGACCTTGCTGATGGATGGCTGATTAAAGCTGGGAACTAGCTGAGTCATTTGATTTCACCCCTGGTAAGAGAGGGAGGTAGTTGGCACTTTGGGGAGGGGCCCAGACCTTAATCATTCTTTGCTCCATATGCTGTCTCAGCAAAAACCCGAGGTTGCACAGGAATCCAAAGGAGTGGAAATTACAGGGAACGTCTTGCTTGTCTAGGCTCATGTTCCAAAGCGATGATAAAACATCCAGGTACACTTCCATTCACAGCTCAGAAACCGCAACAGACGGGGCCGAGTGTGGGCCGTAATTAGAGGCCACGGTGAGAGAGCAGAGTCATCCATCGGGCCCCGGAAAACCTCATCAAAGGAAAGCAACGCAGAATAAAGGCTCCCTAGGTTTGTTTTGGAAGAAAGGCTGGGATTTTATGTCCTGGCTCCTACACGTACAAGAGGCCTGGCACTGGCTTGGGCCATCCGAATAAGAAACCCGGTGATTATGTGCTGTGGGCAGGGCTGGTCTGGTTTCTCAGTGCCACATCCATTTCCCGTGGTGGGTGGCAGGTCTAGAAGGCACAGCGGTGCCAAGCTTTCTCAGCTCTCTTCTCAGTGTGGGGAAGTTAGAGTAAGGCAAAGAGCATAGTCTGGAAACGCACAGTGAGCCACTGTGAAGATGGTTTGAACAAGATGGCCAGGTTTCAACCAAAACTGCTAGTTCTTTACGAACAGAATCGAAGCCATGGAATATATATTCCAGTGGCAAAACCAGCCTGGGTGAAGAGGCACCGAAGGCAGGAAGACAGTGAAGAAGCACCTAGTCTGATCTGGGCCAGTGAATGTTTTGGCCAATTTTATTATCTATTCTGAGGACTGAGTGGAAGCACCCAGGAGTTTCTGAATCCTGTGAGAGGTTTAGGGTCATGGTCCCTGCTCTCTCCCTTGGCCCTAGCATCGGCACCCTCTGTTAAGGGAGAGGGCTCCTCTCCTTTGTCCCGCCAAACCAACTAAATACAAATGATCTAATTTGGTAAAAATGGTCATTGGATACCTGCACATTCAGGAGCTATGGGAGTGGGAGGTCCCCCCAGAATAGAACCTGGGGTCCCCACCATTTTGGGGCTCAAGGAAGGAGATGGTCACTGGGAAGGTCAGGGCTGGGAGGGTCCCACAGAAAAAAATTTGCACCATTTTGTAGTCCCACCAGTTGTGGATGAGTGTTCCAGTTCCTTCTCATCTTCATTAACACTGGGTTTGGTCAGAAGTTTTCATTCTAGTCATTCTGTTATTTGTTTATTTCGGCTGGGCTGGGTCCTTGTAGCTGAGCAGGCCTTTCTCTAGTTGCAGCAAGCTACTCTTTGATGTGGGCGAGGACTTTGCATGCTGGTGACGTCTCTTGTTGCAGAGCACAGGGCTCTAGGCACGCAGGCACGTAGGGGCACGCAGGCTTCAGTAGCTGTGGCGCAGCCGCTTGAGTTGCACCTCGGCACGTGGGGCCTTCCCAGACCAGGGATCTAACCTGTGTTCCCTGCATTGGCAGGCGGACTCTTAACCACTGTACCACCAGGGAAGCTGTCTAGTCATTCTATTGAGTGTGTCATTATATACAGTGTTTTTTATTTAACATTACATCATGAGTATTCCCCATGATAATAAATATTCTTTGGAAACACCAGTTTCTGTGGATGTATTATATATCATTATATGGGTGACCCATATTCAGGTTAAGTAATTCCCTCTTGGTGAACATTTAGCTTATTTGTTGTTTTCTCCGTAAACAATGCTGTTAAAACATCTTTATCAGAGTAAGTGGTTATTTCCTTAGGATAAATTATTCAAGTAATTCTTTCTTATGGTATAAAAATTAGTAAAATACAGAAGCAGAAAGAAAACATCATCTACAATTTCACCACTGTGAGAAAATCATTTTCAACAATTTGGGTTTCAATTTTCCAACTAACTAGCTGACCAGCTAGCACCTATACTTTTGAGAGTCCATTTTTTTTTTGTTCACTGCACTAAACTGCATCTCGAAATATGGTTAATTTTCTTCAAAGCTATGTCCATTTGAAAAAGTTATAAAGGAACATAGTCGAGAATGAACTTTATTAGGACTCGATACACATTGATACATGCATAGCATTTTGGTGCAAGAAAAAAGGATTCTAGCATTTCATCTGTCCAGTGGGCAGATTTGGATATTTTTAATTGAAAGGATCTGGCATCTGGTCCCATCACTTCATGGGAAATAGATGGGGAAACAGTGGAAACAGTGTCAGACTTTATTTTTCTGGACTCCAAAATCACTGCAGATGGTGATTGTAGCCATGAAATTAAAAGACGTTTCCTTGGAAGGAAAGTTATGACCAACCTAGATAGTATATTCAAAAGCAAAGACATTACTTTGCCAACAAAGGTCCATCAAGTCAAGGCTATGGTTTTTCCAGTGGTCATGTATGAATGTGAAAGTTCGACTGTGAAGAAAGCTGAGTGCCGAAGAATTGATGCTTTTGAACTGTGATGTTGGAGAAGACTCTTAAGAGTCCCTTTGACTGCAAGGAGATCCAACCAGTCCATCCTAAAGGAGATCAGTCTTGGGTGTTCTTTGGAAGGACTGATGCTGAAACTGAAACTCCAATACTTTGGCCACCTCATGCAAAGAGTTGACTCATTGGAAAAGACCCTGATGCTGGGAGGGATTGGGGGCAGGAGGAGAAGGGACGACAGAAGATGAGATGGCTGGATGGCATCACCAACTCGATGGAGATGAGTTTGGATAAACTCCAGGAGTTGGTGATGGACAGGGAGGCCTGGCGTGCTGTGATTCATGGGGTCACAAAGAGTCGGACACGACTAAGTGACTGAACTGAACTGAACCTTAAGGATAATCACCTACCTTAAGGGCGTGCTTGTGTGCTAGGTTGCTTCAGACGTATCTCACTCTTTGAGATACTATGGACCACAGCCTGCCAGGCTCCTCTGTCCATGAGATTCTCCAGGAAAGAGTACTGAAGTGGGTTGCCATGCCCTCCTCCAGGGGATCTTCCCTACCCAGGGACTGAATCCTTGACTCCAGCATCTCCTGCATTGACAGGCAGATTCTTTATCCCTAGCGCCACTTGGGAAGGCCCACTGTAAGGGCAATCCCCTACAAATCTCAGGGCATACTCTAGAGATATTATCTCTAAAAATCTCAACTGGGACTTCGATGGTCGTCCAGTGACTAAGACTCTGTGCTCCCAATGCAGGGGCACAGGTTTGATTCCAAGTCAGGGAACTATGAATAGATCCCACATGCTGCAGCTAAGACCTGAGGCAGTAAAAAACAAAAATAAATATATTTTTAAAAAGGAAGAATGAACTGCTAGACACGCTGTCTCTGGACCCAGGGAGAATTTCCTAAATGCTGGGGGTGTACTAAAAGCAGAGAGGCTCTGCTGGAGCATGGAGACAGGCCCTGACAGGCGAATGTCTCCAAGCCTTCAGGCTGGTGAGCACGCAGGGGAGGCACGAGGCAAAAACCACCACTCTCCAGAAGGGAAGAGGGAAGAGAAAAACCTTTTTTTTCCATCCAGGGGTTATAGCTATGGGAGTATAGATTCAAGCAAGCACTTAGAAGCAACACTTAGAAAATGTACCTGTGTTGCTTTTGTGACTCCCCTGGTGCCTCAGACGGTAAAAGCGTCTGCCTACAATGTGGGAGACTCGGGTTCGATCCCTGGGTTGGAAAGATCCCCGGGAGAAGGAAATGGCAACCCACTCCAGTACTCTTGCTGGAAAATCCCATGGATGGAGAAACCTGGTAGGCTACAATCCATGGGGTCGCAAAGAGTTGGACACGACTGAGCGACTTCACTTTCACTTTCTGCCTTTGTACTTCCTACATGCCAGGCACTGGATTCAATGCTTTATGTGCATTTACTCCTTCAGTATTCACAGTGGCTTTATGAAATCATTAATACTTTTATCCTGATTTTTTAGACAAGGAAATAGAGGCTCAGAGAAATTAAGTAACTTGCTTGAGATCACACAGCTCATATGTATGGCCTGAGGCTCTCAGACCAGAGCCCTAATTATATGGACCCACACAGCCCCGTAATTCCCAGCCCCTCCCCTGTCTCCCGTACTTGGCAGCTCTCTGACCTGGGCCCCAGTCATACAGGTAGCCTCTGCTCTGTTCATTGTATCCATATGTGCGTCTATACCTGGTCACACTGGTACTTTGGAAAGTATAACAGCCGGATGGAAGAAGTATGAGTGATTCTCCCAGGGCTCCCAGGTGAGGGAGGCAGCATTGTGTGGCACAAAGGGCATGGGCCTGGGGGTTAGAAGGACTGAGTCCTAGCCTGAGACCTGCCATAATAGCCTAATGACCACGGGTAAGTCATGTGCCTTTCCGGATCTCTGTCAGTTCCCCAGCATCATTTCCCCATTTGATTACAAGGCCTCCCTTGGGGTCCTTGTGGGGACTAGCTGAGACCATGTATTTCAGTACGAAACCCCTGGAGCCACTCAGCTGCCAGAGCAAACTGCTTGAATGGAGTCCATGGTCTGTCCACTTGCTGGTTGTGGAATTCTAAGTAATTTAACTTGCTGGGCTTCAATCTCTCCTCTGCAGAATGGACCCACCTCATAGGGTTACTGTACGGTCCAAAGAGATGATGCCTGGGACAGAGTGAGCAGTACATACATGCTGTGATTATATGAATAACACTGTAATCTATACCTGCGCCTACTTAGGCTGGTTTTCCCCCTGTCATGTAAGCCGCCATTCTGCCTGTGTCACCCATGATGATGGCATGAATTTCCCACAGGCCTCTGGTTCTCTTCAGAGGTTTGCCACAGGGCAAGACATGCTTGGTATTGTGGTTGGAAAGTGTTTAAACACAGGGCCAGGAAGAGAGCTGACTCCTGCTCACTGAGGTGAAAGCCTCCTGTCTCTTTCTTCATTGCACAGTGATTTTATTATCATGGGCAAGATGCTGTCCCAGAAATACTCCACACCACGATAGTGTCTAGGGGGCTTTTCAGGTGGTGCCAGTGGTAAAGAACCTGCCTGTAATGCAGGAGACGAAGAGACTTGGGTTCCATCACTAAGTTGGGAAGATCCCCTGGAGGAGGGCCTGGCAACCCACTCTAGTATTCTTGCCTGGAAAATCCCATGGACAGAGGAGCTGGTGGGCTACAGTCCATGGGTCTCGAAGAGTTGGACATTACTGAAGTGACAGTACACACGCACAGTGTCTAAAGTGAAATTCTATTGTGTATGTGTTCCTTCCCTGAAACCAGGGAAGAGCCAGGACTACATAGAGTGAGAGCAGGAAGGGAGGGCGCTGTAGAGACATTACTCATATGCTCTTCATTTTAAAGACTGCTGAAGGCATGGTATCCTTGCCCCTGTGTTTTAATAAAACAGCCTCAGTGGCACATTGCCTCAAAACCTGCAGGCAAATCACACTGATTCAGACCAGGTGGACTTTGTAAAATGTCAGCATTTTTGACTTTGCATTCAATTCAAAATATTTTCTAATTTCCCTTGTGATCTCTTCTTTGACCCATGGGGTACTTCCAGAAATCTTTCTTTTATTGATTTCTAGCTTAATTTCACTGTGGTTAGAAAATATACTTTGATGTCAATTATTTTTAAATTGCGAAGGTTTGTTTTTCAGGTCCAGGTTATAGTGGGGTATATCTCACGTGCACTTAAAAAGAGTGGGTGACCACCCTGGGGTGGAGTATCTTATAAAGATCAATTAGGTGAAGTTGGCTAATAGTTTTGGTCTTCTCTGTCTTTCTCATTTTTCTATCTGCTTATTCTTTCTTGCTACTAGAGAAGAGTCTTGAAATCTCCAATTATAATTATAGATTTCTCAAGTTTATCAGTTTTTATTTTAGATATATTCAAGCTCTGTTATTGGGTGCTACACATTTAGAATTGTTATGTCTTCTCAATAAAATTATTTTTTATCTTTATGTAATGTACCTATCCTTGGTAATATTTCTTATTTTTTAATATATTCAGCATTCTTTTGATTTATCCTTCTTTATCCTTTTACTTTTAAACAATTTGCATCTTTATATGGAAAGTATGTTTCTTATAGGCAGCCTACAGTTTGATCCAGCTTTTTAATTCAATCTGATAATCTCTGACTTTTACTAGGTGTGGCGTAGACTATTTATACTTGATGTAATTATTGCTATGTTGGATTTACATCTATCATCTTGCTAGTTGTTTTCCATTTGTCATAACTTGTCTTCATTTCTTTTCTCTCTTTTTCTCTCTTCTTTTGAATTAATTTAGTATTTTAAATTATTTCATTTTACCTCCACTTAAACCATCTTATGGAGAAGGCAATGGCAACCGACTCCAGTACTCTTGCCTGGAAAATCCCATGGATGGAGGAGTCTGGTAGACTGCAGTCTATGGGGTCGCTAGGAGTCGGACACGACTGAGCGACTTCACTTTCACTTTTCACTTTCATGCATTGGAGGAGGAAACGGCAACTCACTCCAGTGTTCTTGTCTGGAGAATCCCAGGGACGGCGGGGCCTGGTGGGCTGCTGTCTATGGGGTCTCACAGAGTCAGACACGACTGAAGCGACTTAGCAGCAGCAGCAGCAGCAAACCATCTTAATTGAAAGTGTTCTCATACATACTGAAGTCTTTTGACATACTAATTCATTTAATGCATTATATATTTTTTTTAAGCACTATGTTTTATTTATTTATAGCTCTACTGGGTTTTCGTTTGCTGAGCAGGCTTTTCTCTAGTTGTGGTGATTGAGGGCTACTCTCTAGCTGCAGCGGTGTCTCTTGTCATAGTCTTGTAGAGAACAGGCGCTAGGGCACAGGCTCAGTGGTTGTAGCACACAGGTTTAATTACTCCATGGCTTGGGAGATCTCTCCGGATCAGGGATCGAACCCAAATCTCCTGCATTGGCAGGCAGATTCTTCACCACTGAGCCACCAGGGAAGCCCTATTTTTAATTTTTTTTTGGCTGCTCTGGGTCTTTGTTGCTGCAGGTGGGCTTTCACTAGTTGCAGCGGGGACTGCTGCTGCTGCTGCTGCATCGCTTCAGTCGTGTCCGACTCTGTGCGACCCCATAGACGGCAGCCCACCAGGCTTCCCATCCCTGGGATTCTCCAGGCAAGAACACTGGAGTGGGTTGCCATTTCCTTCTCCAGCAGCAGGGACTACTCTCTAGTTATTGTGTGTGGGCCTCTCACTGCCGTGGCGTCTCTTGTTGCAGAGCTTGGGCTCTAGGTGAAACGGGATTCAGTAGTTACAGTGCTGGGGTTCAGTAGTGGTGGTGCACAGGCCTAGTTGCCCTGAGGCATGTGGGATCCCCCCAGACTAGGGATCAAACCTGTGTCCCTTGCACTGGCAGGCAGATTCCCAACCACTGAATCATCAGGGAAACCACCCCCTCCCTGCCCCCGACTTTTTATTTTAATTGAAATAACAGTGGACTTTGGAATTGGTCAAAGCTGAATTTGAAACTTGACTCTGCTAACCTGACTGGCCATCTGGCCTCTGTCAACTTAATCTCTATAGGATTCAATTTCCTCATTTGTAAAAGTGGATAATCATTACTACTCTTCTGAGTATGGTAAAAATCAAATGAAAAAAGTTTACAGTATCTAATGCTTACTTTTTAAAAAACGCACAATTTGAGAGTTGTAAGTTAAGTTTTATTTGGGGTGAAATGAAGTAATGCTCAAAATTCTCCAAGTCAGGCTTCAGCAATATGTGAACCGTGAACATCCAGATGTTCAAGCTGGTTTTAGAAAAGGCAGAGGAACCAGAGATCAAATTGCCAACAGCCACTGGATCATCGAAAAAGCAAGAGAGTTCCAGAAAAACATCTATTCTACTTTATTGACTATGCCAAAGCCTTTGACTGTGTGGATCACAATAAACTGGAAAATTCTAAAAGAGATGAGAATACCAGACCACCTGACTTGCCTCTCGAGAAATCTGTATGCAGGTCAGGAAGCAACAGTTAGACCTGGACATAGAACAGACTGGTTCCAAATAGGAAAAGGAGTTCGTCAAGGCTGTATATTGTCACCCTGCTTATTTAACTTATATGCAGAGTACATCATGAGAAACACTGGGCTGGATGAAACACAAGCTGGAATCAAGATTGCTGGGAGAAATATCAATAACCTCAGATATGCAGATGACACCACCCTTATGGGTGAACTCCGGGAGTTGGTGATGGACAGGGAGGCCTGGTGTGCTGCAATTCATGGGGTCGAAAAGAGTCGGACACAATTGAGCAACTGAACTGAACTGAAGAATAACTAAAGAGCCTCTTGATGAAAGTGAAAGAAGAGAGTGAAAATTTTGGCTTAAAGCTCAACATTCAGAAAACTAAAATCATGGCATCTGGTCCCATCACTTCATGAAAAATAGATGGGGTAACAGTGGCTGACTTTATTTTTTTGGGCTCCAAATTCACTGCAGATGGTGACTGCAGCCATGAGATTAAAAGATGCTTACTCCTTGGCAGGAAAGTTATGACCAACCTAGACAATATATTAAAAAGCAGAGACATTACTTTACCAACAAAGGTCCATCTAGTCAAGGCTATGATTTTTCCAGTAGTCATGTATGGATGTGAGAGTTGGACTATAAAGAAAGCTGAGTGCCGAAGAATTGATGCTTTTGAACTGTGGTGTTGGAGAAGACTCTTGAGAGTCCCTTGGTCTGCAAGGAGACCCAACCAATCCATCCTAAAGGAGATCAGTCCTGAGTGTTCATTGGAAGGACTGATGTTAAAGCTGAAAGTCCAATACTTTGGCCACCTGAGGTGAAGAGCTGACTCATTTGAAAAGACCCTGATGCTGGGAAAGATTGAAGGCAGGAGGAGAAGGGAACGATAGAGGATGAGATGGTTGGATCGCATCACCAACTCAATGGACATGAGTTTGGGTAAACTCCAGGAGTTGGTGATGGACAGGGAGACCTGGAGTGTTGCAGTCCATGGGGTCCCAAAGAGTTGGACACAATTGAGCGACTGAACTGAACTGAGGATTATAGCCCAGGAGATAATATTTCAGATAGCTCTGAGAAACTGCTCCAAACAATAAGGGGAAGATCAGTATATATGTGATCTTGATGAAGGGGAAGTATATGAAATCAAGCACATAGTTTTGCAGAAGGTTTCTGCTTGTCACAAATAACACCATGAAGGAATTCAGTGCTTTTCTAAATACAAGGAGATGGTAGAATTGGGCTCATAAAACCAGCTCCTGAAAATATCTATCTTAAGACCTGTCCTGCCAGTTTTTCCAGAACACAGTGTGCCTCATTTCTCCACCCTGAACTCCCTTCAAAGGGTGTTGAAAATCAGCAGCTGCAGCAACACATGATTTAATCCTTGTAGTGGTAGATGACAAGTACCCATGGCAAGTGACAATTTCCCATTGATTCTAGCATAGGCCTAGAACACAATAAAGGATTAATTAATGCTATTTACTTTCATTGTATTTGTTTTCTACACAGCTCTGTCTCTAAAAGAGATTTGATCTTTATTAAGGAAGCAAATGCATGCATGTGTGTTCAGTTGCTCAGTTTGTTCTACTCTTCTCGATCCCATGGACTGTAGCCTGCCAGACTCCTTTGTCCATGGGATTCTCCAGTCAAGAATTCTGGAGTGGGTTGCGATTTCCTGTGTGCCTGGAGGGAATCTTCCTGACTCAGGGATTAAACCTTGCATCTTCTGCATTGGCAGGCAAATTCTTTGCCACTGAGCCACCTGAGAAACGCAAAGAAGCAAACACCTGGCCTATTTACCACCACTCCTGTATCTTCTTCAAGCCCAGCGTACACGTTGCTAACAAATCACAGTGCTGTTTTAAATAAACAGCGCGTCCTTCCTTTTTTCTTTTTAATGTATAATCTTCCTTATTGTATCAATCAGTTAGAAATGGGCCAAAATATAGAATCCATCTACCACCAAGGACTAATCAACCCTAAAGTCTTTTCAATACATTTATCATTTTAGTTGGGTTAAATCCCCTCTTCCTCTGATGACTTTTTATCTTTGTTTATTTATTAAACATTTTGCTAAGGAATTAATGCAAGGGAAAACTTTAGTTAGTTCAGCTCCAATGATTTCAAATGCTGAATCAATGAGGTTTTTATTTGGCATCTGTGAAACCAGACACCGAAGAAGAGATGGAGGAGAAAGTAGAGTTGTTGGCCAGAGGTCAGGGGCAGGGCCTCAGACTGGCCCATCAGGCTCCATTTAGAGCCTGACACAAGCATGTGATGAGGGCGTGGTGTCTCGTGATGGGCACCAACTATTCTTCCTGGGGCCTCGGGTGTCACTTGGCTACAGATAGACAAAGAACAATCTGTCATTTGCTTTGAAAAAAGCCTTGACCTTGCACCATAGCAAAGCACCCAACAGTCCTCGTTCAGCTGCTTCTCCCCCACCCAGCCCTGAAAATAAAGCCTTCCTGTTAATGGTGCCAGGCCGTGTGCCATTCCAGGGACTTGCTGGTGCCCAGGGACAGATATGCAGCTCTGTCCCCTAAGGATCCTGAGTTTACTGGGTGGGGACCAGCCTGGTCAGTGGCGCCACTGCTGTCCTCCTTGTAACCCCAGGAAGGGCCTATCTTATAACAGGATTCAGTTATTGAGGAAAACATCAGCAAGAGAACAAACTCACTGCCTGGAGGGAGGTTAGGAGAGATCCCTGGAACCCCGGCTTGACCTCACTCCACAAGACACCTGTGTCCTCCTTCATGCTTTCCTTTCTCTCTTATTTCTTCTACTCTTCCTGTCATAGAAGCCTTCAGAATGAAACCAAGCAGGACCCTGTGGGGTTCCTGGGGCCTGGAAGCCTTTCCACGTCCTCCGTTTTTTGTTTGTAGGTCAACCACGGGTACATATAACAATACCTTTGAGCTCTTCTGCAGAACTAAAACCCACAACAAATGGAAGATGCTAACCACTTGAAATCATCCTCAGAGAAAATCAAGAGACAACTTGCAGTCGGATTAAAGAAATCAGACAAGCTCACCAGAAGATCACCTAGCCAGATTAAAAAAGGAAAACAGGCCTTGCACACACCCTGATCCTTATCAGCAACCCCACCCTTGAACCATGGCTACTCATTCTTTGCAACCCCATGGACTATAGCCTGCCAGGCTTCTCTGTCCATGGAGTTTTTCAGGCAAGAATACTGGAGTAGGTTGTCATTTCCCTCTGCAGGGAATTCTTCCCAACCCAGGGATCGAACCCAGGTCTCCTACATTGCAGGAGGATTCTTTACCATCTGAGCCACAATATAAAACTCCTCACAAAATGCCCCCAGGTTAGGACACACAGATTTTGAGGCAGTGCCTTCTGTGTCCCCCTTTGCCTGGCAAAGGAATAAAGCTATTCTTTTCTACTTCACCCAAAACTCTTTCTCCGAGATTTGATTTGGCATCGGTGTATAGAGGTCATTTTAAGCATTAGTAACAGCATGCAGAGGGGTGAGATTTCTGGACATTTCCCTTATTATATGTAGAGTGTTCTATGCTTTCACCAGTTTGGACCATAATGATAAAGAAGAGTGTCTACTCTTCATATACTCCTATGATTGGGCAGATGTGACCAGAACCCTTACAAATAAATGAGAATCCAGAAAGAGTGCCTTCTCTTCTTATTTATCACAGACAGGACTTCTTTATCTGGCATTTACTATTTAAAAATTATTTTGGTGCAAATGTAAAAGAATGGCAAAAAAATAAATAAATACATAGATGGATGCACACACACAAACCAAGATTCTTTTTTTTAACATTTATTTTGATTTATTCGGTTGCACTCCAACCCTATATTTCAAATCCTAAAAGATGATGCTGTGAAAGTGCTGCACTCAATATGCCAACAAATTTGGAAAACTCAGCAGTGGCCACAGGACTGGAAAAGGTCAGTTTTCATTCCAATTCCAAAGAAAGGCAATGCCAAAGAATGCTTAAACAATCGCACAATTGCAGTCATCTCACACGCTAGCTGGGAGAAGGCAATGGCACCCCACTTCAGTACTCTTGCCTAGAAAATCCCATGGACGGAGGAGCCTGGTAGGCTGCAGTCCATGGGGTCGCTAAGAGTCGGACATGACTGAGTGACTTCACATTCGCTTTTCACTTTCATGCATTGGAGGAGGAAATGGCAACCCACTCCAGTGTTCTTGCCTGGAGAATCCCAGGGACGGGGAAGCCTGGTGGGCTGCCATCTATGGGGTCGCACAGAGTCGGACATGACTAAAGTGACTTAGCAGCACACGCTGGCTTGGAGAATTTTGAGCATTACTTTGCTAGCATGTGCTGCTGCTGCTGCTAAGTTGCTTTAGTTGACTGAAGCAACTTAGCAGCAGCAGCAGCAGCACATGCTAGCAAAGTAATGCTCAAAATTCTCCAAGCCAGGCTTCAGCACGTGAACCGTGAACATCCAGATGTTCAAACTGGTTTTAGAAAAGGCAGAGGAACCAGAGATCAAATTGCCAACAGCCACTGGATCATCGAAAAAGCAAGAGAGTTCCAGAAAAACATCTATTTCTGCTTTATTGACTATGCCAAAGCCTTTGACTGTGGATCACAATAAACTGTGGAAAATTCTGAAAGAGATGGGAATACCAGACCACCTGACCTGCCTCTTGAGAAATCTGTATGCAGGTCAGGAAGCAACAGTTAGAACTGGACATGGAACAACAGACTGGTTCCAAATAGGAAAAGGAGTTCTTCAGGGCTGTATATTGTCAGCCTGCTTATTTAACTTATATGCAGAGTACATCATGAGAAACACTGGGCTAGATGAAGCACAAGCTGGAATCAAGATTGCTGGAAGAAATATCAATAACCTCATATATGCAGATGACACCACCCTTATGGCAGAAAGTGAAGAGGAACTAAAAAGCCTCTTGATGAAAGTGAAAGTGGAGAGTGAAAAAGTTGGCTTAAAGCTCAACATTCAGAAAACGAAGATCATGGCATCCGGTCCCATCACTTCATGGGAAATAGATGGGGAAACAGTGGAAACAGTGTCAGACTTTATTTTTTGGGGCTCCAAAATCACTGCAGATGGTGACTGTAGCCATGAAATTAAAAGATGCTTAGTCCTTGGAAGGAAAGTTATGACCAACCTAGATAGCATATTGAAAAGCAGAGACATTACTTTGCCAACAAAGGTCTGTGTAGTCAAGGCTATGGTTTTTTCAGTGGTTATTTATGGATGTGAGAGTTGGACTGTGAAGAAAGCTGAGCACTGAGGAATTGATGCTTTTGAACTGTGGTGTTGGAGAAGACTCTTGCAAGTCCCTTGGACTGCAAGGAGATCCAACCAGTCCATTCTGAAGGAGATCGGTCTTGAGTGTTCATTGGAAGCACTGATATTGAAGCTCAAACTCTTCAATACTTTGGCCACCTGATGCGAAGACCTGAAAAGATCCATTTGAAAAGACTCATTTGACTCAAAGACTTATTTGAAAAGACCCTGATGCTGGGAAAGATTGAAGGCAGGAGGAGAAGTGGATGACAGAGGATGAGATGGCTGGATGGCATCACCGACTCTATGGACATGAGTTTGGATAAACTCTGGGACTTGGTGATGGACAGGGAGGCCTGGCATGCTGCGGTCCATGGGGTTGCAAAGAGTTGGACACGACTGAGCAACTGAACTGAACTGAAAGTGAAAGTGAAGTCGCTCAGTCGTGTCCGACTCTTTGAGACACTGTGGACGGTAGCCTACCAAGCTCCTCGGTCCATAGGATTTTCCAGGCAAGAGTACTGGAGTGGGTTGCCATTTCCTTCTCCAGGGGATCTTCCCAACCCAGGGATCGAACCTGGGTCTCCCACATTGTAGGCAGACGCTTTACTGTCTGAGCCACCAGGGAAGCATATGGGATCTATTTCCCTGATCAGGGATCAAACCCGGGGCCCCCTGCATTGGGAGTGTGGAGGCTAGCCACTGGACCACCAGAGAAGTCCCACACACCAAGATGATTACTCTGAGTTGTTAGTGATACTTTTGAAATCTTTCTGCAAAGCAGAGGTACAACTTAAACCTATGACCTCTGAGTTCTTTTGCCTCAAATACTGCATCATGTTCATGTCTATCTAGAAATGTCACCGATCTTTGCCAACTTGACTTAGGCAAAGTAATAATGGTAATGTATAATGACAATCCCCTTGCCCCTGGATCCAGTAGAAACTGTCACTCTCTAGACCTCCTCTCAGCGTCACGTCAGAACTTCTCTCCCCTCCCCTCTTTCTTCAAAGTTCACTTAAGCGTCTGGGTTTCCGGGAGCCTTTGATGATTCCTAGGAAAAAACCATCAATCAGGCTCTGTTCCATGGCAGTTTGCACCTGAAATGTGCCTTCTGTCACGTAATATTAAAATGAACTCATTGTCTTCTTTTTCTTGTTAGACTGTGAGATCTCTAAAGGCAAGAGTAGTTTGTCATTCTAAAGGCCTAGCTACATCCTCAATAATGGTTACTTGAACTGAATGGAATTTATTTGAATTGAGTTAAAATGGTTCATTAACTCAAATTTTGGATATGGATTTATCTGTGGCTCAGCTGGTAAAGAATCTGCCTGCAATGTGGGAGACTTGGGTTTGATCCCTGGGTTGGGTAGATCCCCTAGAGAGGGGAAAGACTACCCAGTCCAGTATTCTGGCCTGGAGAATTGCATGGACTGTATAGTCCATGGGGTTGCAAAGAGTCAGACACGACTGAGTGACTTGCACTTTCATTTCACAGTATGACAGGAAGCCTATACGATAATATATCTGCAGTATCAAAAGAACAAGGAGCAAACATTCTCTTGTGCCGTGTCCAAGTTTGCCGCCCATGTGACTGTACATGCGTACTGTGGGCAAGACAGCCACATTGAATGCACGAGATTTATAATTTTGAGATACAAGAATGTGATAGAGTGAGGCAGTTTTGAAATGATGGCAAAAATACTGTGAGATGTTTTGCATAGACACCATGTGTTGTTCACAGAGTTGACTCAAACTAGAACCATAAATTTAACCATAGTTTGAGATAGCCTCAGAAAAGATTCATGGATCCCCTCCAGGTACATGTTCTAGAAGTTTTACTATCCTTAGTGGTCAACCAGTAATCACACCCTTCTCAGGACTTTGCCTGCATCATCTCATACTGTCCTCCCCACAACCTCATGAGGCAGACAGTATTGACCTCCTGCGTCTTAGATGGGCAAATGGAGGCAGATCGAGGGTAAGTTAGGCTCATAGATACTAAGTGGCCAAGCTGGGATCTAAACCCAAGCTAGTTCCAGAGTCCACAGTCTCTACATTCCAGGTGCTGAACACAGCTACCCAGTACAACTAATCTACCTCTAGCAAACATGTCCTTGCTTGCATGCATGCAAAGTCACTTCAGTCGTGTCCAACTCTGTGTGACCCTATGGACTGTAGCCCACCAGGCTCCCCTGTCCATGGGATTCTCTAGGCAAGAGTACTGGAGTGGGTTGCTATGCCCTCTTCCAGGAGATCTTCCCAACCCAGGGATTGAACCCACATCTCTTATGTCTCCTGCGTTGGCAGGAGGATTCTTTATCACTAGTGCCACCTGGGAAGCCCAAACATGGCCTTAGATCCAAGTTAATCCAAATTACTGAATGGTTACCTCTTGATTCACCAACTCGATGGACCTGAGTTTGAGCAAAGTCTGGTAGTTGGTGAAGGACAGGGAAGCTTGGCATGCTGCAGTCCATGGGATCACAAAGAGTTGGACAGGATTGAGCAACTAAACTGACTGACCTCTTGATTTCCAGTTGTGTCTTTAGTGCAAAAAAGATATTTAGCACTCTATAATCACACCATGAATATTTGAAGAGGGTTCTAAAGCTCTGAGTTTTATTTCTGCAGTTTAAATTAGCTTAATTTTCCTCCCAGAGATTTCCCCTCTTTTCCTATTTTATAAGTCACCCACATTTTTCAGGGCACATCTTAATTTTTTAGACAGACTTCCAAATTATGAAGGCCCAAACTGGATAGGAATATTTTCCAGTTAAGGCCCGATCAAGGCCATATGTGGGAAAAGTATTCAGTTTTGCTTATCTTTCCTCATTAACATTCCAGCATCATGTTGTTTTGTTTTCTCAATAGTTTCTCTACTACTGACTAATTCTGTGCTAGTGACATAGTTGCTAACTTTGAAAATCTCATCATAATTTTTTCACTATAGTTCTTGTGAGCCACTTCTCATCTTGTATTTGCGGTATGGCTCATTTTTTAAAAATGTGTCAAGGCCAATTTAAAAGGGTCATGGTGAGTTAAGTTCTCACTATTTGCTGCTGCTGCTAAGTCACTTCAGTCATGTCCAACTCTGTGTGACCCCATAGATGGAAGCCCACCAGGCTCCCCTGTCCCTGGGATTCTCCAGGCAAGAACACTGGAGTGGGTTGCCATTTCCTTCTCCAATGCATGAAAGTGAAAAGTGAAAGTGAAGTTGCTCAGTCGTGTCCGACCCTCAGCGACCCCATGGACTACAGCCTTCCAGGCTCCTCTGTCCATGGGATTTTCCAGGCAGGAGTACTGGGGTCAGGTGCCATTGCCTTCTCACTATTTAGGATGTTAGCAACTCCACCTAATTTGGTATCAGCCACCAACACAAGATGCTTATTCTCAACTCTATCATGTGGGTCACTGATAAAGTATTTATATAAGTCTTTTCCCATAAATATATTTTCTGGTTTCCAGATTGCCTGGGAGTGTTGAACTGAGTTCATGTTTTAATCCTTTCCAAGAACTATACTTGATTATCTGAGCTTTTTGCTGACTTATGAAAAAAAAAAATCATGATTTACTTCCAAATTGGAAGAAATACTGATGTTTGGCTACTGCTCAGTTCCTGCAAGACAACCAGAATTGAATTTATTCTAAATACAGGAGGGAAAGCAATGTTCTTTGGAAGCAAAAGCTTGGCCTGCACATCTGGAACTTCTTGTGAGGGCTCTGCTCTCATTTTGTTTCTAGACTGGCATTCCTTTTAGTTATTGCTAAACAGAGAAAAATTACAGTCTGGTAGCAAGCCAGGGCGACTATAAATTTAAGGATTGGAAGTCTTTAAATACAGGTTTTTATACTGTTTATTTTATATATTGTGTCCTAGAAAGGAGAACACAGGCCTTCTTTTATGAAGGAAATTTTATGGCTTTTTCTTTGTTTTCATGTTTGCAGGGTCAACTGATGCATGGCTCGTGCCAATAAATCCCAGACCTGGAGAACCACCTGGAGAGTTTGGAAAATTCACAGGGTCAACTTCTCCTTATATTTCCTGAATCTCCATCTTGTAGGTGGTGTGTTTTTTTGATCTTTCTGTTTTTGTTTCCTCTAGTTTTATTGAGATATAATAAACATACAGGTTTCCCTGGTAGCTCAACTAGTAGAGCCCACCTGCAATGCAGGAGACCTGTGTTCCATCCCTGGGTTGGGAAGATCCCCTGGAGAAGGGAATGGCCACCCACTCCAGTATTCTGGCCTGGAGAATTCTGTGGACTGTATAGTCCATGGGGTCCCAAAGAGTTGGACACAACTGAACAACTTTCACTCCACTTTCAAACATATGGCACTGCACAAGTTTAAGGTATACAGCATAACGACTCAACTTACATACAACATGAAAGTGTTATCACAAGTTTAGTGACCATCCATCCTTTCATATGGCTACAAAATTCAAGAAATGGAAAAAAGTATTCTTCCCTAGTGATGAGAACTCCTAGGATTTACTGTCTTAACTTTTACCTATAACATACAGCAGTGTTAAATACATTTATCAGGTCATACATTACATTCCTAGTACTTATTTATCCTTTAACCTGAAGTTTGTAACTTTTGACTACCTTCATCCAGTTCCCTGCTCCACCCATCCTACCCACCCCCTCTTCCGCCTCTGGTAACCACAAATCAGATCTTCTTTTTTGTGGGTTTGTTTATTCATTTTTGAAGTACAATATACTTGACCTACAACACTATATTAGTTCCTGGTGTACAACATATTGATTTGATATTTCTATATATTTCAAAATGATAAAATAAACAAAAAATAACCACCATGAGCAGTCTAGTTACCATGAGTCACCATACAAAATCTCAGGGTCTCTGGCTGTGGGACTCAAGGTCCCAGAGCTATTGCTGGCCTGCTGGTAGGTGGGGTCAGATCTGGACGGCTGGCCACAGGGCCGGGGTCCTGGGGCTAGCACTAGCCCTCTAGTGGGTAGAGCTGGGTCCCAGCATCTCTGGTTGTGGGGCTTTGGGAATCCTAGAGTTGATGTTGGACTGCTGGTGGGCACGGCTGAAGCTTAGGGAGTCCCAGGGCTGGTACCCCCTGCACTCTTCCCACTGATGGGTGAGCCTTTGTCCCAATGCTAGTAAGTCCAATGGTGGGCAGGGTGGGTCCCTGGGTGGCTGGGGGCTCAGAAGAGCCTGGGGCAGTTGACCTTCTGGTGGGCAGGGCTGTGTCCCAGTCCAGCTAGCTGCTTGGCTTGGGGAATCCCAGGACTAGTACTGGCTAGGTCTGAGGCCTGGGCTCAAGAAGGAGGATTCCAAAATGTCAGTTGCCAGCACCAGCATCCTTGAGACAGATGAGCTCCCAAGATGACTGCCGCCAGTGTGTGTGTCCCCAGGGGGAGCCCCACTTGTCTGTCTCTTCGGAAGGCTCTCCAAGGTCAGCAGGTCAGTTGACCCAGGCTCCTTTCAAATTCCCGCTTCTTCCCTGGGTCCCAGCGTGTGAGATTTTGTGTGTGCCCTTTAAGAGTGGAGTTTGTTTCCCACAGCCTGTTGATCTCCTGAAAGTAAGCCCCACTGGTTTAAAGCCAAATGTTCTGAGTGCTCATTCGCCCAGTGCAGGACCCTCTGGCTGGCACCCAGAGTAGGGTTTGGACCTTTCACCTCTTGGGAAGAACCTCTGCAATTGTGATCACCCTCTCATTTGTGAGTCGCATAGCTGCGGATGTGGGTCTTGACTATACCGTGACTCCACCTCTTCTATTCATCTCCTTGTGTCTCCTTTATATTTTTAGCTGTAGAAGATCTTCTCTGCTAATCTTCAGGTTGTTCTCATTGACAGTTGCTCTATAAAGAGCTATAATTTTGGTGTGAATGTGGAAATAAATGAGCTCAGGGTCTACTTACTCTGTCGTCTGGGCCACACTTTTGCAGGTGGTATTGAGGTATGGGGGAAGGACATCTCTATTTTTTAAAACCTCCCCAAACTGCTTAAATCATTTATAGTTAATCTATGTAATGAAGCAGTCATTTAAAAAGGGAATAAATCTACATGTACATATGCAGAAAGATCTTACATTAGCCACACCGAATGTTTCCATTTGACATGAAAGTAAGTTCCCATTTGATATGAAATTTGTCCTATATTTTTGGTATTTATATATACTTATATACATACACTTCCCTGGTAGCTCAGAGGGTAAAGCATCTGCCTACAATGCAGGAGACCCAGGTTCAATCCCTGGGTTGGGAAGACCTCCTGGAGAAGGAAATTGCAATTCACTCCAGTATTCTTGCCTGGAAAATCCCATGGACAGAGGAGCCTGGTAGGCTACAGTCCATGGGGTCGCAAAGAGTTGGACATGACTGAGCGACTTCACTTTCACTTTCATATACATACACTTACAATGTATATTGTGTACATTAAGATGCATCACCAGAGGTACCTGTTAATCAGACAGAATACCACATGTAGTATCAGAGCACCTGTTCCCAGTGTAACTAGTGAGATGATGGGTTGTAGGGAAGAGAGAGGGTCCCAGGGGAGGAACCTGGAAGCCTAGCATCTCAACGGGGCTGGGAGCAGTGCTTATTTATCAATACCAACTGGCACGGAAGTATTTCATCATTTCCACAACTGGATGAGGTTTAGTCTCACGTTTTCATTCATAAAACAATCCTGGAGGGATTCCTAATAACCTGAAATAAGCAGTCTATCAATCAACACTGGCTGATTCAAGTAGAAAGAGAATTTACTAGGAGCATATTAGGTAAAATCACCAAGAAGGCTCAGAAAATATCAAGAATTAAAGAATGGGCAACCAGCCATAACCACAGACAAGACTACACTGCTGAACTAGTCCAGTAAGCCCCGTGCTGCCACCACCCCTTGTCACTGGAGGCTGCTGCTGGCACCACGCCACTTGCAGACTTTGGGAGAGCACTTCACACATCATCTTTCGACATCACCTTACCCTCTCACTGGACTGTGATCCCCATGAGCATAGGAACAGCATCTTATTAATCTCCCAATTTCCAGTCCCCATTTCAGTCCCTGGCACAGAGGGAACAAAATGCTGAATGAAATAAATGAGCAAATAGAATTTAATTGCCAGGTATTGGCCAGGTATTAGACTAATATCAACCCACTCCAGTACTCTTGCCTGGAAAATCCCATGGACAGAGGAGCCTGGTAGGCAGCAGTCCACAGGGTCTCGAAGAGTCCGTCACAACTGAGCAACTTCACTTTCACTTTTCACTTTCATGTATTGGAGAAGGAAATGGCAACCCACTCCAGTGTTCTTGCCTGGAGAATCCCAGGGACGGAGGGGACTGGTGAACTGATGTCTATAGGGTCACACAGAGTTGGACACTACTGAAATGACTTAGCAGCAGCAGCAGCAGATTAATATAGGCAGAGAGGGGGAGAACTGTACCTGGCTGTCTGTGTCACTTTAGAGCCTCAGAAATGAATAGGTATACATGCATTTTTACCCTTCATTCCTCCACTATGGTTGGTTGAATGTGGCTTCAACAAAAATACATGGCTTGGGTTTTGTGGTGGATCCATTTCTGCCTCTTTCTCTAAAGTGAGCATTCTTTTTAGCAGAGATTTGTATAAAACCATGGTGCCGTGAAGTTATCTTAATTTCAAATGTAAGAGTCCAGATGAAGTGAATTTAGGAGTCAGTTGTACCTGCATCTTTTAGGACTTCTGTTTCAATTGCCTGCACACATGAAGGAATATCCAGCCATACCTCTGAGCCTTTCCTAAGGAAGCAACTCAAAACCAAATATGGTTCACGTCGACCAGGATTCTGGAGAGAGGAAGAAGAAATAAACCTTACCTGAAGAACTGCACAATGGTTTTCATAGTAGCCACAGAAAGCCAGAAGTAGAGAACACACATCAGAATTCAGTCTCCACTGGACCTGCAAACACCCTATGTAATTCTTCCAAGTTTCATCTGCTTTTTTCCAGGCCATGAGAAGAGTTGGAAGATGAAGGATAATAACATGATAATAACAATCGTGATACAAAATAGTGGATGGTCTTTTGTTTACTTATGATTGTATACTATCCACTCACAGAAAAAGATCCAATAAAATTAATTATAAAAAGTATAAGCTCAGAGAAATGAAAATTTATGTTCAAACAAAAACTTGTACATAAATGTTGATAGCAGCTTTATCTATAATAGCTCCAACCTGGAAACAACTCATATGTCCTTAGAAGGACGAACTAAACAAGTTGTGGTACATTCACATCACAGGATACAACTCAGCAATAAAAAGGAACAAGCTAGTTTTCTTAATTTTTATTTTACATTGGAGTATAGTTAATTTCAATGTTGTGTTGGTTTTAGGTATACAGCAAAGTGATTCAGTTATATATTTGCATATATTTATTTTTTCAGATTCTTTCCCATATAGGTTACTACAGAGTCTTGAGCTGAGTTCCCTGTGCTATACAGTAGGCTCTTGTTGATTATTTATTTTATATATAGTAATGTATATGCTGCTGCTGCTGTTGCTGCTGCTGCTGCTAAGTCGCCCCAGTCGTGTCCGACTCTGTGCGACCCCATAGATCAGCCCACCAGGCTTCCCCGTCCCTGGGATTCTCCAGGCAAGAACACTGGAGTGGGTTTCCATTTCCTTCTCCAATGCATTAAAGTGAAAAGTGAAAGTGAAGTCACTCAGTCGTGTCTGACTCTTAGTGACCCCATGGACTGCAGCCTACCAGGCTCCTCTGTCCATGGGATTTTCCAGGCAAGAGTACTGGAGTGGGGTGCCATTGCCTTCTCCAAGTAATGTATATATATTAATCCAAACTCCTAATTTATCCTTCTCTCCCACCGTTCCCCTTTGATAACCATAAATTTATTTTCTGTCTTGTAAATAGTTTTACAAAATAGTCAGTTTTGTAAATAGTTTGTTTTGTAAAAGTTCATTTGTATCATTTTTTAATATTCCACATATAAGTGATATCATATCGTATGTCTTTGTCTGACTTACTTCACTTTGTATGATAAAGTCTAGGTCTATCCATGTTGCTGCAAAAAGCATTATTTTTTTTTATGTCCAAGTAATATTCTATTGTATATATCACATCTTCTTTATTCATTCATCCATCCCTGTCTTGGCTATTGTAAATAGTGCTTCAAAGAATGAGTTATTGATACATGCAACATCCTGGATGAATTCCCAGAAATTATGTTGAGTGATAAAAACCAATGCCGAAAAGTTAGCTACTGTATGATTCCATGTATATATTCTTGAAATGACAGAATTATAGAACTGGAAGACAGATTAATGGCTGTCAGGGGCTGAGGGTGGAGACAGGAAAGAGGTATGTGGTGATAAATGGGCAATGTGAGGAATGGAATGTTTTTTATCTTGACTGGATCAATATCAATACCCTGGTTGTGAAACTGTACTGTAATTGTGCAAGATGTTACCACTGAGAAAACTGGGTAAAGGGTTCACGGGATCCCTCTGTACTATTTCTTAGAAATTCATGTAAACCTGCCACAAAATTTTAAAATTTAATTTTAAAAAGGAACAAAAGAAAAGATATAAGCAACACAAAATTGGGAAGATAGAAAAAAAAATCTGAGAGATTGAAGCTCTAAGTTCTTATGATTAAGCAGTAAATTTATTTCTGTGCTTCCTTGAAGCAAAAGATAAAGAGGAAACCATGATAAGTTAAATAGTCTTGTTCTGTGATGAAAGAAATCACAGAAAATTTTAGAAGAGACTTTCTTTTCCCTGGCAGTCAATTCTAGAAGAGAAATTAACTTAATCTTAAAATAGAACCTACAGGGCACAAAAAAAAATCTACAGAATTGAAGCTGACTCAGAACTCAGGTGCTGTTAATTTTTTAACCCTTGATGATCCATGACTTGGTTAAGGAATCTTAGAGAAAAAAAAAAGATACAACTTTCCCAGCTGGTCTTATATAGAAGTGGAGTAGATGATCACCCAAAAAGTATGGCTTCAGGGAAACCAAAAAGACACTTCCCAGCCCAGCTATGTATTTCCTTCCTATGCAGTGTCTGAAAGTCCACCATTTAGAATGCACTTCGGCTAAGTGTTTTTGCTAAGTAAGCCTACTTACTTACTTAAGTAAGTAAAATTACTTACTTAAGTAAAATTTACTTAAGTAAAATTCAGAGACTGCACCTTGCTCAAGTAGTACACACAGAAGGGGCCTCTGGGCATCTAAGGTAATCAAAGGAACCTGGGGAAAGAGCGTCACACCCTCTGATTTCCCTCCTGTGACTCCAGGTGCCTTTCCTATTAAGGGCAACCCCCAGCCTGTGCTTCACATCCCAGCCCTCAAGGTCTCACTCAGCTCCTACAAACATCCCCTTCCTCTACCGGATCGTCTGTATCAGTGTACAGACACATTCCAGACTCCATTCTCCATCTCCCACCCCCAGCCCATCTCCTGTCTCTAAAAAGCCAAAATCCAAGACAATCCAACACTAAAATTGCACCCCCTTGGTCCTGCCTATCCCCATGTATACTGCCGCATTTCTTTCCTCCCCTTCACAGCAAACCTTGCATTGTCCATGGTCTTTGTATCCACTATCCACTTTCTCACCTCAGCCCATTTCAAGGGGGCTCCACACCTTAAGTTTGCACAGTTGTCCTCCCCGTCCCCAAGTCTGACGGTCGTCTCTCTCTTGTCCTCTAATTCCCTCTGCAGCATTTCTACCTACTTATTCTACCTACCAGCTGCCTACTTATTTCACATCACATTTTTCCCTCTGGTCTTCCATGACTTTTCCTCTTGCCTCACTGGCTAGTGGCACATTCTGAAGTTGAGTTTTGTTGCTGGAGCAGGGAAGGGTTTGCTGCATGTTGCTTGCTCCTCCTCCATCCTCTCTCAACTAGAGAGTGATCTAAGCTGGTCCTTTGTCTTCTCCAGCTTCATTCTCCTTAGGTCATCTTACCCAGGCCCATGGCCAGTTACCTCCAAATCTGTATCCCCAGCTCTCCCTAGAACTCCTGATCTCTACATCCAAAGGCCAACTCATATCTGCATGGGTGGCTGGTTGACATCTCAATTAACATTCCCAAATAGAATTCAAGATTTTCACCCTCAACCTATTCCTCGTACACTCTCCGCTGTGGAAGCACCAAACACTCGACTGCTCAGGCCAAAAAGTTTAGAGGTTTCCTTGCTTTCACTTTTCTCATCCTCAACATTCAATCCACCAGCAAATCCTGTCAACCCTTCCTTATCCAGAACCCATCCCTAGTTCAAGTGGCCAGGGCCGCCTCTGTAGCCTCTAATAGGCCTTCCAGCCTCCACTCTCCATCCTCTACCCCAGCCCTATTTTCCACACCATGGCCACAGCAGTCCTTTCAAATGAAATTGGATCATATTACTCCTTTGCCTAAAAATTCTCCATCTGATTCCTATCCCAATTAGATAAAGTCCCAACATCTTGCCACAACCCACAGAGCAGAAACTGTCTGCTCCCTGCTAACTCCCTCTCAATCCATCCTCTGTCCGGAGGGGGCTCCAACTGTGTGGAAGGGCACAGACTATGTCTGCCTTGTCATGGAAGTATCCTCAGGGCTTCGTGCAGAAGTACACAACAAATATTTGTGAAATAATTAAGCAATGAGTTGGGCTTCCCTGGTGGCTCAGATGGTAAAGAATCTGCCTGGGATGCAGGAGACCGGGGTTCGATCCCTGAGTCGGGAAGATCCTCTGGAGAAGGGAATGGTAACCCACTCCAGTATTCTTGCCTGGGGAATCCCATGGACAGAGAAGCCTGGAGGACTAGAGTCAGACATGACTTGAGTGACTAACAATAAATAAATGCAATAAAATAAAAGCAATGCTTTAGTAAGACAAACTGACAATTCTACACTGGTAACAACATCTCTGTAACTCAGGATCCTGGCTTGAAAAGCCAGGAGTGTAACCCCCATTCTTCATGGTTTGCTGTGAGAACTAATGGAAAAGTTTTCTCCAGCTCTAAAAACCCACCCACTTGTTCTTTAATGGGTACATGTTAGTGTGCAGCGTGCGATGGCATTTAGGGCTCCTCCTTGCTTTCTTCTCTGTGCACAGTGAAAAGACTCTTCAGTCCTCAAGCAAACACTCCATTTGTGCCATGTAGGTCTGCATCAGCGTGTGATTATTGGCCATGGTGAGGCATGTATGTGAAGGAAAAAGGCTGCATGTGGGGGAGGAGATCATTACCCCCTAGTAAAGCAGCAGCGTGCGGCGAGGAAGCTGCACGTTCATCCAGAGTCAGTGGGCTCAGGGAAATCACATGGAAGAACTCACGCCCCTGAAGGTGGAAGCGTGTCCTAAACCCGCTGCCCTGCTGCTGGCAGGGTCTCAGGTTGGTCCCCGCTGTGCGGGCATGTCATTGATTTACTGCTTTTTGTTACTGTTCTCTTTTTCTGGAGGGTTTGTTTTGCTTGTTAGTTTTACACACTCATGCAAGGTTTGGTCTGCACTCATTGTAAAGTAACAGGACTTGGGAAGATGGTATAAAAATCACCCTGCAATCACATACAGAGAGTTGATACCTACTCATTTTTTTTCTTGATTTCCTTTCCACTGCCTGCCTTTTTTTCCCCTTCTATAACTATTTAAGTTCATGCCTCTAAAAATGGATGGAGTGTTAGAAAACAATAACACCAAAACAAATTTATCAAATATTCTTCAATATCAAATATCTCCTTAGTAGTAAATTTCCCTTGTACATGTACATATGTATACACACATTATATATAATATGTGTGTCTTAAACTAATTGGCTTATTCAAATCAGGATCCAAGCAAGGACCTTAGATGTCCTCTAAGTCTCTTTTTTTAACCTAAAGTTTTTCTTTATTCCCCTTTTCATTTATGGAGGTTATTTTTCACGTATATGTATGGCTGAGTCCCTTCACTGTTCACCAGAAACTATCATGACATTGTTTGTTAATTGGCTATGTGCTTGCATGCATGCTAAGTCACTTCAATTGTGTCCAATTCTGTGCAACCACATGGACTGCAGCCTGTCAGGCTCCTCTGTCCAAGGGATTCTCCAGGGAAGAATACTGGAGTAGGTTGCCATGCCCTCCTCCAGGGGACCTTTCCTACCCAGGGACTCGCACAATCAGCTATATCCCAATACAAAATAAAGTTAAAAAAAAAAAAGGGCTATTTTTTTTTCTGCAGAGTTTCCTGCATTAAAATTTTTCTGATGCAAACTGTCATATTATTTAGCATATTTCTCCTCCCTTGAATTTCCTATAAATCAAATGTTAGATTTAGAGGTTCAATCTGCTTTGGGTTTTGTTTTTTGCCAGGAACACCTCATAGGTTAGGGTTAGATCTGAGGATCAGATGTCTCTCGTGATGTTAACCACTTCTGATAATCATTGTGGGGACTCATTGTTCCATTAAGGTTTTGCAAGATGGTAAGATTCTAATTCTATCATTCCTTCTACACTTTTTTTCTGAACTATTTCTATACAGAGAAGTTTTCCCCTCAATCAACCATTTGGTTGCCCTGGGTTACACCTGGCTGCCCAGATAGTGCTAGTGGTAAAGTGTCCACCTGCAGATGCAAGAGACGTGGGTTTCATCCCTGGGTCGGGAAGATCCCCTGGAGGAGGAAATGGCAACCCACTCCAGTATTCTTGCCTGGAGAATCCCATGGATAGGAGGAGCCTGACAGGCTACAGTCCATAGGGCCACAAAGAGTCAGACACAACTGAGCATGCATGCATGAGGTACATTGTGAACGAAAGCAATGCCTGCCAGGGAAAAGGTCAGTTCAGTTCAGTCGCTCAGTTGTGTCCAACTCTTTGTGACCACATGGACTGTAGGCTTCCCTGTCCATCACCAAGTCCCAGAGCTTGTTCAAACTCTCATCCATCGAGTCGGTGATGCCATCCAACCATCTTATCTTCTGTCGTCCCCTTCTCCTGCCTTCAATCTTTCCCAGCATCGGGGTCTTTTCTAAGGAGTCAATCCTTCACATTAGATGGCCCAAGTATTGGAAAAGAGGCAAATTCAAATGCACTAGCCACGCTGCTTGATAAGAGTGTTCATAAGAGCGTTGGTTCAGGAGGAGGTGGAGAGACCAGTGGACACAAGAAGTTTCCACGCCTCTCCAGGATCCTCATTGTTCTGCACAGATGATTCTGAGCTGACTCACTGCTGAGCCTGTAGTCTCCAGGTCACAATTTCGCCCTACCTGCATGTTCCCTACTGCTGTTATTAAGGTTCATCCTGACTCTGTAGGTCAGCTCTGAGGACAAGAAGTTTACCCTATACTTGAGTCCCTGATAAACCTTGCAAGGCAATGAGCCCTGAGTAGACTATCAGTAAATGACTGATGACTGTCTGTAAATTCAAGAAAACTTCTTTCTTTTATCACTATCATCAGTTCAGTTCAGTTCAGTCACTCAGTCGTGTCTGACTCTGCAACCCCATGAATCGCAGCATGCCAGGCCTCCCTGTCCATCACCAACTCCCGGAGTTCACTCAGACTCACGTCCATCGAGTCAGTGATGCCATCCAGCCATCTCATCCTCTGTTGTCCCGTTCTCCTCCTGCCCCCAATCCCTCCCAGCATCAGAGTCTTTTCCAGTGAGTCAACTCTTCGCATGACGTGGCCAAAGTACTGGAGTTTCAGCTTTAGCATCATTCCTTCCAAAGAAATCCCAGGGCTGATCTCCTTCAGAATGGACTGGTTGGATCTCCTTGCAGTCCAAGGGATTCTCAAGAGTCTTCTCCAACACCATAGTTCAAAAGCATCAATTCTTCAGCACTCAGCTTTCTTCACAGTCCAACTCTCACATCCATACATGACCACTGGAAAAACCATAGCCTTGACTAGACAAACCTTTGTTGGCAAAGTAATGTCTCTGCTTTTGAATATGCTATCTAGGTTGGCCATAACTTTCCTTCCAAGGGGTAAGCATCTTTTAATTTCATGGCTGCAGTCACCATCTGCAGTGATTTTGGAGCCCAGAAAAATAAAGTCTGACACTGTTTCCACTGTTTCCTCATCTATTTCCCATGAAGTGATGGGACCGGATGCCATGATCTTCGTTTTCTGAATGTTGAGCTTTAAGCCAACTTTTTCACTCTCCTCTTTCACCTTCATCAAGAGGCTTTTTAGTTCCTCTTCACTTTCTGCCATAAGGGTGGTGTCATCTGCGTATCTGAGGTTATTGATATTTCTCCTGGCAATCTTGATTCCAGCTTGTGCTTCTTTCAGCCCAGCGTTTCTCATGATGTACTCTGCATATAAGTTAAATAAGCAGGGTGACAATATATAGCCTTGGCATACTCCTTTGGAACCAGTCTGTTGTTCCATGTCCAGTTCTAACTGTTGCTTCCTGACCTGCATACAGATTTCTCAAGAGGCAGGTCAGGTGGTCTGGTATTCCCATCTCTTTCAGAATTTTCCACAGTTTATTGTGATCCACACAGTCAAAGGCTTTGTCATAGTCAATAAAGCAGAAATAAATGTTTTTCTGGAACTCTCTTGCTTTTTCCATGATCCAGTGGATGTTGGCAATTTGATCTCTGGTTCCTCTGCCTTTTCTAAAACAAGCTTGAACAACCAGAAGTTCACAGTTCACGTATTGCTGAAGCCTGGCTTGGAGAATTTTGAGCATTACTTTACTAGCGTGTGAGATGAGTGCAATTGTGCAGTAGTTTGAGCATTCTTTGGCATTGCCTTTCTTTGGGATTGGAATGAAAACTGACCTTTTCCAGTCCTGTGGTCACTGCTGAGTTTTCCAAATTTGCTGGCAAATTTAGTGCAGCACTTTCACAGCATCATCTTTCAGGATTTGAAATAGCTCAACTGGAATTCCATCACCTCTACTAGCTTTGTTCATAGTGATGTTTTCTAAGGCCCACTTGACTTCACATTCCAGGATGTCTGGCTCTAGGTCAGTAATCACACCATCGTGATTATCTATCATATTATCATATTATCACTATCATAAGCATCCTCAAAAGCACTTCTGAAGTTTCTCTGGTCACAGGGCTGCATGGAAAGCCAATTTCACCTTTCAATAAGCTTTTATTTTTTGTTGTTTGGAAGTGACTTTTTTAAAAGTCTTTATTAAATTTGTTACAATATTGCTTTTCTTTTATGTTTTGGTTTTTTGGCCAAGAAGCATGTGGGATCTCAGCTCCCAACTAGGGATCGAACCCTCACCTCCTTCACTGGAGGGTGAAATCTTAACCACTGGACACCAGGGAAGTCCCCACACTTAAATGCGTTTTAAATCAGTGATGGACAACACCATCACAAGTTGACATGAAGAAGCCAGAAACCTGAACCAGCCCTAAATGTATATACAAACTACACAAATATACTCAAAAGGTAATCTATTACTGCCAAATTGCCTTCTGAAGGCTCATAAAGAGTATATTCTCCCATCAGTGTATGAGAACACCTACTTCCCCACCCACTTGCCAAGATTAAACATTATCGCTTCTCGGACTCTTTGTCAATTCTAGAAGTGAAAATGGAATCACATGTTGTAATTTATACTTCCAATCAGTAGTGAGAATGAATACTCCGTCACACTGGTCATTTGTCTTTCTCCTTTTGTGACTGATTACCTATTCATAACTTACGCTGTAGACACTCCAGAGCACTCTGCACTGTACTCTGCTGGATGGGGTAGATGTCATCACTCTGCAAGAAATCAGGGACACTTTTGGAAAAAAAAATCTATTGTTAAAAAAAAAAACAGAAAATACATGTTTCAAGAAAAGTCATGCATAATCCTACTTCTCAGAGAGAATCACTGTTAGTAATTTAGTTCTTTTTTTCCAGACTTTCAACATATATAATGATATGTGGTTTTTACACACATGGGATTTTACTATCTTCAGCTTTTTGTGACCTGTTTTCCTCACAGGAACTTTTGCAATTTCTTCAAAGAATGAAAAATCAATAAAAGAAAGACAGAGTCCATTAATAGAAAAATAAGCAAAGGATATGAATAGGTTAATGATCAGGTTCTTGTGTTCATATTGTTTTTCTCCTATCACTACCAGCCTGGGGAGCTTCCCAGGAGACTCAGTGGTAAAGAATCTGCCTGCCAACACAGGAGATGTGGGTTCCATCTTGGGTGGGATAGATCCCCTGGAGAAGGAAATGGCAACCTGCTTCAGTATTCTTGCCTGGGAAATCCCATGGACAGAGGAGCCTGGTGGGCTACAGTCCACAGGGTCACAGAGTTGGGCACACAGAGCACAGCAGCACACCAGGCTGGTGGGTCAGAAGTTACTGAGGCAGATGGAACTCCTATCATAAGTACCTAAAAAAGTGTTTCAACAGGTTTAACTGGGATCTGCAAAGCATTCTGAGATTCTGAGTCAAAAGATGGACAAATAGATTTTATCAACTAAGAACAAACACCTAGAGACCATTTGCCTTGACCTAGAATTTATGATAAGGTACTGTTATTTTTATTATCTGTGATACGAGAATGTAATTCCTTGGGTTGAGCAATGTGTTTACTCCAAGAAACTCATAAATCAAATTATTTCTGTGATAAATCAGAAAAGGGGAAGCACAAATGACCACTATGAAGAACTATTCATCCTTCACTTCAGTCGCTCAGTCATGTCCGACTCTTTGCGACCCCATGAATCGCAGCACACCAGGCCTCCCTGTCCGTCACCAACTCCTGGAGTTCACTGAGACTCACGTCCATCGAGTCAGTGATGCCATCCAGCCATCTTATCCTCTGTCGTCCCCTTCTCCTCCTGCCCCCAATCCCTCCCAGCATCAGAGTCTTTTCCAATGAGTCAACTCTTCGCATGACGTGGCCAAAGTACTGGAGTTTCAGCTTTAGCATCATTCCTTCCAAGGAAATCCCAGGGCTGATCTCCTTCAGAATAGACTGGTTGGATCTCCTTGCAGTTCAAGAGACTCTGAAGAGTCTTCTCCAACACCACAGTTCAAAAGCATCAATTCTTCAGTGCTCAGCCTTCTTCACAGTCCAACTCTCACATCCATACCATGACCACTGGAAAAACCATAGCCTTGACTAGACGGACCTTAGTTGGCAAAGTAATGTCTCTGCTTTTGAATATGCTATCTAGGTTGGTCATAACTTTTCTTCCAAGGAGTAAGCATCTTTTAATTTCATGGCTGCAGTCACCATCTGCAGTGATTTTGGAGCCCCAAAAAATAGTCTGACACTGTTTACACTGTTTCCCCATCTATTTCCCATGAAGTGATGGGGCCAGATGCCATGATCTTCGTTTTCTGAATGTTGAGCTTTAAGCCAACTTTTTCACTCCCCTCTTTCACTTTCATCAAGAGGCTTTTTAGTTCCTCTTCACTTTCTGCCATAAGGGTGGTGTCATCTGCATATGTGAGGTTATTGATATTTCTCCCGGCAATCTTGATTCCAGCTTGTGCTTCTTCCAGCCCAGCGTTTCTCATGATGTACTCTGCATATAAGTTAAATAAGCAGAGTGACAATATACATCCTTGAAGAACTCCTTTTCCTATTTGGAACCAGTCTGTTGTTCCATGTCCAGTTCTAACTGTTGCTTCCTGACCTGCATCCTTTCTGTTAATGAAAAATGTAAATTAGAACAAACATATGATTCCATTTTTCACTACCATAGAATTGGTGAGGATTCCAAGGAGTGGTAATGCCCAGGTGAGGGGTGAGTATTCTCATACGCAGACAGAGGTAGCATGCTTTAGGGATGGCCTTGGGGAGGAAATTTGGCAATCATAAGGTTTAGAGAAGGTGTGTGATCTTTGAGGCAGCAATGTCATTTGCAGGCCTTTATCCTAAGGAAAAAAGCAGTATGTATGCAAGAAAGTAGGGGATTGGGCAAGGACACAGTGACCTATTCATACCATAGATCACTGTCATTTAGTCACGAAGTTGCGTCCAACTCTTTTTCCACCCCATGGACTGTAGCCGGTCAGGCTCCTCTGTCCATGAGATTTTCCAGGCAAGAATACTGGAGTGGGTTGCCATTTCCTTCTCCAAGGAATCTTCCTAGCCCAGGGATCGAACCCACATCTTCTGCATTGGCACGCAGATTCTTTACCACTGAGCCACCAGGGAAGCCTTACCATAGAATACCACAGGGTAATTAAAATCATGTTTTAAGGGGACTTCCCAGTGGCTAAGACTCCATGCTCCAAATGCAGGGGGGCCCAGGTTCAATTCCTGGTCAGGGAACTAGGTTCCACATGCTGCAACTAAGACTCAGCGCAAGCAAAACAATAGAATATTTTAAAAGTAAATAATTTAAATGTTTTAGATGAGTACTGGCTGACACAGGAGAATGTTCGAGATGTATCACTTTGTGTAGGAGGGAGGTTGCCGACAAGGGTACACAGCATGACCTCATTTTTTGTTTGTACATATATGCACACAAATTATTGAAAGGAGATTTACCTAAACATTAATGATGAGTTATCCTGAGTGATGAGATTATGGCATTTTTTTTGTGTTTTCTAAGGTTCTTTTTTTTTTTTGCCCTGAACAAGGATTAATTATGTAAATTAGGCAGATGGTAGCATTAAAAATCATTCCTAGAAGTACAGGTTGATATGGGGCAACTACAAATAGACTCTGATTCTAAATAGCTCCAGTGTTCTGACACGGGCCAGCTGGGGTGGGACAGGTGTTCCCTGCCAAGGTCCTAGGTGTGGCAGCCATCTTTGTGCCAGGTTTCAGTGTGACCTGAGCTCTTGGGTCCCAGGGCATTCTCCTACTGCTCTGCTCAGACCTCTGGGTTAGAGACAGGACAAGTAAAGGAAATGAGATCAAACCATTCTGTACAAAGAGGATGAGGGGGGCCGAGGTACAAAGCAAGTGGTATAGGACATCAAGCCACTTGGCATGGCTCACCCACCTAGACTGCCTCAGGCACTGCCCCACAGACAGAAACTCTAGGCAGAGAACAGCAGACCCGCTGCCAGACACAGACTGTGCTGGAGACATCCTGCAAAAACAAGGGCATAGTTCACCCTGAAACCGCTTGCTTTCTGCAACCTGAAACTTGCTCAGAGGGAGGAGAGCTGAAGGGCAATGGTCCTGGAAGAGGCACATTTATTCTTCTTTCTCGGTAAAAAAATTAGCTAGAGTTCTCTGGTGGCATTAGTGATAAAGAATCCATCTGCCAAGGCAAAAGATAAAAGAGACACAGGTTTGATCTCTGGGTCAGGAAGATTCCCTGGAGGAGGGCACAGCAACCCACTCTAGTATTCTTGCCTGGAGAATCTATGGACAGAGGAGCCTGGCGGGCTACAGTCCATGGGGTTGCAAAGAGTCGGACCCGACTGAGCAACTTAGCACGCACACCCCGGTGGCCTAGTGATTAGGATTCTGGGCCCAGGTTCAATCCCTGGTCAGGGAACTGAGATCCTGTAAGCCTTGCAGTGCAGCCAAAAAAAAAAAAAAAAATTACCTAGAGACCAGAATGCCATATGCCAAGTTCTAAGTACGTTGATTTGTATCTATGATGGAACTGAAGCTCAAAACAGAGGTAAGGATGGAAATGCTGACATGGTTGGCCAGGCTGAATCCTAGAAGAGGGTGACAGTTTACATGTTACAGAAGCCTGCAGGGGTCAGCCTGAGAATAAAGATTGGATAGAAAACATTTTGCAGCCCTTGGAAAAGGTTAAGAAATAACATGATCTTTCCTACATGAAGAAGTCTTCACTACTTCCCTAACCAAGCCCACAGCCCAGCTTAACTGCACAAGGCCCCATTGCCACCTGGTTTTTGGGTCTGAACCCTGTTAGAATCCCAGGAAATATCCCCTGATACTCCCACCCCATCTTTGCCTATCCAGACCCCTCACATCTTCCAGGGGTCTTGGAAGATGTGCTCCAAGACCAATGCTCTATGCTCATCTCCCAGTCTCCTAACCTGAAAGGCTCTCTCCTTTAATACCTATTGCATTGTGTTTCTTGATTTCTGACTTCTAGACTCCATTCTGTACATGTGCTTATCTTATCCTTCCACTTTTGTCCAGAAAGCAACCTGAATAAAGACCAGATGTGGTCCAGCTCTATGCCCACATGTCAGGTTTGACATAAGTATCTGCTGAACGTTTTTTTAAAAGTTTTTAAATTTTAGAAGTTTTAAAGAAAAGTAGCAAAGATATATAGATAATTCCTGTATCCCTACATCCAGTTTCTGATTATTAACATCTTATATTAGTATGGTACATTTGTTATTACTGTTGCTTGGTCGCTAAGTTGTGTCCAACTATTTTGCAACCCCATGGACTGTAGAGCACCAGACTCCTCTGTCCATGGGATTTCCCAGGCAAGAATACTGGGTTGGATTGCCATTTCCTTCTCCAGGCGATCTTCCTGACCCAGGGATGGAACCCATGTCTCGTGCATTGGCAGGCGGATTCTTTACCACTAAGCCACCAGAAAAGTCCATGGTACATTAAGGAACCAATACTGCTACATTATCATAAACTATAATCCATATTTCATTAGGATTTCCTTAGGTTCTGCATAATATTCTTTTTTGATGTTTGTTTCAGGATCATATCCAGGGTACTAGATTAGATTTAGTCATCACATAACAATTTCTCAGACTTTCCTTGTTTTGTTTTTAATTAGGATATAATTCACATACCACAAAATTCGCTCTTTTATCAGGGATGGTCTATTGACAAAGTTGTGTAAAATCAGTATTATCTAATTCCAGAAATGGTATGGACCTAACAGAAGCAGAAGATATTAAGAAGAGGTGGCAAGAATACACAGAAAAACTGTACAAAAAAGATCTTCACAACCCAGATAATCATGATGGTGTGATCACTCATCTAGAGCCAGACATCCTGGAATGTGAAGTCAAGTGGGCCTTAGAAAGCATCACTATGAACAAAGCTAGTGGAGGTGATGGAATTCCAATTCAGCTGTTTCAAATCCTGAACGATGATGCTGTGAAAGTGCTGCACTCAATATGTCAGCAAATTTGGAAAACTCAGCAGTGGCCACAGGACTGGAAAAGGTCAGTTTTCATTCCAATCCCAAAGAAAAGCAATGCCAAAAAATGCTCAAACTACCACACAATTGCACTCATCTCACATGCTAGTAAAGTAACGCTCAAAATTCTCCAAGCCAGGCTTCAGCAATATCTGAACTGTGAACATCCAGATGTTCAAGCTGGTTTTAGAAAAGGCAGAGGAACCAGAGATCAAATTGCCAACATCCGCTGGATCATGGAAAAAGCAAGAGAGTTCCAGAAAAACATCTATTTCTGCTTTATTGACTATGCCAAAGCCTTTGACTGTGTGGATCACAATAAACTGTGGAAAATTCTTCAAGAGATGGGAATACCAGACCACCTGACCTGCCTCTTGAGAAATCTGTATGCAGGTCAGGAAGCAACAGTTAGAACTGGCCATGGAACAACAGACTGGTTCCAAATAGGAAAAGGAGTTCTTCAGGGCTGTATATTGTCACTCTGCTTATTTAACTTATATGCAGAGTACATCATGAGAAACGCTGGGCTGGAAGAAGCACAAGCTGGAATCAAGATTGCCGGGAGAAATATCAATAACCTCAGATATGCAGATGACACCACCCTTTGATGCAGAGACATCAAAGCCTCTTGATGAAAGTGAAAAAGTTGGCTTAAAGCTCAACATTCAGAAAACGAAGATCATGGCATCTGGTCCCATCACTTCATGGGAAATAGATGGGGAAACAGTGGAAACAGTGTCAGACTTTATTTTTTGGGGCTCCAAAATCACTGCAGATGGTGACTGCAGCCATGAAATTAAAAGACGCTTACTCCTTGGAAGAAAAGTTATGACCAACCTAGACAGCGTATTGAAAAGCAGAGACATTACTTTGCCAACTAAGATCCGTCTAGTCAAGGCTATGGTTTTTCCAGTGGTCATGGTATGGATGTGAGAGTTGGACTGTGAAGAAGGCTGAGCACTGAAGAATTGATGCTTTTGAACTGTGGTGTTGGAGAAGACTCTTGAGAGTCCCTTGAACTGCAAGGAGATCCAACCAGTCCATTCTGAAGGAGATCAGCCCTGGGATTTCCTTGGAAGGAATGATGCTAAAGCTGAAACTCCAGTACTTTGGCCACCTCATGGGAAGAGTTGACTCATTGGAAAAGACTCTGATGCTGGGAGGGATTGGGGGCAGGAGGAGAAGGGGACAAGAGAGGATGAGATGGCTGGATGGCATCACTGACTCAATGGACGTGAGTCTGAGTGAACTCCAGGAGTTGGTGATGGACAGGGAGGCCTGGTGTGCTGCGATTCATGGCGTCACAAAGAGTCGGACACAACTGAGCGACTGAACTGAACTGAATTCCAAGACATTTACAATCACCCAAAAAGAAACCCTGCTAGCAGTCACTCCCCATTCCCTCCTCTCTAACCTACCTTGTCTTTATGGATTTCCCTATTCTGGACATTTCATACCTTTATAATCACAGAATATGTTGCCTTTTCTGTCTGGCTTCTTTCGCTTGGTGTGATGTTTTCAAGCTTCATTCACCTTGTAGCATTCCTTTTTATGACTATATAATATTTCCTTGCATGGATATACATATTTTGTTTATTCATTCATTAGTTGTTGATCATTTGGTTTGTTCCACTTCTTTGTCCGTTGTGAATGATGCTTCTTTGAATATCTGTGGGCCAGTTTTGATGTAAACATGTTTTCAATTCTCTTGGGTATATACCTAAGAGTGAAATGCTAGGTCATGCTTAACTTTTTGAGGAACTGACAGTTTTCTTAAGTGGTTGCAACACTTTACATTCCCATCAGGAATGTTGTGAAGGTTCTGATTTCTCCACATCCTCATCAACACTTGTTCTTCTCTAGCTTTTTGCTCATAGCCATCCTAGTGGGTGTCAAGTAAGATTTCACTGTTGGTTTAACAACTAAAAATGTTGAGTGCTTTCTCATGTGCTCAGTAGCCACTTGTACATCTTCTCTGGAGTAATCTTTATTCAAACTTTGCCAATTTTTAAATTGAACTACTTTTTATTGTCAAATTGTAAGAGTTTATTATGTATTCTTAATACTAGACCCTTATCATATATAGGAGTTGCAAATATCTCCTCCCATTCTGTGGATTGTGTTTTCACATTTTTCTCTATAACAGCTTTATTGATAAAACAAACAACGTATATATTGAATTATATATCCATCGCTAACAGCTTTTTAAAAATATAATTCACATGCTATGAATTCATCATTAAAACGTACAATTCCATTTTCTTAGTATATTCAGAAATTGTGGTACAATCATTACCCTAATTTTCTATTTTATTATTTTTATTTGGCTTCACTGGGTCTTAGTCGGAGTGTGTGGGATCTAGTTTCCCAACCAGGGATTGAACCCAGGTCCTTTGCACTGAGATTGCCGAGTCTTAGCCACTAGACCAACAGGGAAATCCCCCTAATTTTTTTAATGTTCTTTGAAGTACAAAAGTTATTAATTTTGATAAAGTCCAATTGATCAATTTTCCTCTGGCTGCTTAAGCTTTTGATATTATTCATATTTAAGAAGCCATTACCTAGCCCAAGATCAGGAAAATTACTCCTACCTGTTAAGAGTTCTCTAATTTTAGCCCTTATATTTAGGCTTACAGTTTACTTGAGTTAAATTTTACATACAGTGTAAAGTAGGGACCCAACTTCACTCTTTTGCTTGCACATACTCTCTCACTTGTTCACGATGATAAAATCAGCTGGCATGTTGTAAGCTTCTTTTGGAGGGACTTTCGTGGAAAAGGACCAAGGAAGGCCTTGGGCCAACAGCATGCCAGGAACTCAGTCCTGCCAACAACCACTTGAGTCATGCTGGAACCAGATGACCTCTCTTGCAGCATTCCCCACCGCTGCAATCAGTTATCCGAATATTCGATCCCTGTCTTTCTTCCCCAAGACTGTCAATTCCAAGTCAGAACTGGCTATATCATTTCTATACTGAATTCCCAGCGCCAAACATGGTACCTAGCACAGAGTGAATGAAAAAAATGAATAAACAATGGAAGGAATTAATAAATGAAGGACAATAAAGCCTCACAGGTCAGAAAGAAGGCAGGAGAAAAAAAAAAAAAAAGCCCAGTGCCTTAGTAACACAGTTATAAAAGTCTCAAAATTCCCAGGACTTACTTAAAAAAAAAAAAAACAAAAACCATAAAAATAAAATCATGTCAACATGTTCCAGATAAAAATTTGTTATGACAGAGTGCATTATAACCAAATTCTCTGTGTAAATAAAAAGTTCAACAGGGGTTAGTTCAGGATTTTTTTCTTTTCTCCCCGCCTTTCCCCCCTGCAGGATCTTTATTTGAGAAAAACGTTGCAATTTTAACAGGAGTAATTGGAGCTGACCTGGAACATAAGGGATGACAGTGAAGCCAGGCTGTATGTTGCACAGAAGATGCCCCACATGATCAACAGGCTGGAGCTGCTGTTCCTGTGCTCTTGATATTAAATCTGGGGAACCTTTAGCTAAATGCAAAAAGGAGAATTTTTGAAATTTGAGGATAAACCCGTGGCCACAGGAAGGTAAATTCACCAGTTGTTTTAGTCGGTGAAACTCCTACAGGACTTTTTAAAGGATAATACTGTATACAATCAGTGGTCAAAAAACAGCTTCCTCCAACTGGCTCCCTGCCAGGGCATGCAGGGCTCGGCTCACCTTTGCAGTCTGCTCTTCTTCCTCTCCGCCTCGCACACCCTCCCCGCTGTACACCCATGACTCTTTCCATCCTCGGTCACAGGACATACCTTTTCATCTCTGTGCCTTTGCACACTGTCTTTCTCTGACTGGAGGCTCCTGTTTAGTGCCACCCAGTCCCCACAACACCAATTTCAAAATCTGAACGCTCCTGATTCCTCTGGAAAAGTGAAAACTGAGAGTGAAAGTCACTCAGTTATGTCCCACTCTTTGCCACCCCATGGACTATACAGTCCATGGAATTCTCCAGGCCAGAATACCAGAGTGGGTAGCCTTTCCCTTCTCCAGGGGATCTTCCCAACCCAGGGATCAAACCTAGGTCTCCTGCATTGCAGGCAGATTCTTTACCAGCTGAGCTATGAGGGAAGCCCGATTACCCTGGAAGTCAGGGCTCTACTGATCTGTCCTCAAAGGGTACTTGGATTTATCTCTTTAAAGGTCTCTAACTCATTCAATGTTGTTATCACTAGCAGGTATGTGTTTTACTGAACTTCTCTTTACTACCCAGACCAGAGGATATGGTCTCTGTCTTGATGATCTTTTTTCCTTACATAACCCAGCACAACGCTGTGGATGGAGCAGGGGCTTAAAACGTTAAGTTTTGTTAAATAAACAAATGAAAAAAATCAATGAAATGTACATGCTAAAAGGCCTTTAAATGAGTCAGATGTACTTTATATCCCAATGCCAATAATAATATAGCCATAGAAAGAGACTTAATGTTAAAAATATTTTATTTTGCCTTTTTATGATATATTGTTTCAGATGTACCAATTACTCTCTCTCATAAAACAAAAAGGAACTCAAAAATGAAAAAACAGAATGTTTCTTCACTAGTCCACTAACACACTGGCTAAACGTCCTAATTGTTGTTCATTCCCTAAATTGTGTGTTACTCTTTGTGACTGCAGCACACCAGGCCTCCCTGTCCCTCACCATCTCCCAGAGTTCACTCAAGTTCATGTCCATTGCATCAGTGATGCTATCCAAGCATCTCATCCTCTGCCTCCCTCTTCTACTTTTAGCTTCAATCTTTCCCAGAATCAGGGACTTTTCCAGTGAATCGGCTCTTGGCGTCAGGTGGCCAAAGTACTGGAGCTACTGCATCAGTCCTTCCAATGAATATTCAGGGTTGAATTTCTTTAGGATTCACTGGTTTGATCTCCTTTCTGTCCAAAGGACTCTCAAGAGCTTTCTCCAGCATCACAGTTCAACAGCATCAATTCTTTTAAGGTGCTCAGCCTTCTTTACGATCCAACCCTTACATCCTTACATAACTACTAAAAAGACCATAGCTTTGACTATACGGACCTTTGTTGACAAAGTGATGTCTTTGCTCTTTTTTTTTTTCCCTTTGCTTTTTAATACACTATCTAGGTTTGTCATAGCCTTCTTTCCAAGAAGCAAGGGTCTTCTAATTTCATGGCTGCAGTCACCAGCCTGTGATTTTGGAGCCCAAGAAGAAAAAAATCTGTCACTATTTCCACTCTTTAACCTCTACTTGCCATGAAGTGATGGCACCAGATGCCATGATTTTCATTTTTTTAATGTTGAGTTTTAAGCCAGCTTTTCCACTCTCCTCTTTTACCCTCATCAAAAGGCTCTTCAGTTCCCCTCACTTTCTGCCATTACAGTGGTATCATCTGCATATCTGAGGTTGTTGATATTTCTCCCAGCAATCTTGATTCCAGCTTGTAGCTCATCCAGCCCAGCATTTTTCATGATGTACTCGGCATATAAGTTAAATAAACAGAGTGACAATATACAGCCTTGTCATACTCCTTTCCTAATTTTGAACCAGTCAGTTGTTCCATTTAAGGTTCTAACTGTTGCTTCTTGACCCGTATACAGGTTTCTCAGGAGCCAGGTAAGAATGATCTGGTATTCCTACTCTTTAAGAACCTTCCACACTCTGTTGTGATACATATAGTCAAAGGCTTTCGTGTAGTCAATGGAGCAGAAGTAAATGTTTTTGGGGGAATTCCCTTGCTTTCTCTATGATCCAACGAATGTTAGCAATTTGATCTCTGGTTCCTTTGCCTTTTCTAAACCCAGCTTGTACATTTGGAAGTTCTCCATTCAAGTACTACTGAAGTCTAGCTTGAAGGATGTTGAATATAACCTTACCAGCATGGGGCTTCCCTGGTAGCTCAGTCGGTAAAGAACCCACCAGCAATGCAGGAGACCCCAGTTCAATTTCTGGATTGGGAAGATCCCCTGGAGAAGCGATAGGCTACCCACTCCAGTATTCTTGGACTTCCCTTGTTGGCTCAGCTGGTAAAGAATCCACCTGCAATGCAGGAGACCTGGGTTCAATCCCTGGGTTGGGAAGATTCCTTGGAGAAGGGAAAGGCTACCCATTCCAGTATTCTGGCCTGGAGAATTCCATATACTGTACAGTTCATGGGGTGGCAAAGAGTTGGACACGACTGAGCGACTTTCACTTTCTTTCACTTTACTAGCATAGGAAGTGAACCCAGTTGTCTGGTGGTTTGGTGGTTCAGATGGTAAAGAATCTACCTCCAATGCAGGAGACCCAGGTTCGATTCCCAGGTTGGGAAGATCCCCTGAAGAAGGGAATGGCAAGTCACTCCAGCATTCTTGCCTGGAGAACTCCCTGGACAGGGAGCCTGGCAGGCTACAGTCCATGCGGTCACAAAGAGTTGGACATGACTAAGTGACTTTCACTTCTGAACATTTTTTAACACTGCCCTTCTTTAGAATTGGGAAGAAAACCGACATTTTCCATTCCTGCGGCCACTGCTGAGTTTTCTAAATTTGCTGACATATTGAGTGCAGCACTTTAACAGCATCATCTTTTAGTATTTTAAATAGCTCAGCTGGAATTCCATCACTTCCACTAGCTTTATTAGTAGTAATGCTTCCTAAGGCCCACTTGACTTCATACACCAGGATGTCTGGCTCTAGGTAAGTGACCACACCATCATGGTTATCTGGGTCATCAATACCTTTTTTGTACAGTTCTTCTGTGTATTCTTGCCATCTCTTCTTAACCTCTTCTACCTCTGTTAAGTCTTTACCATTTTTGTCCTTTATCATGCCCATCCTTGCATGAAATGTTCCTTTGATATCTAATTTTCTTAAAGCGATGTCTAGTCTTTCCCATTTTATTGTTTTCTTCTACTTCTTTGCATTGTTCATTGAGCAGTATAAAAAGGCAAATGTCCTAATACATTACTCTACACAGTCATGTAAAGCCAAGGAAGTAATAATTAACAAAGCAAACTATTAAATATAGGAAAATGAGTTTTTCAAAAGCTTCCTAGAATTCTTTAGTCTACTGTTGAACTTTTAGCAAAATAATTTGGATAAGTTTTAAAGTTTAATAATAAACACTAGTCATATAAAGTGATTAAGTCAAAGTAGTTTACTTCAAATATAAGAATTAACTACAGAAGTGGAATGTATAGATTATTTAGGGAATGTTGTTTGAGAGGACAGTGTTCTCATGACTAAGTCCAGTGTATCCTGAATCCTCATGTTATTTCTTTCTATCAGGGAAGACGGTTTCCCAGACTTCATGCTTTCTTCTGGATCAAGAGGGATAAGGGTATGCGGGTTGAACTGACATCGAGGCTCCCCCAAGATGCCAACTCTGTGGAAAGAATTATTGGTATAGATGAATCTTTGCTGAGGTCAAAGACTAAGGCATATGGTTGTGCTTTGTATGTGTATAAAGCTAAGACTGATAAACACACACACACACAGATTTATGCACCTATTTTTTTTTAAGCTTTCCCTATTTCTATGAACCACCAATGTAGTCTTAAATATGGGTCCAAAAACTTGACACCTAGCAAGATTTCGTACATTTCCCAAAGATTATTCTTCTAATGGGAAAACCTCAGTCTTACAAAGTCTGCTATTTACTTCACCAAATTAAAACTGTTTGAAGTCTAGTATAACTTTCTAGTTTTTTCTAGCCTAGATGCGTATACCAAGAGCTGATCTGGAAAGAAAACAGGTGGACAGGAGCCAGGGATGGTAGGAAGACTGTTTCCACCTTTGTTCAACTTTCTGGCAGAAGTGCTGTTTCTGAGACCCTGGCCCTCCTGGGTCCCAGCTACGAAGTGACACACAACACTCCGTCTCTCATTCCTCTCCCCCGGGGCCACTTACATTGGCATGTGCAAAGAGTCCAGAGTTTCCCTGGGTTCTTGCATCTGGGCTGGGAATTTCGTGCCTATTTGACGGTACTTTTTCTCAGAGACATTCTGAGCTTTTTCTCTGAGAGAGGGCAGCAGAGTGGACATGACTGGAGAGCGCATGTTAATGGCTTTCTTAATCGCTGGGCGTTTTGCCATCATTCTCCTGGCAGGGAGAAGCAGGGATGACATTTAGGTCACATGATCCTGTTTTCTAGCAATGTCCTTGAACTTAGGAGAGTCAAAAGGTCATACCTGAATTGTACAAAAGTCATGCGCTTCTTCTCCCCTCCTGACTCTTCATCCTCACGCTTCCTTCGAGGAATGTTGAACATGTTGGAACGAAAGAGCCTTCCTATTTCTTCCTCAATCTCTGTGAAGTGTTGACGTCGGAAGACAATCCAGGCTACGTATGTACAGAATGTATAAAAGGACTACGACAGAAGACAGACAAGAATCACAGTCCACAGCTATGCCATGACAAATGACACGGGAAACTCCCGTCTATGGAACACCGCTAAGGAGATGTAAACCAAGATGACCCAGTCTCTCCACATGCCTGAAGAGCTGTGGGAACTTTAACACGTACTCACTTTGGCAGGAGGAAAATCAGACCAAAGATTTAAGGAATGGCACACAGCTTATTAGTATCCTTTTTAGAAGATATTTACTAAAAACATGTGCCTGAAAAATAACTATTGGTTACTGCTATACTTCATATTTCATGTCAAAGAGCAGAGTCCCCAAAGGTAAGTGACTCACCTCAAAGAATTTCCAGTCTTTTTGTGTATCTGATATTTTTCCCCTGAAATAAAACAAATTACAACTATAGGTTGAAAGGAAGTCCAGTATTTCAGTGATCCAGGCAATCCTTTATCTTCAAAAGGCCTCTTTGCAGATTATTACCAATGGTCTCATAACTATTTACTCACATAAATGCTATCAAAAAGGCACTGTGAACGAGTGCCAATGTCTTTTTCTTCAACTTCCTAGGTTACCTAGATCAAAACCCCTAGTGTTTGCTTAATCAATATATCCTGTGAGAAACCATAATGGAAAAGAACATGAAAAATGATGTTTATGTGACTGAATCACTTTGTACAGCAGAAATTAACGCCACATTGTAAATTAACTACACTTTATTAAAAAAAATAAAGTGGGACTCATAAAAAAAGCTAAAATAAATTAATAGAAATTCAAGATATACATAATCAGTATAAATTCAGGATAAACAAGCCAGCGAGAAAATGTACTGTTCCAAATATATCTGGTAAAGTGTATGTTAAGGAGGTGAGGAGAGGTGAACAGTGGTGAAGAGGCAACACAAGGTGTTGGTAGGAATGGAAATAAAGAACTAGAGACTGAGTTTAAAATAAAGAAAAAAACATCTCAAACAGTGGTTATGGCTATCGGATGCAAAAAGAATCAGAAAGAAAACAGACACAGGTTGATAAGAGGGTAATCCAGTAGAAATATAATACAACCCACAAATGTGACTTAAAACCTTCTAGGAGTCACAGTAAAAAGAAACAGGTGATATTAATTTTAATAATATACTTATTTTACCCCCAAATATTATCATTTCAATATGTAATCAATATTTTAAATTATCAGTGAGTTATTTTATTCACTTTTAAACTTTTTGTACAGTGCATATTTTACACTTACAGCACATATTCATGTGGATCAGCCACATTCCAAGCACTCAATAGCCACAGGTGGTAAGTGGCTGCCATGCTGGTCAACAAAGAGGCCTTACATTCACCTGGGAGGGTGGAATCCAAAGGAAAGAGGGGGAAGCCAGGCTGTTGGTAAACTCAGAGACTGTCATGGTCTGTTATATGGTTTCTTTTTCCTTCCTGCTAAATGCGACTCTTAGCTCTAAACCAAATCATATTTTCAGTCAGTCCTGAAGGGGTGTAAAGCCTAGAGCCAGACATATGGGGTTCTGTGCTGGGGAGAGAAAAAAAAAACCTGTGTTCCCACTAGGCCCCCTGCTGCCTTTAGGTTTAAAAGATGGTCAAGGCCTGCTCTGTACAAGGGAAGAAAAATTTCAAAGGTATGTGCTTGGGGGAGGGAAAAGAGGCCTTGGTGCAAGTGACTGAAGATAAGGGTTGGGGAGAAGGACTTAAAGATGACTTAAGCACCTGACCTTCAAAGAAACCCCTTTGTCCCCATTCCCATCCCCACCGCCAGTCTCTTTGGTCATCGGTCAGGTGACAGCTGCACTGAGAGCAGAGGACGAGGGTATACCTTCCAGGGTAGAAGTGGGGTTGGAGCCAGAATTGGCCACAACCAAAGATCAGATCCAGTTCTATGGGCTTGTGCCATTTGGAGATTTTCTTATCTATCCCGGAAAACACAGAGCGCTTTTACTCAACAAGTTCATCAAAATTTTGCTGAAGATTTTGTAATATCAGGATTTCACAGATGTATTTAGAACAGAAAGACATGTCCTCCTACTTCTCAAGAATCATGAAAGCACCAAATTAACAGCCACTAAATTACTGGTTCTACTGAAATCTTTATCTCCAGAGATAAACAGTAGAAGGTGTTCTAGTCCAACATTAAGTATGCATACATTAGAAAGAAAAGTCAGAAAATACACAGGAGAATAGAAGCTTGTTCACAACAGGAAGAAGTTAAAGAATGATATGTTAAAATCAATTCATAACTCATAACTGGCAAAAATGTTGTCCTTGTCTTCTTGAAATAAAAACAACCAAAAAGAGCAATATAAACTTCATGCAAGGATACAATCAACACTCATGGCCAATTAACAACTTTTTCTGGTAAAGTCATGTTATAATCTGTTTTACTCAATATCCATTGTTCAGCAATTTGGCCTATATAAAATTTATTATGTGAATGGGGGTGGTGAGCTAAAAAACTGATTATTCTCCAAAGCAGGTGACATTGCCCACAATGGCAAAAAGACCAACATCTCCAGGAAATGTAATGAGGCAATCACTTGTAAACATGAGTTCTTTTAAAAGTTTGTATAAAAAAATACAATGTAATAAAAATGTACTTAAAAATGTTTTTTAGAGTATGTGTTTTTTTAACCTTGTTATAGATAGTGTGTCTTTCCCCTATCCTAATTCATATGTTGAAGCCCTTAAAACCCCTCCAAAGTGATGATAATTGGAGATGGGGCCTTTGGGAGATAATTGAGTTTAGATGAGGTCAAGAGGATGTGGCCCCATAATGGGATTAGTGTCCTTTTAAGAAGAGGAAAAGACAGTAGGGAGCTGTCTAGATTTGTTACATTTTCCCTTTCAACTCCAATTCCAGTCCCTACGGAATATTGTTCTTTACAGTATTGGACTTTACTTTCACCACCCGACACAGCCACAACTGAGTTTCTGCTTTGGCCTAGCTACTTTATTCTTGATAAATCTAGACAGTATATTAAAAAGCAGAGAAATCACTTTGCTGACAAAGGTCCGCATAGTCAAAGCTAGTTTTTCCAGTAGTCATGTACTGATATGAGAGTTGGACCATAAAAAAAGCTGAGCGCTGAAGAACTGATGTTTTTGAACTGCAGTGCTGGAGAACACTTTGGAGGGTTCCTTGGACAGCAAGGAGATCAAACTAGTCAATCCTAAAGAAAATCAACCCTGAATATTCCTTGGAAGGACTGTTGCTGAAGCTGAAGCTACAATACTTTGACCATCTGATGTGAAAAGCTGACTCATTGGAAAAGATCCTGATGCTGGGAAAGATTGAAGGCAAAAGGAGAAGAGGGCAGCAGAGAATGAGATGGTGAGATGGCATCATTGACTCAACGGACATGAATTTGAGCAAACTGGGAGATAGTGGAGGACAGAGAAACCTGGCGTGCTACAATCCATGAGGTAGCAAATAGTCAGACATCACTCAGTGACTGAACAACAACAACAAACCAGCGCAAATGAATAAATTTACTTATATAAAGATATTCAATGTAAAAACAGCAAGCAGAAAACTGAAACTACACAAGTGCACACAAGAGGAAAGGTGAAGCACACTGGTACCTTATGTAACAGAATAACCACAGTTGCTATTCAAAGTAGTAGGTGAGGTTATATAAGCAGAATACTAGAATAAGGTTCACAGAAAAAAAATGTGGAACACAAAAAAGTATATACAATACAAATATTGGTATTTTGAAAAATGTGGGGGAATGTGGGGAGAGAGAAATTATGAATTGGGTTCTTTGCCAATAAAGTTTAAAAAATTTTTTTAAGTCTGGCCATGACCAGAGACAGGTCTTGAGCTTGTTGTGAAATTAGTACTGTTGTGATGTTGTGAATGTTGGTAATGTTGTGAAATCAGAGAGGGAGATTTTAGGTTAAGAATTGCAATTTTCTCTCCTGTGATCCCAAACTTTCCTGTGATATGACAGTTTAAATTTTAAATTATATTAGTTATTATAAACTGTCGTCCTAAGGTAAAAAATTATATCCTTCCACAAACGGGGTCATTTTACTACTCCTACCTTACTCATACCCACAACTGTTTCTGAAAAGCAAGCAGCACAAGGGCAGAGGACACACCCAATACCCCTTCAACACTGGCCCATCACTCGGCTTCTCACCCAACGCAGCCAAGCAGCCCTCGTCTGGCAACAGGAAAGCAATATTTCATCAAGCTGATATCATTTGAGATTTTTTTTTTTTTTACTGTTCTTACTTTAATTTTTATTTGGAAGATAATTGCTTGATAATATTGTGTTGGTTTCTGCCATACAACATCGTGAATCAGCAGTAAGTATACATATGTCCCCTCTGTCTTGAACATCCCTCCTCATCCCTCCCCTCTAGGTCATCAGAGCACCAGGTTGAGCTCCCTGTGTATACTGCAACTTCCTACTAGCTCTCTACTTTACGTATGGTAATGTGTATGTTTAATCCTATTCAATCTGAGAGAAATTTAAACCCAAGTGGTAGCAGGCTGTTAAAACATCTGTCACACCTGAAACTAACACAGCATTGTAAATCAACTTTAATTGAAAGAAAGAAAAAAAAAATCAGCTGAGATTCTGGGGTTCTTCCTAGACTTACTTGGCTCTCTCCAACACTACATCACATGAGTTTGGGACAGTCTCAGTTGAGCCCACTTATTCTGTACAACAAAGAATAAGCCTTTCTCAAGGGTACCGAAAGTCAAAATTAAGGGTCATAAGGATGTGGATATACACACAAGTGAAGATCTAAATGGGTGCTTACTTTCCGCAGCTCATGTGATGCTTATCGGGCATTCCCAAGCCCAGGACGAGGACACAGTACTTCTGTGCCAAGTATTTCTGTGCTGCTTCTAACTTACTGATAATCATTTCCATTTCTTTCTTCTCTACAAGGCCTCTGAAAAGAAAAACAATAATCTGGATTAATTTCTTTTTTCTCTTCAAGGCCCCTGAAAAGAAAAACAATAATCTGGATTAATTTGGTAAATGTCTTTATCAACTAGTGAAAAGTCAGAAGTATAAACTATTTTGAAACAGAAGTGAGTCAACACATCTCATTTATCGTTTCTTTTTTTTTTTAATTTGAGCTGGGGCAGAGGAAGGTCCTCCAAGTCCTTTGACATTTATCATTGTAATCAGCATCTCAAGTTTATGCCAAATATTATTAATTTATTTATTTTTGGTTCGCTGAGTTTTCGGTGCTGAACACAGGCTTTCCCTAGTTGCAGAGGGTTACTCTTCCGTTCCAGTGTGAGGGCTTCTCATTGCAGTGGCTTACAGGCTCTATAGCCTGGGCTCAGTAGTGTGGCTCATGGGCTTAGTTGCTCTGCAGCCTGAGCGATCTTCCCAGATGAGGGATCAAACCTGTGTCCTCTGCATTGACAGGCGGATTCCTATCCAGTGTACCATCAGGGAAGTCCTGAGTATTCATTTTTTAAAGATTCTTTATATATTGTGCTATGTACTCTTGAGAGTCCTCAGTGTTCATTGGAAGAACTGAACTCTAATACTTTGCCCACCTGATGCGAAGAGCAGACTCATTTGAAAAGATCCTGATGCTGGGAAAGATTGAGGGCGGGAGGAGAATGGGTCGACAGAGGATGAGATGGTTGGGTGGCATCACGGACTCAATGGATATGAGTTTGAGTAAACTCCGGAAGTTGGTGATGGACAGGGAGGCCTGGCTTGCTGCAGTCCATGGGGTCGCAAAGGGTCGGACACGACTGAGTGACTGAACTGAAGTGATGTACCCTTAATTTTATACACAGCCAGTCCTAACTGAGAACAGCTCAACTAACAAATTCCCTATCCTAGTTTCTGAGGCAGTGAGCAGCCCACTTTCCTGCTGTTTTGCTATAACAGCCATGGATACTTTTTCCCACCTTAGCTTCCTGAGGGTTTTCCGACGTTACTACTACGTTTGGGGGCTCAATGTTTGAACTACTCAACGTTTGCCCAACCTCAGTTCTTTGTTTGCTAAAAAGGCACTAGTGAGGAACTACTCTGGGAACTTTGGCATCAATTACAATCACCTCCCTGCTTGCCTGTAAAACACAGCCCCATCCAATTGAATTGCAAATGTACTTTCTAAAAGACAATCTGTTTTTAGGTTACAGCATGTCTGAAGCCTAATTTTAGAAGCTTCGCAGTACAATATAGTAGGAAACAACATTGCCAACGATATATTCCAATGATTGCTACTGAAAAGCGAAGTGGCACTGTCTTGTTTCCTGCCCTTTTGTTTTCAGAAAGATTTAAACCAGATGAAACGCACTTCAAACAACAGGAACAGCATACCGCCCCTTCTGTTGTTAACCACTAGACTAACCACAGGAGGATAAGCTGTGGGGAAAGGGAGTGGGTTTAAGGATAATATAGATGTCTCCAAGCACAAAACTTTATCACACGTGGTGAGAAGGCCTGTGAATTATCAGAATAACATGAGCTTCTGCAATAGATAAAAGGTTCCAACTTTAAATGCCCAAATATCATATAACCCAACACATACTCTCCCACGAGCACCCCAATGACCATCACTGTTTCCGGCCTCCCTGTTTCCTTCAGAAGCACCACCTTCAGCCTTCACCTCTACTTTGCCAGATCTGCCAATAGTTAATCTCTCCTTTTGCTGCTGAAAACAAAGCAAACCAAACAATAAAGAAGAAATGGTTTGAAATGTTTAGGCAAATGGTTCTCAAGTCTTAATAAGTGTAAAAAATGTCACCTGGGGTAATTGCTACCCGTCCAAATTCCCAATGCCAACTCCTCTTTCAGATTTTGGTTTCATTAAGTCTGGGTAGAGCCTGGCATTTAAAACAAACCCAGGTATAATCCTCTGGAAAAAATTTTGGTAATAATTTCAAGTGCCACACAATTGGTCATAAGTTTTGATTCAACAATCTCTCCTGGAAATTTCTTTTTAAAAAAATCATCCAAAGTTAGGGGAGAAATGTAATACATGAAGATATCAATGCAATTATTTATGTCTATCAGAAAACCTGGAGACTCCAAAAATATATAAAATAGAGGGATAATAGGAATAGTAATACAGGCTATAGTAACACAGGCAGTTACTGTTTAAGGACTTGACAAGGATCTAACATATGAGTCCCTGTGGGATTTAAGCCAGGTACCAAAGTCTGTCCTGTTATCACTATACTACATTGCTTCTTAACAGGCAGATCTATAAGTCACTAACATACAGTGGCTTGATGGAACATTATGCCACCATTAAAAATTATAATTATGAAGCTTGTAACAACTTGAAAATACTCATGATGTTTAAAACTGCATACATAATTGAAACTTTGTTTGGAAGCTATGGAAAATCCATGGACAGAGGAGCCTGGTAGGCTGCAGTCCATGGGGTCGCTAAGAGTCGGACACGACTGAGCAACTTCACTTTCACTTTTCTCTTTCATGCATTGAAGGAAATGGCAACCCACTCCAGTGTTCTTGCCTGGAGAATCCCAGGGACGGCAGAGCCTGGTGGGCTGCCGTCTATGGGGCACGACTGAAGCGACTTAGCAGCATTAGCATTGGAAGCTATAAGTCCTAATTACAAATGGATAACCATCTGACTAGTAAGGGATGAGAGCATACCCCACAGACATGGACTGTAGAGTTAAAGATACGTGTGTTCTAGTCTCAGCTCCACCACTAACTTGGCAGGTAACCTCCAGCCAGCTATTTAAACTCTCTGAGCCTTAGCTTCATCATCTGTAAAATGGGGATAAGACTTCTTCTTCTGGAATGAGGTCTTTTAGTCATCTAAGATCATCAAAGTGTATTTTTGATATCTTTTTATATCTCTTCCCGCTCTCCTCTCACAGGTTATAGGCTTTCCTTCCAAGTGCCAACCACTAGGTTAGGATAAAATGCATTATCTTATCTAATCTGGACAATAACTGAAAGTGAGTGCTACTATTATCTCTATGTTAGACCTCATTATTTTGACTGAAATTAATTTTTAAGTTATGCCCAGATATCTCAATTTAATTTGTTTCTATTATAATAAATAAACCAATCAACTAATGGAGACTTGAAAATGAAGTCATGCTGTTTTAGAATCACACCACAGAACCATTACTTTTAAGGCTTGAATTTTTCAGTCATTCTGTAACTGATTCCTTCTATGAAAATATACAAATATCACTGAAAAAAAAGTGAGTGTTAGTCACTCAGTTGTGTCTGACTCTTTGTAGCCCCATGGACTGTAGCCCCCCCAGACTCCTTTGTCCATGAATTCTTCAGGCAACAATACTGGAGTGGGCAGCCATTCCTTTCTCCAGGGGATCTTCCCAACCCAGGGATTGAACTCAGGTCTCCTGCACTGCAGGCAGATTCTTTATCATCTGAGCCACAGGGAACCCCCAACCAAATATTACTGGGTAATTTTAGTACATTTCAAAAATAACTAAGAAACCTTTCTTCTCTGTTATCTATTCTTATAGATTAAGAACTGAAACAATGTCTCTGGCTTGAGTAGCAATAACCTGCAGAATTTGAAAACACTATACAAAATAAAAGCTAATATGCTACCAAAGTCTAATAAATATTCTCTTTGGAAACAGTAAGACTCCTCAAAGTTTCTGAGCCCACAGCTGGCTTGAGCCCCTCTGCTACCATAGAAACACTTCATGATCTCTGGCTGCTCTGGTGGATGTTGCATATTATAATGGCTTTACTGGAGTAGCAATGTTTGAATTATTTATTTGGTTCCTTAGAAAACTGCTATCCCAATACATTCATCTGTCCACAAAATGTTTCTCAGGCTGCTTGTTTATGTGCAAGGATTTTGCATTTTGAAAACATTCCACAGCAACAAACTGATGACTCTTATCCGGCATTCCTAAGAGCTAAATCATTGGGTTGGTTCCACATGTACTGGGGAAGGCACTGGGAAAGTCTCATGGCTTGCAAAGGTCACCATGCCTGAGAGGCATTGTTCCGCTTGGGACGCTGAGTTCCCAGATTCTTGCCCTGTATAGCTCTGAGCCACCTCCACCTAAAGTGATTAAATTCTTCATATGTAGCCTATGAAATCTTGTTTTCTTCTGTGATGTGGAATATCATTTGGGTCATACCTATTAATTTTTTTTAATTCTTAGTTTTTTAAAATTAGATGCTTACAAACCCTTTAGCAAGAACTTTGTAGGCATGAAAAACAGAAATAATATCTACATCCACATTGTTCAATATGGCTGTGAGCCACATGTAGCTGCTAAGCACTTTGAGCAGCTAGTGCTCACCTATTCCTCAATTCCTCTGAATTGAGGAATATTATAAAATAGACCTTATTTCAAAAACTTGCTAAATAAAAGTAAAGTATTTTATTAATAACTTCCTAACATTGACTACAAGTTGGAATGACAATATTTTTGAGTCATTGGATTAAATGAAATACCTTGTTAAAATTAATTTCACCTCTATCTTTTTGCAATTTAAAAACATAGCTATCAGAAAAGTTTAAATTACATACATAGCTCTCAAAAGTTGAGCATACTCTTCTATTGGGCATTGCTGGTCTATATTATTTGGAATATTTCATTAACAGAATACCCATCTGAAGTATTCAGTGAGCATTAAAACTGGAGAACTCCTCCCTGTAAAATGTTTAATAATAATACACATTTTATTTTTTATCTTATACGAGAAACATTAAATAAACATTTTATCTTAATAATCCAAGATTTCTCAATTTCCATCATCTCTTTAGCCTACACAAAATTTAGTTCTAATACTGGCAGTGATAAAGCTTTAAAATGCACTATGGGGAATTTCCTTGTGGTCCAGTGGTTAGGACTGGTGTTTTCACTGCCAGGGCCCTGGGTTCAATCCCTGGTGGGGAACTAACATCCTGGAAGCCCTGAGGCTCAGCCAGAAATAAATAAATCAATTTTTAAAAAATTCTACTTACACCATATAGCTTTTGGGTTTCTTTTCCTGTGAGATTTTTTCCAAGTAATAATATAAGTAGTACAACAATGCCATAAGGAAATTGTCAAGATTCTTATTCCTATGAGAAGATTAAAAGAAAATAATGACAACGTATTTCAATCATGAAGCTAGTCATAAAAAAAATACATGGGCACACAACACAAGAATAAGTAGAAACACATGTCAGCATACCCATCACACAACTAGTTTACATTTAAAATTCTACCTACTATAACTGTTGAAGATATAAGAAATCTGACTTTTGTAAACAAAACTTTTTAGGAGGTCACAATTCAATTACAATTTTGCTTATCAGTTAGTTTTCATTTTTTAAAAGTTTTTATACTATAGGTAACTTTGTTGTTCAAAAAATGTACACAAATGTACGAGGTAAAAAGGCTCTCCCCTCACTCTTTTGTCACCATCCCACTCCATAATGGTACCCTCTGTTAAGAGTTTGGCATGAATCCATCCTAACCTTTCTAGAGCACAGACAATCACATATAAGGTCCTCCCCTACCAACATACATACATATGCATGAATATATGCCTTAATTTTTTTGGTAACAAATGGGACAATGCTGTATACACAAGTCTTTGCAACTTGCTTCTGTCACTTATCTGTGTAGGCTGGACCTCTTTCCATGATACCATGTATAGATTTTTCTCATTTTTTTAAACAGCTGGATAAAGTATTCTGTGGCTCATAATTTAACTAATCCTGTACTGATGGATATTTAGGTTTTTTAAAAATATTATAGACATTGCTGCAGTACTCATTCTCATAGCCACATTTTTGAGTAACTTTCTAGAAGTGAAAATGCTAGGACACAGAATATCTGTACATTAAAGTTTCATAAGTTTTGCTCTCCAAAAAGACTGTATTGATTTACAGTCCTACATCATTTGTTTTAAAACTAAAAGCCTTTGTTTTCTTTCCAAATATTCTTACAACAATTTTTGCTGCTTCCTTTCTAGCCCCAGATGGAAATGTTTACTGTGGCATGCTTTCCTTAAACATACCTTGAGAGCAAGATGAAGATGAGCAGTGCAGACTTTTTTTCCCACGATATTAATAATTACCTGTCCTAGGCTGGGTTCTCTCAGAAACTTGCCATGAGACAGATGTGAGAGTAAGTAGTTTACTTGGAAGTGATCAGAGTAAACATCAGTAAGGGAGCAGAGAGGTGAGACAGAAAAGGGGTGCTAACAAGTTCATTATCACTGTGTAGTTCGGTCCCATGGGGGACTCTGGGAGGCAGTATAGAAAACTCAAAGTTATCCTGACAGGTGGAAGGTGGGCTATTTACCTGCCAACTCTCCCTCCAGCCCATCACTGACTGGAGGCTGCTTCTGGGACGCTGACTCCCTAGTGCCCCAAGCTTACCCTGTAGTCTGGCTGAGTGTGCTCCTGCCATAGAATAAAGCATCAGGCAGAGACTCTCAGATGTTTTCCATAAATGGTGTTCGCTGAAGGCTGAGGGAATCTGAGGGCGCTCCCACAGTTCAGGATACGCATCTTCCACTGAGCGGTCGCAAGTGCAGCTGTCACGTGGAGCACCTTCCACGAACAGCCACCTGTGACAGCAGGACTTCCAAACTTGTATCTGAGGAAACTGACCCTTAGGAAGGACAAGAAGCTCTGCCAGAGTCACACACCTAGTACTTGGGGCTACCAGACACAATTAGTGGAGAACACTGCTCTTCAGTAAGTGAGCATACCCTTTAACTAACATACACACAGTGCATACTCATTGGAACTCTGACAATATGCTCTCCATACTCCTTGACCTCATTTTGGGCTCCTGTGACCTGACTTTTTCTCCCTGTGGTCTCAGTTTTTGAAACAGAATCCTGAGAGGATGGCTAGCACAGAGCCAGCTCTTTCTCCTAAACTCAGATTTTTCATCATTTATCAGATGGAATGACTTCAAAATAAAAGATAAAGGATCTAAAATGTCTCACAAGCATTACATACCTCATAAATGTTGTAAAGGAACAGATACGCGGCATCTCAGTATCTTGTAGCAAAAGCAAAGCCACAACTGAAGGGAGAGAAGATGGACAGTTGAAAGAGGGACAAAGTGCTGCGTTAGAGGCTGACACCAGGGAACACATGTAAGGATGATGACACAGTTACTCACATTTAGCATCATGGAGTGTAACGTTGCCCTGCTGACTCCGTTTCTCTAAGCCTCTGGGTGACTTATCGTCTCTTAGGGCAAACCTTTTATCTGTCAACCTGTTAGGGGATATGACAGTCTGTAGTGGTGCTTTAAAAATTTTTTAAAAAATTTTTTGCTATTCTGGGTCCTTGTTGCTGCAGGGGTTTTCTGGTTGCACAGAGCAGGGGCTACTCTCTAGTTGCAGCGAGCAGGTTTCTCACCGCCACGGCTTCTTTTGTTGGGGACCACAGGCTAGGGCATGTGGGCTTCAGCGGTTGCAGCACATGGGCTCAGTAGATATGGCTCCCAGGCTCTAGAACACAGGCTCAAAAGCTGTGGCACACGGGCCGAGTTGCTCCACAGCATACAGGATCTTCCCAGATCAGGGATGGAACACGAATCTCCTGCACAGCAGGTGGATTCTTTACCACTGAATCCCTAGGGAAGCCCTTTAGTAGTACTTTGAAAGGTTTTAGTTGTATTTAATATATCCTGAGGCACAGAAAGTATTTGCTATAAAGTAAGAAGACCCTGAGTGTTATACGTGGGATTCATGTAATGTAGGATCATTTTGGAATATATTTTATTAAACATTTTTATACTATGCTAGGGATAGGAGGAATGCATACTGCCTGACATAAAATGAAAATACCAATTTCACCCAAAATAGAATATTTAGCTCATGTGTTTTTGGCATATCTATCATTTTCAATTCTTTTTAAAAGTATAAGAAGCTGAAAATTCATTTGTAGCCAAATTATCACAAGAATACACTATTGGGATGACTAGCTCCCATCATAATTGTGAAATAGTGCATCTTCTTTCCTTGATGCGTATTTGCATTTCAACTTAAGATGATGGGAGTGATATTTTCTTAAGAGTTTGTAGAGGCTTAAGCCATTCTGCTAAGAGGCGCTATTAGCAACACTGCCATGGTGGTAGTTAAGCTACCTGTCTGAAGCTGGACCATCAATTTCAACAAAGTGAACTGCTTTGCCTTTCTTTCCTCTTTCCTTGAATTCCACTGCAGGTGTAAAACTGTAAAAGAAATGAGAAAATTAGGAACTTAATCTTTTCTTGGGAGAAACTAATCAGAGCATTGCCACAGCTTATGGAACCTTAGGACTGATACGTATTGTGAGTGTCCTGGAGAGAATTGGAGGCACATCCACACTTAATCCATGTATTCACAGGCGGAACCACCACCTAGGAAAAGATGAAAAGATCGGACTTTGTATTCAGCATCTACATATCACTAGCCCCCAGAATACCACCATAAACAAATCATTTCATCTGGAAATCCAGCTGTAACTTCACAAGAAATAGAAGGCTTGTGATCGATTTGGAAGGATTTTTTTGATTTACTGAGTACTTGTTAGATGCAAAGTGCTTTGAAGTATGATCTCATTCAATCCTCACAGCAACTCTATGAGTAAAATATTGCTACTGTCACAATTTTTCCATTATGAGAAAGACTGAAGTTTAGAAAGAGATTAAGTAAACTGACCAAGATCACTTAGCAAGTGCCAGAGCCAGAACCGGGGCCAGTTCTCTAGCTACAGAGCCATGTGCTTATCCACCAGGCAGTCCTGCCTCCCAAGCAGGACTCAGTTGTCATCTCTGTGGACTCTTCTAAAAGCCTGATTATCTCTAAGGTTTCAGGACCCTTTACTTAACTCAGGATTTCTTAGATTCTTTAGCTTGTGTACAAGCATTATTGACCAGTAATGGGCCTAACAAACAATGGACCACAATTAAGCAACAATAAATATATACTGAGGCCATACTCTGTGTCAGGCATTGCTGTAATATCAAAAATAAGTGTTGTCTGACAAGAGTGTCCACTTTCACTACTATTATTCAACATAGTTCTGGAAGTCCTAGCTACAGCAATCAGAGAAGAAAAAGAAATAAAAGGAATCCAGATCGGAAAAGAAGAAGTAAAGCTCTCACTGTTTGCAGATGACATGATACTGTACATAGAAAACCCTAAAGATAGTATCAGAAAATTACTTGAGCTAATCAGTGATTTTAGCAAAGTTGCAGGATACAAAATCAATACACAGAAATCATTTGCATTTCTATATAATAACAATTAAAAATCAGAAACAGAAATTAAGGAATCAATCCCATTCACCATTGCAACAGAAAGAATTAAATATCTAGGAATAAACTTACCTAAGGAGACAAAAGAATTGTACACAGAAAATTATAAGACATGGATGAAAGAAATCAAAGATGACATAAACAGATGGAGAGATATTCCATGTTCCTGGCTAGGAAGACTCAATATTGTAAAAATGACTATACTACCAAATGCAATCTACAGATTCAATGTGATCCTTATCAAATTACCAATGGCATTTTTCACAGAACTAGAACAAAAAATTTCACAATTCATATGGAAACACAAAAGACCCCAAATAGCCAAAGCAGTCTGGAGAAAGAAGAATGGAGCTGGAAGAATCAACTTTCCTGACTTCAGGTTACACCACAAAGCTACAGTCATCCAGACAGTATGGTACTGGCACACAGACAGAAATATAGACCAAAGGAACAAGATAGAAAGCCCAGAAATAAACCTATGCACCTACGGGTACCTTATTTTTGACAAAGGAGGCAAGAACATACAATGGGGTAAAGACAGCCTCTTCGATAAATGATGCTGGGGAAACTGGACAGCTACATGTAAAAGAATGAAATTAGAACACTTTCTAACATCATACACAAAGATAAACTCAAAATGGATTAAAGACCTAAATGTAAGACCAGAAACTATAAAACTCTTAGAGGAAAACATAGGCAGAACACTCGATGACATAAATCAAAGCAAGATCTTCTATGACCCACCTCCTAGAATAATGGAAGTAAAAGCGAAAGTAAATAAGTGGGACCTGGTTAAAGTTATAAGCTTTTGCACAGCAAAGGAAACTATAAGCAAGGTGAAAAGACAGCCCTCAGAATGGGAGAAAATAATAGCAAATGACACAACTGACAAAGGATTAATTTCCAAAATATACAAGCAGCTCATACAACTCAATGCCAGAAAAGCAAACAACCCAATCAAAAAGTGGGAAAAAGACCTAAACAGACATTTCTCCAAAGAAGACATACAAATGGCTAACAAAAACATGAAAAGATGCTCAACATTGCTCATAATCAGAGAAATGCAAATCAAAACCACAATGAGATATCACCTTACACTGGTCAGAATGGCCATCATCAAAAAGTCTACAAACAATAAATGCTGAAAAGGGTGTGGAGAAAAAGGAATGCTCTTGCACTGTTGGTGGGAATGTAAATTGATACAGCCACTATGGAAGACAGTATGGAGATTCCTTAAAAAACTAGAAATAAAACCACCATATGACCCAGCAATCCCACTCCTAGGCATATACTTTGAGGAAACCAAAACTGAAAAAGATACATGTATCCCATTGTTCATTGCAGCACTATTTACAATAGCTAGAACATGGAAGCAACCTAGATGTCCATCAACAGATGAATGGACAAAGAAGTTGTGGTATATATACACAATGGAATATTACTCAGCCATAAAAAAGGACACATTTAAGTCAGTTCTGATGAGGTGGATGAACCTAGAACCTATTATATAGAGTGACGTGAGTCAGAAAGAGAAAGATAAATATTGTATTCTAACACACATACACAGAATCTAGAAAAATGGTACTGAAAAATTTATTTATAGGGCAGTAGTGGAGAAACATAGAGAATAGACTTACAGACATGGGGAGAGGGGAGAAGAGGGTGAGATGTATGGAAAGAGTAACATGGAAACTTACGTTATCATGTGTAAAATAGATAGCCAATGGGAATTTGCTGTATGGCTCAGGAAACTCAAACAGGGGCTCTGTATCAACCAAGAGAGGTGGGATGGGGTGGGAGATGGGAGGGAGGTTCAAAAGGGAGGGGGTATATGTATACCTATGGCTGATTCATGTTGAGGTTTCACAGAAAACAACAAAATTCTGTAAAGCAATTATCCTTCAATTAAAAAAATAAATTAAAAAAAACCCATTCTCTGATTACAGTCAAGGCACAGATTCTCAGGATTATTAGGAAATACTTAATAGGAAAACAAAAAAAAAGTGTTTTAAAGACCAGTAGGATGAGGTTCCTGCCTTATAAAGAGTGCATTTTATAAGAGAATTGTGGTGTCTACCAAATACATTAGTTTAGCAGCCACTGTGGATTATGATGTTTATTTTTCTGCCTGAAATAATGCCACACTGGTAACATGACCTAGAAGTTTAATCTCTGCCCACAGTTACAGGTCTCTTTGTTAAGTGTAGATATAGTAGACAGCAGCACTTGTGCCCAGACTTTAATCATTCTCTAAGCATGCACATACACTCTTATCATCTCCTTGTCAACATACGTTTTGAAACTTCCTTTACATTTTTTCTGGCATTGGTTGCCCACAAAGTCGTAATTTTAGAGAAATACCTGCCATGGGAATAATAAAGTTAATCAGTTTGGTACTTTCTTCTTCCAGTTTTTGCCAACATCCTGGCAATATTCAGATTGAAAACTAGGTTAGAATCTAAAAGCATGTATATACTTTTAGATATGTCACCTCAAGGGAATGATTTTTTTCTTTTTTTTTTCAGAACATCGACACTAAGTTGGTTAGTGGATGACTCCTGAACTTTTCATTCTTTCTTTTCTCTTCTTATCACTGGTCTCCATGGATTGGGTATTTAGGGGGAGGGTGTGCTGAAACACTGAGGGAATGGTGAGAAAAAAAGAAGTGAAAGGATACCAAATGGTGATAGTGGCCATCTCCAGAGATGGGGATCGGATAGGACAGAGAGGCGGTACGGTGATGAAGGGAGCTATCTTCCCCAGCTGTATGCTTTTGTATTATTTGAAGTTTTTTTTTTTGTAATAAAAAGAATTTGTGTCGTGTGCGTGCTGTTATGTATGACTCTTTGTGACCCTTTGGACTGTAGCCTTTTAAGCTCCTCTGTCCATGGGATTTCCCAGGCAAGAATACTGAAGTAGACTGCCATTTCCTCCTCCAAGAATAAAAAGAATGTATTGATATATTACCTGCATACCTTAAAAAATGTTGATAGAGGTATAGAGAAAGAAACAGTATGTGGTCAGTACATTCTATTGACAGACCATTTAGATAGTCTTTAACAAGATGGTCAATTCCTCTAAACATTCAGACATTTTCTAACAGCTCTGTGAAATCCATTCTGCTTGCTGGATATCTAATGTGCAGCATTGATATTAATATAACCACCTTAAACAAGAACACTAAGCTGTTTTCAGTTTTCCCTTGGACCATCAAAGTGTTTGGGGCACTTATAAGCCATTGGCTGTTAACTCTCCCCCCAGGCTAAAGAAATTTCAGGTCACCAGCCCTTTCCATGGTTTCTCTTCTCTAGAAGATGAGAGAATACAGAAACACCCAATCTCAGTTAATGTCAAATGAAACTGCTTCTCTCCTAACCTTGTTTCAGATCTATCCCTACAATTCAACATTTCTTCCCCTGTTAGTTTCCCTGAGTTAAACTGGAGATGAGAGAGCCTTATGGTAAGGAAAAGGACACATTTGGGATCTTACAGATCAGGTCTGTGAACTAAGTCAAGTGAACTTAGAATTATAAAGTCATAAGATCATAGAATTTGGGGTTAGAGGACATCAAAAAGATCATCCAGTAGATGGGATGTCATTTTACTGATGGAGAACTAAGGCTCAGAGAGGCTGACCATGTCTCAGCATTTGAAACTTGTGGCAGTGCATGCCCTTAGCCAACAGTCTGACATTTACTGCTAAACCTTCATCTTTATTTTTATGACCTCTGGACATGTAACACCTTCCCACACTTGTCTGAGTGGCTTTTAACTTGACTAAAGTCATCCTCTGGTTCAGATGGTGAGATGGATTCCTCCTTGTGAGTGTCCTGCCATAGCTCTGAAAGCAGCCTATGCTCACAGTGCTTTTGGAATCACTAAGAAGCAGCACTAGTAAAAATTGAAAATTGTCCCTTAAATTGCACCTCTGATTGGCTCCCAAACCACATTCTGACCTAGATCTATACTTTCTTCCAATCTTCATAGTCCCCCCTTCAATCTGGCAACCTATTTAGACCACGTTGTGTTGATGTGCTTTCCTGATATTTCTAGAACAATCATGTCATTTTTCCTTTGCCCTGAAACAAATGAGAAAAAACAGTCATATTTTCTCCTAGAACTCATCACTAAGATGCAGAGGGTTGGACCACTCTTGGCTTCCACACCATTAGAGCTCTTCAGGGGTTACTAGAGTCTTTTCTTAAGCTATGTTGAAAAATAAGTCCAAGGCTTCTGGAGGTGTAGTTTCCTGTGCGTCCTCAGGGGAGTCCATGACCTTAGCAAAGACTCAGACAGGGGCTGATTCTCTCTCAGCTGGAAGAAGAAGGCACCTGAAACATGAAACAATAGAACTACAGACACTGTCAGAGAGATGCATGTCTTGTGGGCCAACTCACCTGTGAATAAAGGTATTCCTTTCTGTAAGAGATCCTTTGATGCGGACCATTTTAAAAGTCTTTATTGAATTTTTAAAAATATTGCTTCTGTTTTATGTTTGGATTTTTGGCCCTGAGGCATGTGGTATCTTAGCTCCCTGACCCGGGATTGAACCCATGCTCCTGCATTGGAAGGTGAAGTCTTAACCACTGGACAGCCAGGGAAGTCTTCACGGTATTCCCTCTTTAACAAATAAGAAAGAAATGGACATGCAAGCTGATGAACTATGCAATGCCCTCATTAACTCCTCAGAAGCCATTATTATTTAATTTTCTGAATAAGGGAACTTACAATTAACAAGGCTAAGTAACTTGACAAATTATGACCACCAAATTAGTAGCAGAACCAGGATTTGAACCCAGGTCTCCCTCCAAACCACTCTCCATGGTCTTTTTCTTAAGAAATAATGACCATCCTTTCCCTGCCCATTACTGTGTCATTTCATGCATGGAGGTAATGGGTATACTGCTATATTCTGATACAGTTATCCTCCTCAGGGTATAATCTGCAAAGGTCAGACACTCTGCCTGTGACTAGGGCACTACTTCTCTGAAAGGTAAGAGTCCCAGTGTCATTCATCCAGGAAAGATTCCAGGAACTGCAAGATGGGGGAGAGGAAAAGGGGTCATCTTCTCTTGACCTGAATCTGAGAGTACCTAGATGTCTGTGAACTCCTGTTGGCTAGTGGGTGTAAAAGGTGACCTACCTACCCTAGGTGGAGGGAGACCAAAACCATGGAAGAAATCTCCAAGGTCTTAAATTGATGTGCTAGAACTTGAACACTCCTGAGATCAAGCTGTTAGTTTGCAAAGCAGATTATCTGGGTACATGATACTCCAAATTCCCTCCTACAGCCCCCATGTCCTCAGTACAGTATGCACTTGTTCAGTAAACATTTGGTGAGTGCCTACTCTGTGAAATTCTGGAGATGGTTTCAGGGATGTGAAGATGACTAAGACAGTTCCTGCCACTGAGGGCTTACAGTCTATTGGAGGGAGATACTGTTTAAAGTGGAAAGGATTTTGGCATCAGATAAATCTTGGTTCGAAATGTCAGTTCTGCTGTTCTGGCTGTGTGACTTTGGCTTAATTGCTTAATCTCCCTGAGCCATGTTTCTTCATCTATGTAGTGGAGAGGAGATATTAACACTCACTTTTCAAGGCTGTTTTAAGAATCAGAAAAATATGCAAGTATCTGGGACATAACAGGTGCATAGTAGATGGTGGCTAGTCTTGTTAGTTTAGCAAAACACTTTTAACAGAGTCAATATTTTCCCAGTGGAGAATTAAAACGTTCTAATCTTCCCTAGTAGCTCAGTTGGTAAAGAATCTGCCTGCAATGCAGGAGAACCTGGTTCAATTCCTGGGTAGGGAAGATCTGCTGGAGAAGGGATAGGCTACCCACTCCAGTATTCTTGGGCTTCCCTTGTGACTCAGCTGGTAAAGAATCCACCTGAAATGTGGGAAACCTGGGTTTGATCCTTGGATTGGGAAGATAAGATCCCTGGAGAAGGGAAAGGCTACCCACTCCAGTATTCTAGCCTGGGTCACAAAGAGTCAGACGTGACTCTCACTTTCTTTCTTTCCTCTAATCTAATAATTTTACCTTGTAAAATTTACTGTCTATTGCAGCAGGTATAACATGGTTTCGTTAATGTAAAACTCTATTTCTATAACTCAAAAAAGCAATTTTATAAAGTAATTAATAATAGAGTGTTAACCAAGTAGACCTAGATTTAAAACATCTTAGTCACCTCTGAGCTGTGTGATATGGCCAAGTCTGTTAGCTTTCCTCAAACTTCTTAGCCCTTTGACATCAGTTTCTTCATATGTAAAAGTGGATTAACATGCAGCTGTTTCAAAGGGTTGATAAACTGATTAGCACAGTTTCTGGTACATAGGAAGCAGCTGATAAATGTCATCAGAAAGTGATATCTGGAAGGCTGCCAAAATAGTTCTCTCTAGATGGTGAGATTTCAGGAGACATTCATTTTATTCTTTGTACTCTTCTGTATTGCTTGAATTTTTTTTTTTTTACACAAACACATGTAATTTCCCTAAAAGCTATAATATAATAAAATTTTGTTAAAATTTACCTTCTGAATTCAAGTGTTTTGGTTTCATCTTTCCAGTACCACGTCCCTAATCGCAATCCCAATTGCTGTAAAATGAAATGATTGCAGCAAAAATAATTAAATGTTCAATTTAAAATCAACATGTCATAATGAACTTTTAACAGTAATTCTCACTAGTTGCTCTTTAACGCTATAGAGCCTTAAACTTTACTACAGGTTCGCACTCTCCAAGGCTGAGCAGCTACCAGCTCAGAGCCTTTCCTCTCCGGGGATCCCAGCCGGACCGAGGAGGACTGCTTCCTCCGAGGGTTTCTTATTTTGCAGACAACCCATCAGAGGTGGTGAGGTGGAATTTTCCTACATCTGGATATCAGCGTGGGGAGCCGGAATTCAATTCTGACCGTTTGCTGAACACACCTCCATCATCTGGTTTTCGCAGACCACTTTGCCCAGGTCTCGTCGAGTGCGAATCGCCCCAGGCTACGGCGGCGCCGCCCGGGGAGCGCGGAGGGCAAGGCCGCGGCTGAGGCAGTGTAGGCGCCGCGGCCCAGCCACCGAGCCCCGTCGCGCGCCGGAGGTGGGCGGGGGCCGCGGGGTCGTCCTTCCACCCGCCGCGGGGTGGGGTCGGCCGAAGCTGCACTTACATCCGACTGGGCAGACTGCGCGTACAACCGCCGCCGCCTCGAATAAAGCTCCGGAACAGGACTCATGGTCTCCCGTGGGCCGCTTCAGAGCGTCGCCTGGAAACCGTGACTGGGGGCGGGGCCGAGGCTGGGGGCGGGACCCTGCTTCCTACGCCACTGCGGCTGGTGGCCGTAGCTCCCGCCTCTGCCGACACCCCGGGCTGCGGTGGCGCGCTGGCCTCTCACTGCGAAGCTGCCCGAGGGTTTCTTGCTTAGGGGTCAGTTCTTCGTGCCTTCCCACCGAGAAGCCAGCCACGTCACTGGCTTTGTTTTTAATTAGAAAAACTAGATTCAGTTCCATAGGGAAACTCCCTTTGTTCCCAAGTTTGATAGCACGAAATGAAGTTTAAATCCAGGTTGGAGAAACAAAAAAAATCCGGACTAGGACTAAATTGATTGGGGCGGGGTGTGGGGTGGGGTGGCGTGGCGTGGCGTGGCGTGAGTGGCGCAACCGTGGAAATCAAGGTTTTTGATGTGGAAGTCGTTTGAAGATACCCAAATGATCGGTGTTTGAGGATTCTTAAGGAGTAATGTATGTAAAGCATCACCCTGAATTAAAGTACTGAGAATTAGTGTTGCTGAAAGCAAAGAACCTTGGTTTGTGTCAGTGGGTATTCAACGGTGTCTCTCATTTGTGTACAACTCTTTTGCAACCCCCCATGGACTGTAACCCATTATGCTCCTCTATCCATGGCATTTCCCAGGCAAGAATACTGGAGTAGGTAACCATTTCCTTCCCGAGGGGATGGAACCCCCTCTCTCTTGCTTTGGCAAGTGGATTCTTAACCACTGAGCAACCTGGGGAAGTCCACGTTCAACTTCATTTCTGCATTTACTTTTCAAACCATGTGTCTTGTAATTTCTTCTTGCAACTGAGTTGATACGCAGATTGTTTGGTATTTTCCCCCTTCTAACACTGATGGTAAGCAATGCTAAATGACACTATATGACTGGGAATGCCTCATATATTCTGCTTTTGTTTTAGCCCCACAACTTAATTAGCATTAAATAGATGGTCAGTAAATACCTGATTTTATTTTCATATAAACTTATGAATCCCACATTGGTGGGATGATGGATAACACCCATTTACTAGTTGGTTTCTTTTTTTTTTTTTCGGCTGCACCCTACACACATGTGGGATCTTAGTGCCCCAACCAGGAATTGAATTTGGCACCCCCTACATTGGAAGGTGGAGTTTTAACCACTGGGGAAGTTCCTCACATAAACTTTACAAACAAGAGCAATAGACACTCCACTGCTTCCCCTTAACCCCACCATCCTAGTCTACTTGGTAACACACAATCACTGTTCACAGTAGTATAAAATTGTAAACACCTAGATTCATGATCCACTCTCTTGAGTCCACTGCTGGTAACTGCTCCAATTGGCTCAGATATAAGGAAACCCACCAGTACACTGGCAATGTTGCTTTGAGGCTATGGCCTTAAGAGGCTGGCTTATTATAAGATGACTCACTTGAAAAGAATTCACCAAAATATCCCAGTCTTCAAAAGCTTTTCTCCAACCTGGGTATTTAACTTTGGGTGGGAACAAGGAGAAATACTGAGTTGAAGCTCCAAAGAGGACCAAAGAAGAACAAGGACTCTGGGTGGTACCCATTTACCACACTTCCAGGCAACCTCTTCAGTTTAGCTAAATGAGTGAAGAAATGCTAATAGAAAACCAAAGATTTTTTATACCTTACCGTGTTTAACTTTAGGCTGTCTAACATACAAAACTAAAGGTAAAAATAAAGGAATTGAGAACCCAGAACAATGACCTACATAAAAGTTACATGACAAGTTACCACAGCTGTGCTAGAGGGCCATGGTAATACTTAGAGGAAACCCTGGATAACTCTGAATGTACCATCTTATATTTCTGTGTTACTAGACCCTAACGAAAGAGGGAGTAAAAATTGTTTTTATGACTCTAAATCATTATTTTTAAAGTGACCCACTCATCTAGATTTTCCACCAGTTTTTTTTTTAATGAGATTAGAAACTCACAACCTAATATGGAAATATAATTTTCTCTTAAAAAAAAAAGTCATGATGCAATGAAGTAGGGGAAAGGTGCTGTCTAAATATTTAATAATTTCAAATGTCCTGTAAGGATTTTTTCTTTTTGGCCTAATTAAGTTCTCAAGATCACAGAACTAAGAGCATATGACATAAAATTAAGTTGACTGTCTCAAATTTTAGGCCCAAGATATTAACTGGGTATTATGCATATTTATACTATGAGAAAATCAGTGGACAGATTTTCAAAATGTTACGGTTCTACTTTTAAAACTAATATATAAGAAACAGCAATACCAGTATTTGAATTAGCAATTCCATTTCTGGTGCTTATTTCTCCAATCTTCAATTCAAACATCCTAATCTGTACTAAAAGGGATGGAGGAAGAGTCTGACTTTTTCACTAGTTTAAGGGAAAAACATTTCAACATTAAATTTTAGAAATACATATATCCTAAAATATCTCCATCCCCAAAGTTGTAAATACTTAAGCTGTAAAAAGAATAAATACTGAGCTCTTCTTGTAAAGATCCGTAATTTTTCTTAAAGGATTTAAATTTTATATCTAATTTTAATGCTTAAGGAAAGTCCTTCAGAACAGTTGTCTCATACATTAAATATACAGAAACAATTGAATATTACTGTTGTTCTATATATATATTCCTTTAGCAATTGTCTTGTGATCATATGGATTTGAGATTCTTTAAAACTTCAGTTCCAGTATTCAAAAGCAAGAGAAATATGCCTCACAACTTTTATAAACTACATCCAATTGAAATATCTTATCATGAGCTCAGTATTTGATGTTCATAAGAGAGACCTTTTGATTTCATCTAGTCAGATTATATTCATGTTTAAGATTATACATAGAATAAAGATTTTTAGTTCTCCTTGACATACAGAATATATTATGTATTTTAATATGCATGCTAAATTTAAAGATGTAAAGAGTACTAGTATCTCCTAATGCACAAGTCAGGTGCATTAACTTCCATTATACATATAAATTAATATGATAAAAAATTTAGTTATCTTGTTTTGAAATTTCATACAACCGAAATACTCAAAACAATTTTGACAGGTGTCTAGATTTATTGCCTCAAAACAGGGACAAATGTTAATCAGACATTCAAGAAAGAAGAAATTAAGTCCCCATTCTGAGAAATGTACTTTTTCAATCCCTAAGCATTCTATACATATTTCATTAGCTGTAGTCATGACCACTAGTCCCTAGCATAGTATTACTTTCAAGGGCAAGTGATGTTAATTATTCCTTAAACTGTAATTTAGCCTCATCCTGAACTCAAGTACTTTTTCCATTGTCATTTGACTATGGCTGATCTAACATCTGCTAAAGGGTTCCCATGAGTTATTGAGTTACCAGCTTCAACTGACCCTGGAAACATGAATGGCTACTTTAGTGGCTTTTTATCTTAAGCAATATTTAGATCTAGGTAAATTTGAGAAGACAAAAGAACTCAAGAGTTGTACAAATTACTTTTCAAAATAACAGAAAATGAAGTATCTACATAGATTGATGTTAGTGTTACAGCAAGTTACCAGAGGTCAGGCAAAGGATCAGAGAGATTACCATTTGGCATTTTTCTGATCCTTTAGAAACTAATCTTCTAAAATGAGGTCTAAAATGAGTCAAACTAATACCAAACTGCACTTAAAGAAAGACCCTATTATACTTTGTATACTTTGAAGTTAGAGCAAGGGATAAACACTCAATAAAGAACAAAAGGTTAACAGAATGAATGTTATCTTGGTAAAAACTCAGGTGAAATGTCACTCTAAGGCTACTAATTACCAAGGTAACTTGTCAAATATTTACGCAATGCTATCTGCAGTCAATGAAATATCCTTAATGCTTCTTTGCTGAAAACTTTCCACTCTGGCAACAGCACTGAAAAACTCAAGTTATGTTCACCTTTCAGAGTGTAAGGAACAACTCTTTTTCAAAAATGTTTATTTTGAAGCAATTTTACAACTGCCTTTTTATCTCCCCCCACCCACCCAAATGCGACTTGTTAAAAGAAAAAAATTCTATGTACAAAGAGTCAGCTCTTACGTGAGAGGACTGTGACCAAAGCTCAATATTTTTAGGCTATTTTGTTCTCTAGTTTTTATATTTCAAAAATTCCTCTCTCTGCTTGATATGGAAGAGTCCACTACTAAGTTTAAAATTAGCTTCTATATGTCACTGTCATGAACAACATGAAGTAAATCTACATCACTTGGAAGGAGATATTAAATTGTCTGTATGGTGAAAACATGAGATTAACTATGCATTTTCCAATCAGCTTTACTGAATTTCTTCCAAATTCTCCTTAAAGAGAATAAATCAGTACAAAGCAGATGAGTCAGTCCACTAAAATATAAACATGAACCCCCTTCTTCCAAGGATGTGGATTTTTAAAACTTAAGCCCAGGACAGTGCATTTCAAAGGGTTATATTTCTATCTGTAATAATCTCAAATTGGAAATATTGGGAAATGAACAAGTTGCATATTGACAAAATACAGGACTATATTGCAGTTTATCTTTTAAAAAAAGAAATACATTCTAGTGATTTAAGGCAGGTATTGAAAAAGCACTATGATCGTCAAATCAGAACAACAAAAAACTATTATCTTCCTTTACCATCCAAGTAATTTAAGTGCTGAAAACATATTATTTTTGAATGTGCCATATGCCCAGAATTTGAACTGTTTTACTAGAAAAAGTTAACAAAAGTTTGACTGAATTTGGACTCAATATTAAGTGGCTTTAACCTTTGTTGGATCTTGTTTCAGACACCTGTATGCAGCAGAAAGCAAACTTGTTTCATATTATGTTAGGTTATTTTCAGAAGACAACTCCTTTTGTTTACAGAAAGGATCTTTTTGTACTTAACCCTGGAATACAGCTTGTATTTTGCTGGAATATTCAGGTGGATTTTCACTTGAACATTTATGCCAACTCTGGTTTCTGTATTAAAAGGAGGGTAACGTTTACCCAGATCTTCTCCCCTTAAGTTGCTGGTAATTGAAAGCAGGAAACTCATCTGAGAATTAGATAAGATTGAGTTAGACAAATTTCACCCTATACTTATACCTTAAAGACATACATGGGTAAAACAGTAAAAAAAAAAAAAAAACCAACCAAAATTAAAAACTCCAAGACAGTAATTTTTAGATCAATTTCAGCTTTTTACTTTTAAATCTGTATTTATGTGTTTGCAAAAAGTATGCTTTCCTTAACATTACTGCAATGTTCACCTTTCTCTTCAAGTAGTACATACAAATAAGCAATTCAAGCTTCTATGTAGTTTATTGTTACCAAACTTCTACAGAAACTGTGTGAAAACTTCAGGTTTCCCCTCTCAAATCTCCATGCACAAACTAAGCTAACCAAAAAACGTTCAAGTCAGCAAACAAGCAAAATGCATTAAAGAGATACCTCAAATAATGTTTCTAAAAAATCAAACTTTAGAACTAATCTTTTATCATTCAACTAAGTTGTTGCACCTTTCCTTTCATATGCATACACCGGTTAAACACTTCCAATAATAGATCTCGTATTTGGCACAAGGACATTTCAAAGAAGAAACAGAAACAAAAGGAAAAAGAAAATAGAAAGGAAAAGAGGTTTTTACGCTGTCTTGAGTGCAGGTTTAGTCCACTTCCTCGATGGTCGGTCCCCCGGATGCTCCTGAACCGCCGCCGCCGCCAGGGCCGCCTTGGTATAGTTTGCTGATGATGGGGTTGCACACTCTTTCGAGCTCTTTCTGCTTGTGTTCATACTCATCTTTTTCCGCCATCTGGTTCCGGTCGAGCCAGTTGATCACCTCCTGACACTTGTCGAGAATCTTGTTTTTGTCCTGATCGCTAATTTTGCCCCTCAGTTTCTCGTCTTCCACCGTCTGCTTGATGTTATAGGTATAGGACTCCACAGCGTTTTTGGCGGCTACTCGGTCGCGATTGGCCTCATCTTCCGACTTGTACCGCTCTGCCTCCTGCACCATCCGGTCAATGTCATCCTTGCTCAGACGACCCTTGTCGTTGGTAATGGTGATTTTGTTTTCTTTACCGGTGCTCTTGTCGGCGGCGGTGACGTTGAGGATGCCATTGGCGTCGATGTCGAAGGTGACCTCGATCTGGGGGACCCCGCGGGGCGCTGGGGGGATCCCGGTCAGGTCGAACTTGCCCAACAGGTTATTGTCCTTGGTCATGGCCCGTTCGCCCTCGTACACCTGCACCAGCACGCTGCTCTGGTTGTCTGAGTATGTGGTGAAGGTCTGCGTCTGCTTGGTGGGGATCGTGGTGTTCCTTTTGATGAGCGGAGTCATGACGCCGCCAGCCGTCTCGATGCCCAGGGACAACGGGGTCACGTCGAGTAGCAGCAGGTCCTGTACATTCTCTGACTTGTCCCCAATGAGAATGGCCGCCTGCACCGCGGCTCCGTAGGCCACCGCCTCGTCGGGGTTGATGCTCTTGTTGAGCTCCTTGCCATTGAAGAAATCCTGCAGCAGCTTCTGGATCTTGGGGATGCGAGTGGAGCCGCCCACCAGCACGATCTCCTGGATCTGGCCCTTGTCCAGCTTGGCATCGCGCAGAGCCTTCTCCACCGGCTCCAGGGTACCGCGGAAAAGGTCGGCGTTGAGCTCCTCGAAGCGAGCGCGGGTGATGGAAGTGTAGAAATCCACGCCCTCGTAGAGCGAGTCGATCTCGATGCTGGCCTGCGTGGACGAGCTCAGGGTGCGCTTGGCGCGCTCGCAGGCGGTGCGGAGTCGCCGCACCGCGCGCTTGTTGGGTGCAATGTCCTTCTTGTGCTTGCGTTTGAACTCCTCCGCCAGGTGGCTCACCATGCGGTTATCGAAGTCCTCCCCGCCCAGATGAGTGTCACCAGCCGTGGACTTCACCTCGAAGATGCCGTCCTCGATGGTCAGGATGGACACGTCGAAGGTGCCGCCGCCCAGGTCGAAAATGAGCACGTTCTTCTCGCCTCCCGCGCAGCCCTTCTTGTCCAGACCGTAGGCAATGGCCGCCGCCGTGGGCTCGTTGATGATGCGCAGCACGTTGAGGCCCGTAATGGTGCCCGCGTCCTTGGTGGCCTGGCGCTGCGAGTCATTGAAATAGGCCGGGACGGTGATGACCGCGCTCTGCACCTTGCCCCCCAGGTAGGCTTCGGCGATCTCCTTCATTTTAGTGAGGACCATGGAGGAGATCTCCTCGGGGAAGAAGGTCTTGATCTCTCCTTTGTACTCCACCTGCACTTTGGGCTTTCCTCCCTCGCTCACCACCCGGAACGGCCAGTGTTTCATGTCTGACTGCACTGTGGCGTCCTCGAACTTCCGACCAATCAGCCTCTTGGCGTCGAAGATGGTGTTGGTGGGGTTCATGGCCACCTGGTTCTTGGCTGCATCGCCGATGAGGCGCTCGGTGTCGGTGAAGGCCACGTAGCTGGGGGTGGTACGGTTGCCCTGGTCGTTGGCGATGATCTCCACTTTGCCATGTTGGAAGACCCCCACGCACGAGTAGGTGGTGCCCAGGTCGATGCCAATAGCCGGGCCGCGGGCAGACATCCTGACTGAAAGACAGGCAAGCAGCGTTAGACGAGAACACCTGGGGCAGAAAATCTGCGGCCTCAACTAACGGTCACCTAGCACCAGACTCCGCGAACGCAACAAGCGTCTCTCACTCCCCTCGCTCGGCTCCCCACTCTTATAGTCGCCTCCCCGCCGCCTTTTGGAAACTCTCGGAGCCAATCCGCTCTCGGGACCGCCCGCCACAGGCTTGCCGGGATCGGAGTGACCGGCCTGAGGCCCAACAGACTTCTAGATGGATAAGGGGCGGGACTCCGGGGCGCGCTAGGACGCGAGGGGCGGCCGTTATGCAAATGAGACCCCTCCCACGTCCCCGAGGCGGTCCGCAGTCTCCGCGGCCCAGGAGCGGCCTGCAGCTTGGGGGCGTTAGGCTCGCGCCTCAGGCCAGGTGTACGCGCTTTTTCTCAATTTTCACCTTCCCTGAGGCAGGATTCGTCGACGTCCGTTGGATTGGCAGGGCAAGAGGCCAATGAGTAGCGCGAATTCCCAAGCAGGGCGGGAGGAAAGGATTGGGGCGTGGCGCTGGGAGGAGTCGCGGAAGCAGAACCTGGAAGAGGGAGCCACCTAGTCGGTTCGCTCAGTTCTTAAATCCTGAAATGTCGGTCAATTACTAGTGTCTCGGCCAACCTAGCTCGCTGGGGCGGGGCAATTGGTTCTGAGCTGGTGGCAGCAAAGAACTAGGGCCAGAGCTGGCTTTTTTCTTCTGCCCGCTTGTGGGCGTTGGCTTGGCGGGGCCTGGGCGTGAGGGCGGCTATGGCCCAGGGAGGAGGAGCTGGGTGGAGGACTGAGGAAGATGAAGTTTCTAGGACGGGCAGTCGGCCTCCTGTAATTTAATTTTCCGTGCTTCGCAGCGTCTTGGTGTGAGCTCTGGATATCTTATCTGGCGGCGGGGGCAGCAGGAGACCGGGAGAGCTACGGAAGAGGCTGACCATTTTTCCCTGCGCGCGGCGGCCTACAGAGTGGGAGGGAGGCATGGGCGTGGTTGCAACTCGTCCCCTTTCTTGACCTCACTTTCCGTTTTCCCTGCTTGTTTTACTTACCCCTTTAAGCTTCCTAGTTTCATCTCCGTGTTCTCTCGCCACTGCTTTTGTTATTTTCCGTTTCAAGTGCTTTATCCGCTGCTTTGAGTTCTCCGGGAAGCCTGTAGTCAAACCACACACGTTGAAGTATCATAAAATAACCCGGTCTCAACGCCTCTCAGGATTCTTTTAACCCAGGCGGTCGTAAACTCAGCTTAGTGAGAACTCTCAGAGTAGGTAGATAGAAAGGAGCGCAATTCATTCTGTCGTGTTTAAGAGGAATATGGGATAGGTGATAGAAGCAGGCTCCTATAAATGGGCTCCGGAAGGAAGACAGTAACAAAACAACAGTAACACTTCACCTTATGTGGGGAAGCTGGAGACATTCATTCAGCTTTAACAAGTCCCAGGATGTGAGAGTAAGACGACGAGTGCAATAGTGTGTCTTTATGAGGTTGACAGCTCAATAGAGGTAAAAATAGCTCAAGAGAAGTGCTATGGGGGACACAAAGGAGGGAGCACATCCAGTCGGGAAACTAATGCTCCCGAGGGCTTCCTGTAAGAGGTGACATGCCAGCCTCTGACCTTTGTCATTCTTTGCATGGGTTGTAGCATGGGCAAAGATGAGAGTAGTGTGTGCTGGGGGCAACTACAAGTTGAAGGTTGGTGTCAGTACATGAGGAGGGATACAAACAAGAAATAGTCTTTTCAGGTGGACAGGATATGCCATGATCTTTTCCCTGAGGCTATGGGGCCGTGGAGAGAAACATCTCTTGAAGGAAGTTAATGTATGGTTCATATTCAAGTTCTTTGAGACAGTGCTGGAGAAAAGCTTTTGAGAGAAACAAAAGTTATCTATAATTTAAAAAATAACGTTGACAGAATCCTATAAAGTTAACCAATGGATATTTAAGTTTCTTTTATCTAGTTGTGTATGTAATTTCCAATTTTTAAAAGTACATTTGCTATTAATTTGTTAATGTCATTTCACAATTCCCATCTCTTTTTCCATTAAAGAAGTTAAGGAAAAAATTTGAACTAGGCAAACTTTTTTAAAAATTAGGAATATAAGGATCAAACCAAAAATTTATATCGAAGTTGCCTTAAATGGTAAGTACGGATTTCTTGATTTTATTCTTAGAAATTCTTGCCTTTCGTGCAGTTGGAGAGCAATACACAGTCTTTATGGAACTAATGATATGTGATTTAGAGATAGGGCCCAACTACAACTGAAAGCAGAAGAGAACTATGAGAAACACTGACTCTTCAGATCTGTTGTATTCAGTCCTCACACACCTCAAACAAAGCAAGATTGTGAAAAAGCAGACATGCCAATTCTTATACACAAAAACCAAAATTAGAGCTTCAGAAGGGAGAGGTTCTTTTGTATAGTAACTATGTACTATCTCTCTGCACAGTTATTACATCTTGCCATCTAACTACCACATTCATCGTTAATACAACTTTCTGAAACCACAGTAGCAATTTTGTCTGTATTTTCATTAGCTGTATGTTTTTTTTCTGCTCTAACTTTTTACTCAGTAAATTGATGTTTCATAAGTTTCATACTTTAAATGGCATCCTGAGCTTGTCCCAAAAAGACACAGTGTTTGCATTTTTATTTCATATGAAATAAATTTTTGCAGTTCTGGAGCATTATCATATACTGACCTTTCTTGGATTTTTAAATATTTTTCCTCATTTGTATTAAAATTTTTTTTTCTATTTTATGATTGTGGCTCATAATTCCTTAAACTTGTGGCACATTAAAAATGATCAAACTTAGCAAACTTGAAATGATATTCATCAACCTAAGTAATGGTGTGGCAAAACAGGTAAAGCCCTACCTACAGGTGGGAATGTAAATTAGTACAGTCTTTCTGGAGGACTATGTGACAATATTTTTTCTTTACCTTAAATATGACCATACCCTTCATTTAGCATTACTCTGTGGGATTTATCTTAAGGAAATAATGGAGCATGTAGGTATATTATTTATGATAACAGTGATAAAGGGGAAATGGCTTAAATATCTGACAATAAGAAATAATTATTTGACCTATAGTCATGAATTAAACGGAGAAGGCAATGGCACCCCACTCCAGTACTCTTGTCTGGAAAATCCCATGGATGGAGGAGCCTGGTAGGCTGCAGTCCATGGGGTTGCTAAGAGTTGGATAAGGCTGAGCGACTTCACTTTCGCTTTTTCACTTTCATACATTGGAGAAGGAAATGGCAACCCACTCCAGTATTCTTGCCTGGAGAATCCCAGGGGCAGGACAGCCTGGTGGGCTGGCTGTCTATGGGGTCACACAGAGTCAGACACAACTGAAGTGACTTAGCAGGTAGCAGGTAGCATGAATTAAAAATTGTTTATAGGATTTTTAATGACACAGGAAAATGTTCTTGGTATAATTAAGTGGAAAAATTAGATACAACAGTTTTGTATCATCTTATCCTCTGTGTAGGATAATCATATATATGAGAATTGCATCAAAATTGGTTATCTCTAGAGGGTAGGATTATCAGTAATTTTTCTAAATTTTCTTTTTTACAGATGATTTTTAAAGCTTGGCTATCAGCATTCAACTGAAATACAATTCACTAATCCTACTATTTACGTAGAAATTACTACTGATTTTCAACAGGTGAGATCTGTTTGGCAGATTATAAATACTAGGGTGTTTCAAAATATTTTTAAAATCCAAAGACTGAGATTTTACACAGTCTGGATAAAACAAAACCTATATGTCAAATTTTCTCTAATGAACTCCCTAAATCCAGAAGAGTACCTGGAACACAGTAGTAATTCACTTGTTCAGTGTTTATTAAAAGTGACCTGAGACATTAAAAACTGGAAATAATAACTTCACTTTTTCCCTATATAAGTGGAAGATTCTTTGCTTGCCTCTTACATTTCTGTACTAAATAATACTGCAGAGACCAAAAATTGAAACAAATTCACATCTGAAAATACTTGTACCTAGAGATACAAAGATGAATAAGATGAGGTCTAAAACTGTGTGCTTGTGGTAGTAAGGCCTACCCTAAGGAGATTACCTGAGCAAGAATACATTTTTTCCAGAATTACTAGTAAAGAAATTTATGGATATTCTGAAACCCTCTCATTCCCTACCTAGGCACAACCTTCATAAAGGTTGTGGACTGAAAAGGTAATGTTGCCCTGAAGAGAGGAGTGGAGTCAGTAGCAGCCTATAATTTGAGAACCTATCAGCAAACTGGAGTTCAACTTCTTATTATATTTAAGATCTCTATGAATACTGCCATTTTATAATTCTTTGGATGTACCCGGTCCCAAAACATTTCTCCAATCACCTGTTATTAAAATTTCACCATCTGTTTCTTTGAATCTTGAAAAACTCAATCTTTAAAAGTTCTATTTGAATTGTAGGTACACAATAATTGGAATACGACACTACTTTGCCTTGTATGGAAGGCTAAGGCTCCCAAACCTGGAAGAGAGACTTTTCTAGAAAAGTGAATCTGTGTAATAGCAGACAAATTGTACCTTCTTCGGTTTTGTAGAGTGCTAACCTCGAAGACAAGACTCTTGTAGAAGTCAATGAAATAATTTAAAAGAAGTAAAAGTCGCTTAGTTGTGCCGGCTCTTTGTGACCCCATGGACTATACAGTCCATAAATTTCTCTAGGCCAGAATACTAGAGTGGCTAGCCTTTCCCTTCTCCAGGGGATCTTCCCAACCCAGGGATGGAACCCAGGTCTCCTGCATTACAGGCGAATGTATAGCATTGCTGATCACTTGAAAAAAGAAAAACAATTTTTTAAACTTCTTAAACGGAAATTTAACAAAATGAACTACATTGATAAGGTAGCTATTTCTCTGAATAAATTGTTATTTTGAGAAATAGATTAACGCTCTAAAAGAACTAAATACTGTGTCAGTTAATTTTTATAAATAATTACCTATTTTTATATTATGAGGAAACCTAATTTGTTACCATCTGCTTGCCATGAGATAGTACTTTTCTAGTCATTCTGTATTGAAAGAAACCAGGATTTGGAAATAAGAATTTTAGTTAATTCTTTGTGTACTTCTTAAGGTGCTCAGGAATACTATAATTAGCTATATCAGATACTTTATTATTCTGGTATTATAGAATGAAAGGAACAGATAACTTTTCAGCCAAATAATTTTTTAAAAAGAACAAGGTTAGAAAAGTACAGTATAAAAAAAGTAATATAAAGACATTTTAAATTCTGAACATAGAGGAGGAAATTTTATTAAAGCGTGGATTAAAAAATGTAACAAAAATTCTCTATGTAACCCAATACTCCATTTTATACTAATATACAGAAAGTAGTCACATTATAGAATGCACTTATTTATAATTATTATAATTTATTACATTTGTAGTTTAGTACAGTCAAAATTTAAGTCATATTTCTCCTGTAAATCTAATTCCACCAGTAATCAAAAATTGTTGAGTTTCTACTATATTGATCTGGCACCTTGAATTATTGATAGTGTTCTTTTATCTTTACTGTTTTCTGTTTACTTGTTAGAAGTCTGCAATTCTATATACTTGTTCATATTTCTAGAAGAAACTGGCTATAGTTTTTGGTTTTTAGACTGTAACACTTCTCTAAGTTTGTTTATTTCTCTTAAAGCAGATGAATTCTTATGAATTTGAAGTCTTTAGTGGATTTCTCATCTCTCTTCTCACCCCTGTACCCAGTATCACATTTTAATTACCTTTTTCTGATTTTTAGTCTAATTATTAGAATATTCATGTTATTATCCTGCTTTATATCTAGAGATGTTAAATGACTTAAATTCTGCATCTGCTCTTAAATATGCTCTTAAGTTAGATCTCTTTATGCAACTCCCTATTAAAACATTTGAAAGCATTGGCATAAAAACAAAATAACCATTTCTGAATATATACATCTTGATATTGCAGATGAAACAATGATTATGATGATAATATTGAGTTGACTATGCAGTTAACCAAAACTACAAATATATTCACAATATGCAAATAATATGGCTGTAAGATTAATATGGTTGAGAAATGTATGTATATGTATCTTCAGGTTAAAATATCATCAAACATTTCATTTTCCCATGAAAGCTTTTTTAAACATGTTAACAGTTGTTTCATTCAATACTTAGTTGAATTTTGTCTTGAAATTTGAAAACTGAGAAGCATGGTATTATGTATTAATAACAAGAATAAATGTTTAACAGAAGCTTATTCTGCCTATTAGGTTACATTGCTAAATTGAGAAGGAAATGTGACTTGACACATTCTTCTTGGTTGTCTGTGATCTGTGAATATATACCACCATGGAAGTAATACCACTTCTGTTTTTTCTTAAAGCAACAGACTTAAAAGGGAGCCTCATTAATATTAATAATCAAGATTTGTGACTGGTATATACAGTGAAAAAAAGAAAGGCAAATGTCACATTACACTAAGCAATAACTAGATTATCTTGTTAAAATATTGGTCTTACACGTAACGTCTTCTTTGTACCCACATCTTTTTATTTATAACCTGAACTACAGATTTGGGATATAATTTTTGAAACTAACTACATTTCATGATATATAAACTGTAATGTATTTTAAGTTTAGAATTATATGTGTTTACACAGATAGGTGATTATCTTACTTTATAATGTATTTCTAGTAGCCTAACAAGCCCTTTTATTTTAGGAGGGGCTCTTGAAGATAATTAGCATATAAAGTTTCATTTCAGTGTAGCTTTAATCACTGATGTTGTTGTTTTCTTTAGCAGATTTTTTACAAATAATAGGAGAGTCACTGAATCAATTTTGTCACAACAAAGTGATTCCAAAGAGATCTTTACTGAGTTTTCTTGGATCCTTGCAACAGGAACTTTTGGGGTTGATGAGGTTTGTCAGAAGACAGAAAAGATGGTGTCACTTCAGATCTGATATTCCTGGGTCTGGACTTAAAGATTATCTGTTGATGATTGATTCTTCCCCATGTCCTCTCCAAATTCAGATCTCACTTCTCCAGAGGTTTAGAAGGCCCTATTTGACCACTGCCACACAGAAAAAGACAAAACTCAAGAAAAATAATATTGCAAGTTGACTGCTCTACAAGATACAACATAAATCTTAGGTCAGAATTTCATGACTTTTGGCACCAGGCCAGCACACTGTTAATTGAACAAAAAATGAGAACAAAAGCACAGATCCTAAAACTTAGATTTAACTTCTTCCCAAATGTAATTCACTATACCCTTTAAATATAAGGTATTCTTTTCACCAATATAATTTTTCAGCTATTGGGGCAACTTTTTCTTACAAGGGCTAACAAAGAATGGGTAGGACTCATAAATATGAAACAAAGAGGAGGATAGTCAGGTAAAGTAGGGAGGAAGGGAGCAGTTAAAAAGTACTTTCCTTCAAATAAAATAATTTTACAATGTACTTGTTAATAGCAAATCTCTGAATTAAACATACATCTAACAAGTTCATGTTCTTTTTATGAGTGCCTTCAGCCATCAGACTAACATTGTTCTCTTCAAATATTGTTTTACACTCTGCAAATGAAGTACACCCACACACAAAAAGGAGTGTTCCTTCAAATTCCTATATTCATAGCACTCCTAACCTGCCCCAATGATTCTGGGTAGAATTTTATTTTTTGCAGCAATGATTTGCCCTAATGTTGTAATAAAAGAAATTTTTTATTTTTTCCACATCAAGGAACACATAAGCATTTGAAAGAAACAATGACTTTCATAATCGAGATGTTTATATTTCTGTCATCTAAAAATGAGCTCTGCTGATTCTGCTATAAGGAATTGGTTTAAGTAGAATAAAAATAACATAGTAACTTTCTAAATAAAGCTTAACTGGGATTCATGAGATGTCTACCCATTCTTTTCTCAAATAGGTAAGTACAAAGTTATTCAAATGCTCCCACATAAAATTACTACTATTCCTGACTCATGAAGTCATGTTTTTTTACATTTTTGTCATCCTTCAGTCCTAGAGTTTCCTGTGATTTTTTACTTATTACAGTGGTGATTAGTACATTGATACATTTAATTTACAGGCAAGTACTGATTTATAATCTTCATACAGTCTTTTTCTTGCCAGCAAGTAAGATGATTAAAAAAAATTATAAATGGCGTCCTGCCCACTAGTAATCTGTGGTGGAATTTGATAGAAAAGATGAACAATTTTGTCACTAATAATGGATTAGTGACAAAAACCTTAGTGATTTGGTTCTCCTAAATATAGTAAGGGAGCAACTTAAATGAATTTAACTTCTTAATGCTAAGTCAACTAAGTATATGCATATGTGTTATTAAACTAGTTTAAAATTAGCATGAATTTATAAGCTGCTATTGTCATTTAGTTTATATTTACCAATATTTAGAGACACAAACATTCTAAATCCTTGCACTTTAGCCTCTTGCCAGCATATAAATTTATAAGTAGCTAAATTTCACTTGGTCTAGACTCAACCCATATGTTGGAGCTTTCCTGGTGGCTCAGTAGTAAAGAATCCTCCTGCCAATGCAAGAGACACTGCCTCAATCCCTGGTTCAGGAAGATCCCCTGGAGAAGGAAATGGCAACCCACTCCAGTATTCTTGCCTGGGAAATCCCATGGACAGAGGAGCCGGGAGGGCTACAGTCCATGGGGTCACAAAAGTCATGATTTAGGGACTAAACAGCAACAATCCTTATTACCAAGGAATAAGTCCTTGAGTTTGATAGAAGGCAATGAAAGTGGGCCACCTAAAAGATTATATATTTTGTATGGAATCTTCACCATCTTCTAGTCTCACCTTTTAAAAAAAATAACATTTGGCAGATGGTAGATCATTAAAGTAGTAGGCTTTGTTAAGTAACAGTAAAACCTATTGTATAGGTTTTAGAAATCAGGCAATAGATGCATGAAATTAAAATCCAATTAGATGGGGAGGGATGTTGTTTCACTTAAACCAGTTGACTATTCCATTTCTTAAAAGTTTGCTGCTAGGTTAGGGTGGATATACAATTGTTTCCTGAAATTATCTTTCATTTCTTTCACAAGTAAGATTGTAAGCTTACACTAGAAATACATAAATACTTTTGGTAAATTGAATTACAGATGGCTAGAATAACTTGTTTTTAGACAGACTTAGATTGCTCTGTAAACTTTAATCCTTACAGAATGATAATTAGGGATTTTGTTTTGTTTTTTAGCCAAAAAATGAAGAATTTCTTATCCATATCACCTGCTAAGGCAAAAGAGGAAAACATTCTAGGGTCCTGATTTGAGGGGGGCACAATGGAGGTTTTCAAATGATTTATCACATAACCAATAAAAGGAAATGGTGACTGGTCAGAGAGGTTAAAACATAACAATCATAACAGAGGCAAAACATCACAGAGGTAGAAATATAAAGGAAAATTAAAACAAGAGTATTTAATATTCATTTCTAAAACATCATTCTGAATGATCTACTCAAAAATGTTTTGCTTCTGACTGATATATTTTCACATTATTCAATATGTTCATTTAGGTACCACTATTACCAGCTATCTTACCAGGCACAGTAGATGACAGATGAACAAGGAGCACAGAATCTCCTAGGAGCTCTGTCATACGTGTTACCTGAACTGAAAAGGCTTTTCTTTGTACTTCCTGGTAAAGTATGTTGCATAATGGTTAAGTACAGGAATGTAGTAATCAAATAGGCCTAGTTTCAAATTTCAGTGCTAGTATTTAGCTTCTGTATGCTCTTAGGAAAAAGACTCAGTCTCACTGAACCTCAGTCCCCCATCTGGAAAATTATTGATAGAATACTTACTTCATAAGGCCATGAAGATTCATTAAAATTACATCTGTATCAAGTGTTTAGCAGAGTACAAAGAGTGTTAATGAAATGGATGATGGGATTACTGAGAGCCCTGGGATGGGTAGTTCATAGACTTCCAAATCTGGGCCACAAATTGTAACACCAAATCTAACTTTACTTGCTTCAGTTCCCTGGCATTCATTCTATCACCTTGTTTACTGCACCTCAGGTATCAGGAGATGGGAGACATTCCACAAAGGTATGTTCCCACAGAGCCTTTTGGTATCCTGGGATCTTAGGCATTGTCAAAGCCTTCAGAGCACTTCTATCACTGAGAAGCATATGTCACAAAGGAGGTGGGGGTGGTGACAAATGATGAGCTAATCAAAGTAGATTAATGGCAAAAAAAAAAAAAGTGTAACTCAAAACCCATTTAGAATTAAATACACCAAACTACTTTATTCTCAACTATGTATGCATATACATATTCAGGTTTTTCTCTTCTGGTTGGTACTAATTTAGTGTTTTGTTAACAAGTTTTATGTTTAACTTAAACTGTTACACTGGGTCTTTAGGGAATTTTCCACAGATCTATTAAATACAGAAGTTCTTTAGTGATATATAGGAACATGTATTGTTTAACCAGAGAATGTTACAAACCACCACCAGCTTCTCTTCCCACTTTCTATAAACGTTGGAATATTATCTCACGTTTATGCATATCCTTGGCATGTTCATAACAGCTGTTTCATTAGGCATTCTGCAGCTCTAATGGAATTAATCATTATTTTAGCCTATCAAATTCTATTTTTACTCACTACACTTTTTTTTTTTTTACCTCAATGTTTCTACCTGGCTCCTATTTTTGTTCTTAACCACAATACTTGTGATTTTTACTTGGTCTATAATATTTCCTTTTAATTGGTGCTGGCTGCTCTAGAAAACTATCCTTATTTTAATTCTTTAATTTTTGTATCTTGCCCTTGGAGTGCTTCTTTTTGTTTATACTCAAACTTTAAACATTAGCCATTTTACTCATGTAAGTCATTTCTCTGAATATTACTTTAAAAATACAGGATTAAGACAAATTTCTGAGTCATAATCCACTAATCTCTGAGATTCTTAGTCCTGTTTACTAAAAATTATCAACATCTGAGCTGTGCTGGAATTGGTGGCAAGATTTTTTGCTGGAGAACAAAAGGCCCTTTAAGAAAGACCATATTTGTAAGAAATAACAAGATTCCATATATACCTATCTAGATTTCCCCTTCATTTTCACATTTGGAGCCTAATCACGTAAATTACAAAGACAGTAGGAGGAGGCAACATCCACAGCCTCGATTCACTGTCTTCATAGCACTGGAGGGTAAGAAGCGGTATTAAGTAGGCATGACTCTGTAGCTCCACTCCGGGAGAGGGAAGTGAGAGAAAACTGGGCTAGAGAGGTGTCGGATAGTTTTCACTCCCCCTAGTTTTAAAAGGAGGCATGTAGTCATTAAATGAACTCTTAATGAGGAACATTGTACATATACTCAAAGCAGCTTATACTGCTGTAGCTAGTTGCAAAACAAAAGGCATGTGTCCTGTGTAACACACGGGGAAAACACATCCTGTGGTGTGGCTTTGTGAAACTATAAACATCTCAGTTACGTAAAATTATGTTTAATGTTTATATATATGTTTATATATTTGCTTGCTAATTGGCTGTTAGTACATTTCTAAAACTAAACCCCTTTCCCAATGGGTGTAGAAATCATTTTTTACAGAGTGGTAGTATTTAGATAGGCTTCCATTCTTTAAAGGCTTCCCAGGTGGCTCAGTGGTAAAGAATTCACCTGCCAATGCAAGAGACATGGGTTCAATCCCTGGGTCAGGAAGATCCCCTGGAAAAGGAAATGGCAACCCACCCTGGTGTTCTTGCCTGGAAAATCCCATGGACATAGGAACCTGGCTGGCTACAGTCCGTGGGGTTGCAAAAGGAGTCAAACACAACCTAGGGACTAAACAACAAACTTGTTCTTTAATGGTGGGAAAACCATTGCAATACAGGCTTTGAAGAGGGTCATGGAAAAAAGTGGTTCCAAAGAAAGTGATGTCTGCTGCTGCTGCTGCCAAGTCGCTACTAAGATGTTATATACTTTGGAAATATGGTTTGAGATCTATTCTCTGATGGTCTCTGGATTTGTTACAGAACTTTTATCAGGTTTTCTTCAGTAATGTATATACATTTTTCATTTTAAGTTGCATTTCAGATTTAATAATTTGATAAACTACTGTATCCACGAACTAAGATGAATCATTTTTCTTGCTTTTTCTGCTATACAGCTTTTTAAAAAAAATCCTGATTTCTCATTTGTCTTTTTGTGTATTTCCCCCATCTCTACTTCCCATTATTTTGCTTTAATACTGTATGGCTCCTGTAGTATTTCAATTCTTACTTAACACCTCTCACCATGTCCCCACAAATCTTTGAGCACACACTGTGGTCTTCTTCTCTTTCAACTAAATCTATGCTAGTCAATATGTCTCTCAGTTCTCTTGGCAAACTTGTTCTTTTATGCAAATTGTATATAAAAATATGACTTGCATATCTTTAAAATGTGATATAAACAAAAAACAATACTGTTAAATTACTGTTCGTAATCACAAAATTATACTTTTAAATATAGGAGTTATTTAAAATCCCTTTCATTATGAGAAGGGTATTACTATGCAAGTAATTTACATTAAAACACATTCTATCCAACAGATGTGTGGATTTGTGGGCTGGTTTTGCCAGTTTTAATTCACATGTAATTCATGTAGACCTCGTGTCAGCAACAACTAACAGTAATACTACTTTATCTAAAAAATGATAAACTATTTACATTTATATGTTGTTATTATTTTATAGTCCTCAAATTTTTTAGTCCTTTACAGAAAAAAAAGCATGTTGATAAAACTGTAATTTTCCATAACACATTTTCTCCAAATCTTAGTATAAAACACAAGACATGTTTTTTTTGCACACTCTACTTTTATAGAACAACCAGATTTGTGATTGATTTCTTTATTTTATTAGATTAATCAATATACATGGCAGCTTTCTCAAATCTCAAAGTTCCAAAAGTATGTCATTTTAAAGGTGAAAAATCATTTTCCTTTAGATGTCATCTTCCTAGAAAGCTATTAAAGTCTATTTATAAACAAAAATAATTGATAAACTAACACATTTTAGAAATCAAAATATTTTAAATTATTTTAAATGAATACAAGATATGCTTTTTTAATTAACTATCATAGTTAAATTTAATATCACAAAACAAAACGACTTGTCCCCACTAATTTGTCAAGTGGAGTAAAGTCATTGGGTTTTTACACTTAATATAAGTTTTAAATGTGATTATTAAATGATAATATTTTATCAATTATAGGAAATATTCATTTATAGGAATTTCCTTAGGTCCATCAATCTTTTTAGGCCAAGTTTGAGCCCATGTCAACCTTCAAGGTTAGATTCAGCACACCTAACCTGCCTACTAAGTTTTCAATTTAAGAATATGAATTTCACTGGTAAGAGGGAAATAAACAGTGGCTAAATCATTGTTCAACTTACAGGAAAAAAAAAAAGCTAAAGTAAATGGGATAGTTTTAAATAACTACTTAAAAATATATATTTTAAAAATTTAAAACAGGAATGGCCAATGATATTGGGTTTAAAATTTCACAAGGTAGCCTTAAAAAACAAAATAAAATAAAAATTGTGACATCATCACCTTATTGATTAAAAAAAAAACAACCTAAGCTTCAATAGTCACTGAAGGGGTGACAACCACTTGTAATCTACATTTAAAAGTAATTTTAATCATAGCTAAAACAAACTAAAAACAAAGAATTCTATTAAGAAATAACAAAAATGATAAACATTTAATAACACCTAAAATGTAGATACTTAAGATCCTAAACAAAAATATTAAAGGTAAAAGGGCCTTGAAAATTTTTTTCAACAATTCCATCTTATAAAATCATTTTCTAAATAGCTCATATCCTTTGCTTTGGTGTTTTGTCTCCTATCAGCTAAACATTATACAGTAGAAAATCACTTATGTTCTTTTCAAATGCTTGGCATTATAATGTGATCTCATATCTTTCCTCAAGTTAAATTTTGCTCCACATATTCCACATGTATACAGATGAATATCCATGTGCTGTTCCAACTGTTCATTATTTGGAAATATCTGAAAGCAGACCTGGCATATAGTCTCACCAGCAGATAAATGAGAAATCATATGCCGTACATGGTCATGTTTTCTGAAGTTGCCTTGATCACAAATGGAACAGACATACCTGGCCATGCCTTTGTGCATGTCATTGTGCAGGCGCAATTGACGTTCTCTTAAAAACTGCTTCCCACATGTCTGACAAACAAACTGTTTTTCCTTGGTATGAACAGTATAGTGTTCTCTTAAGTGACACCGCTGATAAAATCCTTTCCCACACAGGTTACAAAAATGCTTTCGTCTGTGATCTCTTTCATTCTCTTCCATGATGGCACTCTTAAACACATCTTGGTCTAGGCAGCTAGACATATGTTCAACCACTAGATTTTCAGTTTCAAATCGCTGGCCACAATTAGGACATCGAAAAGGACAGGCAGAATGTTTAAATAACTGCTTCTTTTGGATACTGTTTATCTGGAAATGATTGTCTCTAAAATCATCCAACATTTCAACAAACATATCCCTTATTTCTGACTGTTCATCAGGATTCTCTTCCATGTCCATCTTCTCCTCGGCATTTCCTAAACCATTCATCGTCAGATCTTGGGGCTCTCCACATCTCTGGGCATGCTCCTGAAGCTGTCTACCCTTCACAAGTATTTGTCCACATTTGCCACATGCGCAGATATTTTCGATGTGTTTGGCTAAGTAATGAGATGACAGGTCCTCCTCAGTTATTGTGAGCCCACACAGCTCACAAGAAGCATTTTCAGTATCCTCTTGTACAGGACTGCTGTTGTTCGGGGGCCTCATATTTTCTAAACCACCTCTTTCATCAGCATTTATTGACATCCGAGGTTTTAGAGTTTTCCTCCCACTTTTTTTAATACTGACATCTTCTTCAACATAGTATCTATAAAATGGCTCTTCAGCTTCATCTTCTAACTCATCATTGTCAGTGGACTCATTACAGTCTTTATCAGTAACTTTAATAATGTTAAAGTCTTTCAGTTCATCTGTAGGAATATCCTCTGGTTCCATCTTAATGATGATTCTTTTCCTCTCAGCGGCTCTGCTCTTTTCTTCACTGGCTAGTTCAGACTCCACTGTGCTACTTTTCCTGCTTCCAGTGGTTGAAGCCGAATCATCAGCAGCCTGGCTTGTGTCTCCTCTGTATTTGTCTGTCTGTGCAGAAAAGGTTTTAGAAGAATCCTTTTCACCAAATTCAGCTTTGATATTACTGTCTTTTCCATCTCGAATATCCACTAACCTATGATAGGATCTTGTGTTTTGGTATGAATGTCTGTTAGTACAGGTTAGCACATGCTCATCTAGTAATTTTTCACAGCTAAAGCCAAATCCACAACTATCACAGGTGAAACTCCGTCCAAAGCGTCGTGATACACGTTCTTTTGGAGTAGATAATTTGGACACAGAACTCTTTTTACATACATCAAATAATGGCTCAGGAAAATTACCTAATTGCAACGACTCTTCATCAGGCTCTCTATTATGTGGTGTATTCACTGTTGAACTTGGCTCTGCACACCACCTATTAGCTTCACTGCCATTTCTAGCCACAGTGTCTTCATACATTCTCACCCCAAATATCATTTTGCTGTTCTGTTTGCTAGAAGCAGAAGATGAACATTTTGAACTAGAACAATCTGCATCCTGTATGTCTTCTAAGCAGTCAGGGACATTGTACAGCTGCAGGTAGTTCATTGCCACTTTAAACTGTTCAAAACTGGAAGGAGCTGTCATAATTTTTCCTAAATACATGAACTGCAAAATGAGATCAAAACACTCAGCACTAATTTTCATGTTGCTGAGATTCAGTTGTGCAGTACTATGCTGATGGTTCATGAAAAACATTCTAAAATAGGAGCTACAAGCAGCTAGAACAGCTTTGTGTGCTTGAAAGTAAATGTCATCAATCGCAATACAACAGTCACAGAGAAAACCCCATTCCCTTTGGTTGTTTAGCTGCTGAAGGACGTAGCTGCTGTGGCTGGGCTTTGCCATCTTCTATTAATTAGAGACCTATGTAAAACAAAAACATTAAAATCAGACAAGAAATCAGAAAAGCACTTGAAAAAAAAGAGCTGTCCATTCTAACGTAGTAAAACTCAATTAATATATACCTGAATCACTTTTAAAACTTAAAGGTGAAGATACCCAGCCATTTATTCAAGCTTCTCATTTTTATTTTAAGAAATACAAGCAAAGGTATCAAAAGCAAAACCCATCATTTTGGTTTCATTACAACTCTAGGAGGAAACATGCAATTTCAAACTAAATTTGAAAGGAAAAAAGACACTAGTTTTAAAGTACTTGAAGAATACAGTGAAAGCAAGTAAAATAGCAATTTGAATTGAAAGTAATTGCCAAATATTAAAAAAAAAAAACTTCAGGTGATTGATATAAAGGAATTATTGCTCATCCTTAAGTGTGATGCAGGTATTTTGGTTGTGTTAAAAGCATCCTATCTTTTACATACACATACTGCTGTGTTTACTGATGAAATGATACATCTAAGATATGCTTGAGAATAATCCAGTGGGGTGGGTATAGGCTATAAATGATACAAGATTGGTCCTGTGGTGATAACTATCGAAGCTAGGAGGTAGACATAATTCTATTTTTGTATGTTTGAAAGTTTCCTTAGAAAAATTCTACTCACTAAAGCTTATTAGACTACATGCAAATGGTACCAAGCAAATAGGTTTGGTCAATGCCTGTCTCTTAATTTATTAGAGAAGGAGTAATTCTGTATAAAGAAACAGGGGACCTATTTGGGAAGGAGGTATCTGTCCTTAGATTGTAAATTTTTCTTCATTTTTCACTCATTAAAAAAAAGGTATACAAAAGGAACACATGCTTATTGAAAAAAATTAAAACATAAAAGTACATAAAAACACACCTTAGGTCACATACCTCTTTCCAGAGATAACCTCTCCGATTATTTATCTTCAAATTTGTTTATATGTATACCTACAGAGTCAACAGCTATTGAGTATCCACTACATGCCAGACAAATAGTTTTGCTTTGGTTTTTTTTAACTTTTTTTTTTAACCTAAATGATACTGTACTGTACATATCTTTCTGCAACTAGTTTTCTTCACTTATCATCATATAAATATTTTTAATGTACAGAGCTGATGCTGAATAAAGACAGGAGCCCTGTAAGTCCAATTATATTACAAAGCTAAAATAAGATCCAATGTTAGCCCTGATTTTTAACCTGTATAAATAAAATTTCAGTATCTATCTTCTACTTGAAAATAAGTTCCTATGCAATTTGACTGAACATAAAAAGAACAACTGAACAAGCTGTTCACAGAAATAAAACATTCATGTCTCCACACCTTTTAATCTCTGCAGTGATAATTAGAAATTATCTAAATTTACTTACTTCTACTTGCTTTTTATCTTTTTGTCACAAATCACATGTGGGTCACATACCCCTTCCCCCTACTGCCTAAAGATCACCCTGCTTGTTTTCTTCCTGCCTGAAATCAGAGTTACACAGTAGGGACATGCCCCTGGTGAAATGAAGATGGCTTATGAGACCTACTGCCATCTTTAAATTGAAATGTCTGGACCTTTTCTGTAAGCCAGATCAAGTAGTATTACAAGTAGGTATAGTATTCCAACCTTGTGTAACTTAGATATCTGTATCAGAATTGAGTCATGTTCAGTATGTAGCTATATACAAAATGCAATGTATGCTCAGGTATTTATCAGTGTGTTATTTATAACTCGAAATGCCCGATAATATGGGAGTTGTAAGTAAACCAAGGTAAATCCACTTCCAAAAATTCACTGTCATGTGGCCTTTATGAAAATTATATTCATGAATGAAGGCTATAAAAAAATGAGAAAAGTTTTCAGGATGCAAAGTCAAGTAAATAACCACAGACTATGAAGTTATATAAAAATTACAATAACATAAAACAACAACAAATCCTTATTTAAAGAGTTAAAACACACACTCACACACAAATATTGACCCCCTCCAAGCCCATTTTATGTAGGATGAGATTTCTAGGTCTATAGACATTTTACAGCAACGGTCCCCAACCTCCAGGATCTAATGCCTAATGATCTGAGGTGGTAGAGCTGATGAAGTACATAATAATAAAGTGCATAATAAATGTAATGCACTTGACTCATCCCAAAACTACCCCCCTGACCCCAGACCTTGGAAAACTTGCCTTCCACGAAACCGGTCCCTGGTGCCAAAAAGATTGGGGACACCACTGTTCTACAGGATTCAGAGAGACCTTTAATGAATAAAGAGGTAGAAGGATAGATATTATCTCACATTTTCTTCTAATAATAAGAGTTGTTAAAAAATGAAACAAAGTCATCTAGAGGATAATGACTGTCCCATCTAGAAGCAGGGAAGAAATTCTGTTGGGGACAGTACAGTGAAAAGGCTTTGGGTCAGACAGGCCTGAGTTCCAACTTAGCTTTGCCACCTTAGATGACTTGGTTGTCCTCACTGACCCCAAGTGTCCTGAACTGTCAAAGTGGGGATAATTACACCTCAAAAATCGTATCAAACATGAGGCTTCACAGGAGCCATGTGTGGAATGTTCAGTACTTGGCACATGATAACTAATGGAAGGAATAGTGGCAGTTGTGATGGTAGTGTCGCTTCCTTAAGCACAGGAGCGAAGTCTGACTAGACAGTCTTAAAATTTCCTTCTAAGTAAGAGCCCATCCGTATGAAAGCCAGCAGTTTATCTGTTAAAACTTTCAGGTTTAAATGTCTTATGCTTGAAATAATGACATTAAGAGCTTAAAAGTTCCAAAGACCTTTCTAATCTAAAGGAAAAGCAGTTTTATGGTCAGCAACCACAATGAATGCAGCCACATAGACCAATATGATAGGCACATCTGTAGCTACAGTTATAATTCACTTAAATTAGTGAACATACATTCTGTGTTAAACAAAATACTAAAACGAGAATCGACAGCATTTTAACATACATTAACTCAAAAATCTGTTGAGTATTTTGGTGTACCAGGCACTGTATAAAGTACTGAGAATCGGCAACAACATAGGTATCCTATAATCTCAAGGATACATCACTGAGGGCAACTTATTGCTCTAGATGAGTTACTTCACTCAACACATACTCACATACTATGCATGAAGGCAATGTGCTGTGATGGACAGAACAAGGGCTCAGGGTCCAACAGACCTGAGTATGAATCCCACCACCACCACGTCTCTGTATTTCCATCTTCCCCTCATACAGCTGCAAGCTGAACAAGTACCTTTTTGTCAAAAATTAATGCTAATACTACAGCTCTTAGGCTGATATAAAACTGTTGTTTCTACAACATTACAACCAAGTTCTGAGTCAAGCTGATTTTAGGGAGAGTAACCTTTACTAGCAACCATTCACACATTAGCATGAACAACTCTCTTCTTGTTACATCTCATTCAGAAAAGCTTTAAGGCAGCTTAATAACACCAAAACAAAAACAAACAGAAAGGCAGGAGGTGGAATCATGGGTGAAGGATCTAAATTCCTGTGAGACTTTTAGCTTATGTCTTGAGAATAATTTTTGCATTAAAATCTTTATTTTCACTCACTTTTATTAAACAATAGTTTCACTTGGAGACTGGGGAGCGGGGGGCGGGGTAGGAAAAAAAAAAAGTTTCACTCAAATTCCAAAAGAAGTTTGCTCTTTTTTTATATCCTTAATAATGCTACCCCCCAAAAACATAGTGAACTTTGTTACAGTAAAGCTTGTTACCTGTTTTTAATAAATGTTTAGATTTCAATTCTTGTTTTTATAATGACATTCTGTGATTGCTTTTGTTTGTATATTACTACTAGCTGCATCACTGGTAGAGCAAGTTTGTACAGCCACAAGTCAAAGGGCTAGGGCTGAGAGCAGAAACTTCAAAGTTGATCCAAAGCTGAGGGTTCTCCTAAGGCTAGAAGGAAACCCAGTGTGGATGTAGTTCTCTAGAGGAATAAGGAGTTAGGTGATGCACTGGATTTTTAAAATTTTAGTTTGAAAAAGTTTAACCAGCTTTCTCAAATTCAAAACCAGCTACCAAGCACATTAAGAATATTCAGTAATTTAGATATTCAGAGGCTTTTAGAGCTTAGAGATCTAATCTGGTCAAACAGGCTTATTTCACACAAGGACAATGACGTAGTGCTGTTAAAACAATGTATTAAGGAGGGTTAACTGTGGTAAAGTAGGAACTGGGATTCCTGACCATCCAGATGGTACTAACCACTAAACAGTGATTACTACATACTCCTTGCAGTGTGCCCTTCTGCAAAGAACAGTCAGCAAGGATTGGGCATGAGTCCTTAACATGAGATTTATTAAGATCCTTGCACAAAATACTACCCAATCTGAACTCCCATCTGTAATGTGGTTGTGTCTGTATATGTGCATCTAGTCTTATTCAGTAGATGTGTTCCCTAAATTATACTTTAAGCTATTTCAGAAAATTTCTCACTGACATAGTAAGGTTTCAGAAATACTTTTCCTTCATTGCTAAATCTCTTAAATGGAAAAAAACAGTTTTGCTTGATGTTTCTATTGCCCTGCTGCTGCTGCTAAGTCGCTTCAGTCGTGTCCGACTCTGTGCAACCCCATAGATGGCAGCCCAGCAGGCTCCCCCGTCCCGGGGATTCTCCAGGCAAGAACACTGGAGTGGGTTGCCATTTCCTTCTCCAATGCGTGAAAGTGAAGTCGCTCAGTTGTGTCCGACTCTTCTCAGCCCCATGGAATGCAGCCTACCAGGCTCCTCCGCCCATGTGATTTTCCAGGCAAGAGTACTGGAGTGGGTTGCCATTGCCTTCTCCGATAAGGCGAATCAGTCAGTTCAGTTCAGTTCAGTCGCTCAGTCGTGTCCGACCCTTTGCGACCCCATGAATTGCAGCAAGCCAGGCCTCCCTGTCCATCACCAACTCCCAGAGTTCACTGAGACTCACATCCATCGAGTTGGTGATGCCATCCACCCATCTCATTCTCTGTTGTCCCCTTCTCCTCCTGCCCCCAATCCCTCCCAGCATCAGAGTCTTTTCCAGAGTCAACTCTTCCCATGAGGTGGCCAAAGTATTGGAGTTTCAGCTTCAGCATCAGTCCTTCCAAAGAACACCCAGGACTGATCTCCTTTAGAATGGACTGGTTGGATCTCCTTGCAGTCCAAGGGACGCTCAAGAGTCCTCTCCAACACCACAGTTCAAAAGCATCAATTCTTCAGTGCTTAGCTTTCTTCACAGTCCAACTCTCACATCCATCCACCCTCTAATCTGTGTCAATGACTTGCATTACTAAGAACACTCTTCTGAGAACCATTTACACAGCTCAGGGCTTCCCAGGTGGCTCAGTGGTAAAGAATCTTCCTGCCAATGCAAGAGAGGTGAGTTCAATCCCTGGGCTGGGAAGATCCCTGGAAAAGGAAATGACTACCTACTCTAGTCTTCTTGTCTGGAAAAATCCCATGGACAGAGAAGCCTGGGGGGCTACAGTCCACAGGGTCACAAAGAGTCAGACATGACTGAGCACACACATGCAGTTGAGTTTATAGTTCAGCATCCCAATCTCTGAACTAACAATTACCTCTGTGTCTCAAAGGTAATTGTTAAGTACATATATTCATTTCCTCATATCTATTTCTATGTCTTATATGATAAATGTATGTATATGGATTTGACTTGAGGGCTATAGACTAGATTCTTAAGAAGCCTGAAATGTAGTGAAAGGATTCTCTTTGCTTATAAACCAGAATATCAGAATGTATTAAACACCCACCATGTTCCTAACACAGCATAAAGCACTGAGGTGGGCGGTGGAGAAGGATGGTATACAGTAGAGCTAATTACATACGAGGGATTACATTTTATTTTTTTATTTTGCTGAGCGGTGAAGCTTGTGGGATCTTAGTTCCTCAACCACAGACTGAACCCGTGGCCCTGGCAGTGAATGTGCGAGTCCTAATCACTTGACCACCAGGGAATTCCCTGAGGGATTACATTGTAAACCAAGAAACAATTTGAGAAAAATTAAATACTAAATTATATTCAATAAAGCTCAGTAAGAGTTTAGAAAGAGAAAAGCATGAATTGTACTAGAACAGTGGCCTTTAGGAAGGATTTGACTAAAGTCTCCACAAGTGAGGATAAGAAAGAAAAGTAGAAAGCAAGGGGAAAGACATTTCAGATATCTGCACTGGTGTGTATGTAAACAATTGGGGAGAGGTACACATCAGCAAAAATAAAAGCTTGAAAATGTAATGGGAGGGAAGATAAATTTGTTTCACTGACCTTACTATCAAGCAGGTGTGTGTGTGTGTGTGTGTGTGTGTAACATATATCTGCTTAAACTGGAGCCTGGTATGTCAACAGTAAGATATATAGTATTATATATAAAACATGTATATGTGCATGTAAATATGTATATCATTTTATCATTTAATCCTCATAACAATCCTACAAAGTATGTTCTAAGACCCATTTCCAGATAAGAAAACAGAACACAATGTTCTATAACCTTCCTAAGGCCACAGAGTACTTGGTGAGATTAGAACACAAGCAATATGACTTTTCAGCTTGAGATCATAGCCTTAATGACTTTGCCGCCTATAAAAATAAGGTCACCTTGGCAAAGTTCTTCCTAGAATACCATTTTCCAGGGTATACAGTGTTCCAATCTCTAAATTTAACCTCAGTAAAATTCTTTAGGTTTTCTCCTTGAGATTTCTAGGAAGAACTGGTTATACAGGTTTGTTTCCTAAAGAGAACACGTTTTAATTCAAGGTGCTGAAATTGGACAGTCATCATCAAGTTTAGAAAATTTTATTCACTTTTTAGAATAGGCATCCTGACTGATTATTAGACTGCAAATTCAGTACTTAGTACAGGACGTTCTGAAATTTTACTGGGTTATGCTCCAAAACTTTAAGTTATTTGGAACTTAAAACATATTCCCATTGAAACAAAGCTATAAATGGTGGCTCCATTCTGTCCTCACACCATAAAGTCTTTAAAAACCCCAATGAGGCTGTGTATTAATTTGTCCTAACTGTGCTGTGCTGTGCAGTGCATGCCGTGCTAAGTCAATTCAGTCGTGATTCACTCTCTGTGACCCTATGGACTGTAGTCCACCAGGCTCCTCTGTCCACTCGATTCTCCAGGCAAGACCACTGGAGTGGGTTGCCGTGCCCAGCTCCAACGGATCTTCCCCACCCAGGGATCGAACCTGTGTCTCTTAAGTCTCCTGCATTAGTAGGCAGGTTCTTTACCACTAGCGCCAACTGTTCTGTAGTAGTATTAATACTTGCACCTTTAGCACTAACAGAGAGACTATACAGCAATGCCTACTACACTCAGCTCTCCAAGACCAGGACAAGACTTAATGGACTTTGTGTTCCCTGTGCCTAGCACGATTCCCATGGAGTTGGCACTTAATGCATGCTTGTTAAATGAACATATTAAATAAGACCCCAGGGAGCAGACATTGATAGATTTGAATACCAGCTCTACCACTTACCCAACTACAAATTTTCTTCACCTCTCTGAGCCTGCTTTCTCAACTGTAAAATAGAGATAACCATACTCCTCATGTAACTCTTATATAAACCAGAGATGAAAACTGTCTTTCTAATCCAAGAGCAACAGAATTTTTCTTAAACATTAATGTCATCATTGTGAACAAAATTCACAGAATTTTACCAAGTGATCAAGTTCAACCTGCTGCTTTATAGATGAGAAAACAAACAGGCCCTGAGAAATTAAGTCATACTCAAAGTCCAATCTAATTTTTTAGATGACAGGACAGGACCTTGGTCTCTTTCATTCTGGTCTGGGGCTCCTCCTCCAATTCCAACAGCTGCCCCACATACAGCAACACCTGGCTGGCTACTAGCTCCTCTGCACCAGTTTTGTTTTTCTGAAAAATAGGAACTGTTCAAATTTGCAAGGGTTGTTCACACCTACACAAAACAGCCTGAGGCTGTTATACTTTTGGAGAGTGTAGTTTGTGGGGTGGTTAGTATTCTTCTGTCTCCTTACTTGTCCAGGCCAACTGCTGTCACTTCTAAAAGGTCTGCTGATCTCCTGTAGCCTACTACTTCTGTTATGGGTTATGAAATTCAACAAAAACTCATTGAAACTGAGTCTACATAAATAATTTAATTTTCTGTGAGGACCTAGGGAAGTGTTTTATGAGTATGATAAGGTTTTAATTCATGCACTTTGTTTAACCTATCTTAATTTTTGATAGGCAACAAACTGCCTTACTCTTTGCTGACGTTGTCAACCAAATAACTTCTGAATAACTGAGGTTATATGAAGGTTATATGAGGTTACTGAAGTCAAGGTGCTAGGTCTAGGAAATGAATTTATTCACACAGAATGCAAAGGAAACATAGTGACTCCTGAAATATTCTCTCTCTCCAGGAGAAAAGCATTTAATTCAGTCTTCATTTTGATCTGTTCATCCTGAGGAGGCAACATGGCATCTACTGACCACCAGAGGGCACTGGGTGAACAGCAGGCTTGTCTCAGTAAAAGGCAGCTTCACCAGGAAGTCCCTTTTTGCACGTGGCATTCATATTCTTAGGGTTCATTTTGTGGAACCCTATTCTTCAACATACTCACTCTGTGACTTTGTCTGGGACCCACCTAAAATTGCTCTTCCCCCACCTCCATCATGCACTAACCACCCAGGATACTTGTGAGTCACCTAGGACTTCTGCCTCACAGTTAACTAAGTCTTGCCAATTTTCTCACTAAATATTTCTCAAATTTGCCCCTCTATCCCATCCTTACTTTTCCTGTCCTTTGAGGCATCTATCTTTACTTCTAAATTATTACAATAGGCTCCTTAACTGGTCCCTCATATCTATCCTTCACCCTCAGATGATTCATAAAGAACAAAAATCAGACCCTGTCATTCTGCTTCTGAGTCCTTTCACATACCCTCAGATTGAAATGCAAACTCCTTAAGGAAAGCATACAAAAGCCCTTCCGGTCCACCCATCTAGTCTCCTCTGTGGTTACTGCTTCAAACTTCAGACAAGCAGCATCAAACTGCTTGCCACCTCCCCCATCCTCCAACTCCATATACTTCATGTATTTCTTATCTCCATTTTGATTCATGCTAACTGGTTTTTAGCTGTTTTCAGCTAACTGTCTGAACCCACCACGTATCTTTTAAGAATCAATCACCTTCTCCAGAAAGTATTCTGTAAGACCTCCCTCTCCCACTGATTTAGGTTTTGATATTACTGTGTATTATCTCCTTATTTTGCACTGACTATGCTATTTTTTAAATCATCAGAACAGCAACATAAAGCAGATGTTAATGCACAGACTAACCAGACTGCCTGGATTCAAATTCTGGCTCTGTCACTTAGTAGATGTATGAACTCAAGCAGGTTACATCTAAACTGTGCCTCAATTCTCTCATCTGAGAATGGGGATGATAATCCTCCCTAGGGCTTCCCTGGTGGCTCTGGTAGTAAAGAATTTGCCAGCAATGCAGGAGACCTGGGTTCGATCCCTAGGTCGGGAAGATCCCCTGGAGAAGGGAATGACAACTCACTCCAGTATTCTTGGCTGGAGAATTCCATGGACAAAGGAGCAAGGAGGGCCACAGTCCATGGGGTTACAAAGAATTGGACACAGCTGAGCAACTAACACACAATCTTCCCTAGGGTTTAGGGTTACTATAAGGAGGTGTGTCATGGAGCAACTGCTAAATAAGAATCAATTGCCACAATTATCCATATGTTGCCACAATTATCCATATGTTGGTCTCCCAACTAGACTGTGAGCAACTTGAAGGCCAGGACTTTGGCTTGTTCAATTCTCTGCAGCATGGTGTGTACCCAGTAAATGTTGCTGAATGAAAACTGGTCAAGCAGCTCTAAGACGATGGGAGGGACTATCCAGCTTCCTTCTTTCTGAAGAAGGCAAGTCCACATACATTTTTTAATTGTATTGTTTTCAATTGTGTAGCTCCAAGTGTTAAATTTTTAATTCTAACCAAAATCCTGAAAACTTCACACACCTTGAAACCAATAAAAAGAGTATCATAAAAAGTATGTTCAGGGGCTTCCCTGGTGGCTCAGTAGTAAAGAATCCGCCTGCCAGTGCAGGAGACTGGTTCAAACCCTGATCTGGGAAGATCCCACATGCTGCAGAGCAACTACGACCACGTGCCACAACTATTGAGACTGTGCTCTATAGCCCAGGAGCTGTAACTACTGAGCGCACGTGTCCTAGAGCCTGTGCTCCAGAACACGAGCAACCAGCCCAATGAGGAGCCCGTGCACCATTACCAGATAGGAGCCCCTGCTTGCCACAACTAGAAAAGAGCCTGTGCAGCAGTGAAGACCCAACACAGCCAAAAATAAATAAATCATTATAAACAACAACAAAAAGCACCTGGCCTCCAGAATGTTGAAAAAATTAAAGTAAAAAAAAAAAAAGTTATGTTCATTCTAAGAAGCTTAACTCCATTTTTAAGTCTTAAGTCTATTTAATATTTCCCCTCATCTCAAACTAACTGACACAGCAAACGCCTTTGTGCTTTCATACAAATAACGTATCATTCAAACTGGGATGCTCTATCACCACACTCAATGGCAGGGATTATTATGATGTGGTTCCCCTGCTTCACTGTAGGCTCCCTGAGATCAGGGCACTATCTTAGTCATCTCTGTGTCCCAAGCCTCTAACAGTTGCCTGACATTTAGTTGGTATTTGATCAGTTTTTGAATGAATAAGTGTTGAAGAAGGCAAGTTTTATTTTGCTTATGAACTTTTTGCATTATTTCAATTATGGCTACTTTTATATAATAGTCAAAAATTAATGTGATTTCCCATACAACTGATTTTTACAACAACGCTGAGATAGGTATTTTTACTATCCTCATTTTGTGAAATGAAGAAACAGGTTCAGTGGTTGATACTTAAGTGCTCATCTTTTAAGATGGGACTCAAACTCTGACTCTTGATTCAGAGCCCTAAGTTTCAGTGTTTGCAGCCAGAAAACACTCTTTCTGGCAATGACTATTAACTGAAGTGTCCCTTTGGACATTCTAAGCCTCCCAGAGTCACCCCATTCTTATAAAGCCCCATACTGCAGGCAGAATGCCCTACTCTCCCCATTTCCTCTTCCATCTGCTGACTCCCACCGCCCATCAAAGGAAGCCCTCCTCTAATACAAAAGATTTAAAGTGAGGATGGAGCTCTTCAATTATCTCTAAAAATGATCATATCTCAAACAGACAACAGAAAATCTGGTTGGAGATTTAATTCTTTTAATTTTCCAATTTTATTTTGAAAGTGATTTTAAATTCAAATCACAGAAAAACAAAACAACAAAAAAACTCATGTCCTCAACACTATCAACCAATGTTGTTATTTAACTTCTATGTACTATTTCAGCAATTTGTTTTCAGAATATCAGCTACTTCACAGTTTACTCTTCTTGAAAATACCAGGCTAAGAAATGAGTGATTCTGTACTCTTAAGACTTCTTATATGTGCCACAATATGAGTATACTTAGAAATCTAACTTAAATATGTACTGTCTCCTTCTAGGCCACATCTGAAACCCACAGTCATTAATCTTCTTCTTTTCTCTAGTTTCCTTTCCTTGATGTTTGCCATGTTACCTCTGGATACAGATCCAGAGGGACCTCTCACCCTGTATCAGCACAGTGATATCCTGGCAGTGGTCTTAATGATAAGTATAACTATTCCTCCCCAACTATAAATTATGAAACTCTTTACAAATGTGAGGGTTTGGTTTTGCTTTAATGAGTTTGGCCAGTATAAATCAACCCATCAAAGGCTTGACACCAACATTAACATTAAAGTGTGAGAACTAGCCTGCCAAGCTACAGTAAGTACTTCATAAGGACAAACCTAAAATAGCAGCCCTGTTATATTTAAACTCTCATGTCTGTTACTTAATCATAGAATTTTAAACCACTCTAATGCAAAACTTTCCCTTTTTCTCTACCTCGCCAATTCTCACCAACCAGAATAGTGAACAGACAGCCTGAGTTCATGAGTCCATGAATCATCAGGGCTGTCCCTAGCCAGGGTGAGGTGCACACAGCAGCACAGTATGACCAAATGTTGCCCTCTCCCATTTTAAACAAGGAATTGACTTAACAGTGATTATCTCTAAGGAGTGGGAGTCAAACTTACTTTCATTTTTGTTTTTTATGTACTTTGGTATAGGTTGAATTTTTATAAAGAAAATGAATTTTATATTAAAAAACATTTCTATTCTGAGGGAAAAAAAAAAGACATGAATCCCTTTTAATTTGGTTCCCATAAGAGTATTAGAATAATTTCAATTTTTACGGTAAGAGATAACAGCACAAGAAAGTGTCAGGAGACAAGATCCTACAGGGACCAAAGTGACCTCTCAAGCAAATTTTTGTTTTCAGATGTATCTCAATTTTTTTGAGCAGAAAGAAAGACAACAGTTTGTAGCTTAAAAATTAAATTTATGGAAAATTTTCTGTATTTTTAATCTCAAATGGTTCTCTCTCCCCTTTGGACCAGAGCTTAATAGCAAAGGCTTAGCACTTCTCTTGGATGGAGGAGAGGCCTGAAAGCAGGCACTTCTTTTCTCTTGCATATTAGAATGGTTATTCTGCAAGGCACAAAGAGATACCCTTAAAAAGCTCCATGAACTATATCTTCCCCAGAGCCTGGGAAAAGAGAATGAGGAAACAGTACAAAAATTTAGCTGCATTAAAGTGAAATAAAACACAAGGTCAAGAGCAAGTGTCTGAGACTGCTCTGCCCTGCTAGGGTCCTGGTTAAATATGATTTCTCTTTGACAACGATGCATCAGGGCTCCCCCTTGCCTCCAATTTATGCCATACTGGGGTACGAAGAATAGAAAGGCTTCAGTAAGATTGCTTAACTCGAGCAGTTGTTATTCTATACCATGAAAATCTGGTTGTAATAGAGAAACCTGCTTTTAAAATGAATATAAGATGCTGATTGAGGGTTCTACTTGCAGACTATCATTATTTTATCAATCTCTGGGAAAGTATTTCCCCATCACTACGGTTCAATTTTTTTCTGTTTAAGATAAAGAAGCCCCATCTAGCTTCTTCCAAACCCATTCAGGTATTTCTGAGACTTTATATCTAGCAAGTGACTCAAAAGTTTTGAGGTTCTGATGGCCAGCCATCATTCAAGCTTCATCGTTTTGTATTCCAAATCTCATCATATCCATTTGAAATGACAAAATTTCCTAATTTCAAAGAAAAATGTGATTGCTTAGTAGTTATCATGAGAACGGCATCCTTCACCAAATCTGCTCTGGAGTGCCTTGAACTTGAGCTCAAACGACTGATTCTAAGTCTCAAAGAGCCTGGGACCACATCTTGGGATCGAGTGTCAAAGGGGAAATATTTCGTTGCTGGCATAGTTTTCCTGACGTGATACATATTGCATGGGAATACACTTAGGCCAGTAAAGAACCTGCGCGTGCATACCAGTTTGATTTAGAAATATTATTACATACAAACGCCGTACTGTCCCCAGAAAACATCAAGGACTTTCATCAACATCTCCCTGACGCTCCCAGCTTGGAAAATGTCATGTCAGCCTTTCAGATCACGCAGATGCGCTGCTTAGGTACGAAGGGAGACGGGGTGAGTGGTGAGCTCAGACCCAAACCTACATATTTTAGTGTTAACTGCTCCCGATCTACATCCAACATATTTACCGAACACTAACAGAACTCTAGTAAGCGCCCACCACTGGAAAGGACAGCACTTTCTTCCCAGGAAACGGATCTTTCCACTAAAAATCCCCAAACCCGAGACCTACCACTTTTTACTGAACAAAACAGCGAGTGTGACGGCAAGAGGGGGTGGGAAAAAGCGTGGCAAGAATTTGCACGGCTCTTACGCCTTCTCCCTCGGAGCGCGCCCAAGTCTGCGGCCTCGGGCTCCGGGACACTTCCCCTCCCACCCGCCAAGGAGCCGCGGCTGTAAGTTGAGAGAAGCGGGCTCTGGGCACGTCAATCAACCGGCTCCTCCCGCCTCCCGTCTACACCTCCCCTCCCCTCCCCCCTCAAAAAAAGCAGAGAAAGAAAGGGAAAAGAAGGTAACTAATTTGGGAACTAGTCTCCGTGGGGGCTTCGCCTCCGACCCAGGGAGGCCGCACGTCCCCGACTGGGCGCGCTGGCGGGCGGCGGGATCAAGCAGGCGGCCCGGCAGTCACCCGTCACCGGGTCCTCGCCGTGCGCCCGCGGCGCTCCGGCTCCCCGCACGGGTCGGCGCCGCTCGGGTCCCGCACTCCGCTGAGCCCGCCGCCCGCCGCCCTGCAGCCCGGGCCAAAGTTGCGCAAATAGCCCCATAACTGGCAAATACTCACCGGCCGCAGCAGGAACCGGGGCTGCGGAGATTTTAGGGAGTTTAAGGCAAATCGGCAGCGGGAAAGGCGGGCGGAGGCGAAGGGGCCGAGAGCTGCAGTGGCGGCGGCGCGCGGCGCTCGGGCTGGGCTGCGCGGAGAGGCTCTGGCTCTGCCAGGGACTGCGCTGCAACAAAGGACTTCCGCTGCCGCACAGCCGCGCCTGCTGCACCGCACTGAGCCGGCCCCGCTTACGCGGCGACTCCGGGTCTGCCCACCAGTTCGCTGCGGCGTCCGCCAGCCTTCCCCTCCCTCTCGACCGCCCACCCACTCCGCCGCTGGCTGCTAGGGGCACCCGCGGTCGCCTGTTTGTTGCAACAAGTTTCTGCGTCGGGCTCCGAGGAGGCTGGCGCAACCCGCACCGCGGGGGCCGGCGCGGCGGCGGCCTGACCACCCCTCTCGCCCCTTTCCCAAGGGTAGGCTTGGGACCTCCTCCTCCTCCTGTTTGCACAGCTGGATGGGACTGGGCTCCTCCCGGCTCCCCAAGGGCAGGCTGCTGCTTTCCCACTCCGTCCAGATGTCAGAGCCCGGCCCCAGAGGGCCCAGCAGCTGGGACCCTCCCTCACAGTACGTTTCTAGCGTTTGGGGGGCGCCGGAACCCTCGTCCAGTCCCGTGCGCTACCGGTCGGTTCAGGGTCGCCCATTCCCCGCACCTCCCCCACGCCTGCCTTCCGTGGGCCTGTCCGCCTCTGGCCTTGAGTCACTTCCCCCGCCATGCCCCACCCCGCCCGACCGCCTCCCCTCGTAGGCTCCCGGGGCTTAAGCTTCCCTGGCCCCGCGCCCTCACTCCTCTTCCCGCGAAGACGCGGGTGCACCCTTTCCCGCCCCCATCTCTGAATTGAGGTGGTGCCTGTGTTTTTGCACACCCTGGGGAAAGTCCCCGGGTCACGCGGTTGTGTGTGGGGGAGCCTGTGACGCTCAGGTTGGTCTCCACGCTTCCGCCTACAGAGTCACGACTAGCAACCGTGGTGAAGGCACCCGGAGAGCGGGCCGACCCCCGCCAAGCCAGTTGAGCTGGCGGGCGAGCGGGCGGGACGGCGCGCACGTATGCACGCACGCACGCACACTTCGGCCCCCGCGCCTCTGGTTCCTCAGCTACAAGGGGCGCGGTCACGTGGGGCCCTTCGCCGGGCGGCTGGCGCGGGAAGCCGCGCGAGAGCGGGCCGCGGGGTGCGTGAGCCGGCGCCGCCGCGTGACGTACGCGGCGCGGGAGGCGCCCCTCCCGCACGGAGAAGTCGGCCGCCTGCCTGCCGCGGCGGCCTCTGGGTAAGCGACGCGGCCCGGCCCCTGTGGGCTGCCCCGGGCTCAGTCCCTCCCGCCGCGAGCCGCCTGGGGCGGCGGCCTGCAGCTGCGCCGGTCGCGGGACAGATGCAAGTAGCTGGGGAGATGGGTGTTTCTGGTCCGTTTGAGATGTCAATCAGGGCACTGGAGGAAAATGGCAACCGTCAGTGAAAGCTGGGCGGAGGATGTCCAGAGCGGCCTTTGCCCACACCACCCGGCCGCCGGGCCCGACGCAGGCCGGGACTGGGCTCCGGGGCGCTTCAAAGGGACGGAGACCTTCCGCCTGGGGATCCCGGGGCGACTTGGCGCGGGAAGCCCCTACGGGCCTGCGGCATTCCCCAGGCTGCTGCACCCTCGACCCCTCTCGCCAGTGGGCGGGTCTCCAGGTGCCACTTGCGGAATGCTTCAGGCACTGTCCTGCGTCTCCCCTCCACAGCCCCGTTTGTGATTACCCCGTCTCTAGGGCAAGAATTCCCCCTCATCTCCATAATTCTTTTTTCAGATTATTTTAATCTCATTCTAAGTCAGTTTTTCTTTTTAAAGCCTGCTCCATCTATCGCTGACTTCTTCAGCACTATTTGGAGAAATCAAGCTGATGTCAAATTGCTTAGGCAGCGCCTAAGCGCTGTACCTGGAAATTGACAGCAGCTAACATGTTTCAGGCAATGGCACCCCACTCCAGTACTCTTGCCTGGAAAATCCATGGACGGAGGAGCCTGGTAGGCTGCAGTCCATGGGGTCGCTAAGAGTCGGACACGTCTGAGCGACTTCACTTTCACTTTTCTCTTTCATTTGTTGGAGAAGGCAATGGCAACCCACTCCAGTATTCTTGCCTGGAGAATCCCAGGGACAGCGGAGCCTGGTGGGCTTCCGTCTGTGGGGTCGCACAGAGTCGGACACGACTGAAGCGACTTAGCAGCAGCAGCAGCAACATGTTTGATAAATTAACGCCCCGGTTCCCCCCAGTGGCATGCATTCTCTTGAGACTCCTCTTTGGCAAAGCTGTTATTCTCACAGGATTTTGTGAAGTATGTAAAGTACACCTTAGAATAACAAGTCTTAAAGCCGAAAGGGGCCTAATAGAAAATGCAGTTCATCCCTCTCATTTTACAGGTGAGGACACCAGGCCAAAAGACTGGCTTGATCGAAGTCCTATACCTCTTCAATAACTAGATTCCAGGGCTCTAGATGTCTTGGTCTTCACAGTCCTCACCACACCAGGAGTACGATGCCTATTTAACCCACTCACTGTAGAGACTTATATGCTAGAGGTGATTATACTTGATTCCGATTATTGAGAAATCAGACTTGGCTAGTGTGATGACTCTGGCATCTTAAGGAATGTGGTTGGCACTATTTCTAGGTGGAATAGACTGCCTATTAATGTACTTTGAGCTCAAAGCTCCTCCCCCTCCCCCACACAAAAACATTGAGCTCTATTTTCTGCAAGAATAACCAAGATGTGCAGCATTAGTTGCTTCCTTGGGTAAAGGCACCAGAGATCACTTTGGCAATCTGAATGTGCTTTAATTCAGAGTGAACTATTAATCCATTATCAGACGTCAGCTCTCTAATAGGGAACAAAACAGTGATGGGATAGGAAGCAGAATAGATGAGTTCTGATGGCTGGGAGGTTTTCAGGAACCAATAGAACATCACAGGGATAGTCAGCAAGAAGACAGGAGGGGACCGCACATAATTTGCTACACCTTTTCTCCCAGCGCAGCTCTGAATGTCTTATTTGGAGGTAGCAGAGATGGATTTGGTCCTTGTTTATTGAGTAAACAGCCCAACAGCAACCTGCAGTGGCCCGCTGCTCTTTCATAGATGAATTATGAATACTTAGCAAAATGGAGGTAGTATTGTCTCCCATCTTACAAGCGAGGAAACAAGCTCAGAAAGGTTTACCTGGCTTCAATGATGCTGTCATTTGCAGTAGAATTCAAGGCTAAATCACTTTATCTCCCAAGTTTGGTCAGTGCTCTTTTGCATTAGATCTTGCTACCACTTCAAGCCAGGAAGGGGATGAGTGAATCGCCTGTGGCTGATTTATTGGCGCCTGTGGTTGCCCAGAGAGGCTGAGCAGGACTTTCAGCTGCCCTCTACGCCTTAGAAAGTAGAGCTGTGTGCTTCCACCCTATCTCCTGAGGGGAGTGCGGAGGAGCCAGGCTGTCTAGCTGGGGAGGAGGGGCCCAAGTGCCTTGGCCATAAATTATCCTGGTCAGGGCTGTGCTGGGAAGTGTTGCATAATGCCCTCCCCAACACTGAACCAAAGTGATTTATTTACTATGGTCCGTAGATGGTGCTTGACCATCTTGTTAAAGAAAAACTTGTACATTTTAGTAATAAAGGCCAGAAAAGAGTTGGGGGTTTTATATTATTGCAGGTTTTTTCCTTGTCTTAAAAAGCAGTGCAGGTGCTCTTATCTTGATAAATTATAAAGTACTTCTATACCACTTCCTGTGCCCCCTTTCTGCTTATTTATTCCAAATTGCATGTGAACTTCAGTCTCTTGAGAAAAGAATGCTAAGAAAAATACTGTTCCAGTTTATAGTTACCAGCACAGGCTGTGGAGTCAAATATAGCTTTTGATCCCCACTTTGTACTATTTGCTTGTTGTATGTCCTAAGCCTAGGTTTTTTCTTATCTGTAAAGTGGAAATAGAAATAATACATATAGTCATGGTGTGGATTAAAACAGATAGTGTACATACAGCATTTAGCACAAGGCCTTAAACATACTATTTACTCTATAATAATAGCTATTAATAACTGTAACAACATTTCTTCTAGGCTAGAAAAGATATTGCTGCTTGAATTTGCTTAGGGAGAGTGGAGGAAGAGGAAAGAAAGTGTTTGAAGCAAACAGTAGTTTCAGGATTATTGGTTGAATTTATTAACACATCTGCTTTCCTTTTCTAGCAGGATTTTTTTTTTTTTTTTTCTTTTTTAATCTTACCTGGAGAAAATGTGTTTATAGTGTTAAGTTAGTTATTTTTGAATATTTTTCAATTCATTATTTCCCTGGTTACAAGTCAATCATACAATGGCTCTTTAATTCCTCCTGAGAAATCCTAGGCACTTTAAGCAAAGGGTTTCATTAACGCATGTGGATAATGTGTGTGTGGAACATTGCGTGGCAGAGGAAGCGTTGGTTCGCCTATATTCAGAAGTTATAATCATTCTTGTTTGTACTGTGTTCCAGGTCTGTACCAGCGTTGTTGTTTTCCAGTTTTCTCCAGCTTTTTCTTTCAGAAATGCAGACTTCATTTTTTTTTTAGTGGACCAAGAGGAAACTTTTCCTTTACAGGGTTCTGATATTTTTAAGATCCAGGAGCAGTTTGCACTCACCGGTGTTAGCTTTCACGTTTGCCTGGCATTGCGGCTTTATCAGGCATCCCACGCGTTGGTTAGATGGGGGTAGAGATGTAGAAGGCTGGCTGTGTCTACCAACAGGCAGCAGGCCCCAAACTAACGTTTCCCCTGTTCCGTTAAAGGTTTCTAGAGCTTAACTGCTCTTCCTGTACCATCTACTGCGTCTGCTCCTTGCCCTCTTCTCTTACATTCTCAGGGAGATTTTCATTAGCAAATGCCTAGAATTACTGCAGGGTTTACCTCACACAATAATTTTCAGATTTTGAAATTTCCCTGTCATTTTCAGATACTATAAAAATAGATATAATAGTGTCTGAGAGAGTAAATATACCTCTTTTTCCTAAGTAGTTTTAAAAAGGAAGTTTGAAAATGATGTGTTCTTCATCTGCCCCCAAGACCCATACTACTTTGGAAATATGTGTTTCTTGATCTGGCAAATTTTTAGTTTACAGTTAAAATTAGAATTACAGTGGTTGATTTTGGTTCATTTAATGTAATTCGTATAATTCCCACATTTTAAGCCCTTCTTGTGAAATAGCTTTTCTCTGTAATTTTAGTGTGTGAAATAGTCTCTTGGATTTCCTGGGTCCCTTGTTCTTCTAATGCAGTGGTTCTTAATTGAGGCATTATATTAGAATCACCTGTATGTTAGTCACTCAGTCGTGTCCAGCTCTTTGTTACCCCACGGGCTGTAGCCTGCCAGGCTCCCCTGTCCGTGAAATTCTCCAGGCAAGAGATACTGAAGTGGGTTGCTGTTACCTTCTCCAGGAATCACCTGAGGAGGCTAAAAAAGGCTCTGTGCCTCACCCTCAGCAGTTCTGTTTGGGTTAATCTGGAGTAGGACTCAGACATCAGTACAGCTCTGCATAGAAGGTTTTACAATGCGGTTAGAGCCACTATTCTGGGGTGAAATGATTTCTGCAAACATTCTTTCTCTTGGTTATAAAACATTACACTGCCACAATCATGTGAAGGTAAATTAAAAAGTTAAAATCATTGTATAAAGTCTTAGTAAGTAGCACTTTGGATATTTCTGCTTTTACCTTTGTATTTATAGCCATGAGTAAGTATCTCAAAAAAGCTGTACACATTCCTAGGCCAACTTTCCTGTCTCCGTGTCTTAATAATTAATAATAAAGTTACACTGGTAGAAACCACAAAGAAAATAAGTGTTTTCCAGAGAAACAGATGTCTTACTCCTTTTGTTTATTCTTTTATTGAAGAGTCTTATAGCCTGCCAGAATGAAAACTTGCATATTGTAGGACATTATTCTGGCTGTCATAGGTCTGAGAGTCCAGATCTGAGAGTCCAGTCTGTCTATTATAAAATATTTTTTTTAGTAAATTCAAAGATGTTGGATATCAAGCTAACGTTGAAACTGTTCTAGCTTACTTAGATTGAGCTAATCCAGAGTTATTACAGTCTAGTAAGTAAACATTTTTTTGTAGTCTCTTAAATATCAGTGCTATTATTATAAATATCGCTTTGATAACAGATAAACCATTTTAAGATGTAGCAGCATTACATTTGGCTATGCATTTGTAAATATAATGGTAAGTTATTTTATTGCCACCTCTCACATTTTAAATCTCCACGAAAATTTCTCACATGTAACTTCTAAGATGTTTCTGTACACATAGGAAACTTTGACTCTTCCATATACTAAAGAAAATCAAATAAGTAGGCCAAAAATGATGAACAAAGGCTATATTAAAAGCCTCTCTAATAATTTGTAAAGTGAGTTGTATTGGAAAACGTCCTGAATTAACTATGTGATGTTTTGGTTCTATTAACATGAGGTAAAGTCTGGTTGTGCTGCCTTAAAACATGAAATGTCTATAATGCAAACAAGTTTGAATGAACTTATATATATATATATATATGACTTTATTTAACATATTTGAGTTTATTTCATTTTATAAACATGAAACATTTATCCCCTTATTTGATTCAATATATTTGCAAAATCTGCCATCAGTATATATGTTGATAGTTCTAGATGGGGATTTTGAAGAAAGGGTACTGAGTTTGAGGTCAGACTTGAAGTTCTGCCAGTACCATTTAACAGGTAGTTATCTGATTTTGGTTACCTTTCCTGCCTTCTCTGAGCTTATGGTTTCTTAACCTGAAAATGGAAATAATACAGGATCTGCTTTAGTACCTCACAGAATCAAAAAAAGATAGTGTAGGAGAGAGGTTCTCAAAGTGTGGTCCATGGACACCTTGAAGTTTCCTGAATTTCTTTCAGCGGTTTACAAGTATCTCGCTTTTGCCAAGGCAATTTCTCTTAATACATTTGAACCAAAACATCATGTGGCAATAGATTGATTGAAAAGGCAGAGAAAAGAATCCAGCTATAGTTTTTAAAGCCAGGTATTAAAGAAGATTGCAAAATATAAGTGCCACCCTTCACAGTGGATAAGAATCTACCTACCTAGTACAGGGGACACAGGTTCAATCCCTAGTCTTGGAAGATTCCACGTGCTGCAGAGCATCTAAGCCCACAGGCTGCCAACTACTAAACCCATGCTCTAGAGCCCTTAAGCCGCAACTACTGAGACTGTGCCACAACTACTGAAGCCCACATGCCCCAGAGCCCACGAGCTGCAACTTCTGAGCCCACATGCTGCAAATACTGAAGCCCAAGTGCCTGGAGTCTGTGTTCCGCAACAAGAGAAGCCCACGCACTGCAACGAAGAGTAGCCCCAGCCTGCCGCAACTAGGGAAAGCCCACACATGTACACAGAAAGCAGTGAAGACCCAGTGCAGCCAAAAATAAGTATTTAAAAACCGATGCCACCCATCTCACTTAAAAGAGTTATGTTTGAGAATGTGTGTTACTTATATTAATATGTAATGGGTTTATTGTTATTTCAAACATTAAAATTTAAAAAATTTCTCATTCTAATTCTGAATATGATAGTGATGAACATAACCCACATAACAGCCCTTAGTACTTTTCTTAAGAGTGTAGATGGATCTGAAGAACAAAACTTTTTAGAACAGCTAATAAAGGGTAATGACTGAGTAGTTCTGTCAGGAAAATTCTGCAAGTGAAAATTGTAAAGTTGAAAAAAAGTTTGAAAACGACTATATGGCATTACAGAGCGACAAAAAAGCAAGCAGAAACTGGAATGAGATCTATACTTGGAAGAATGGAACCGTTGTGAATAATTTTCCATTTTTATGGCTTTTAGCCTGAGAAAGGCCCAAGTTGGGGACATGAGGACATGCCTAAAACTGTGATAGTAATCTGTAGTCTTACTTGCTTGAAGAAAAGAGGACAGAGTTCAGAGTGACCACATAGGTAGAAAGTAGGGAGGAAAATCCTAGAAAGGTTGTCGAGGGGACCCCCAAATAATGTGTATAAACTCAGCTTAAATCTCTTGCCAACCCTGAAATGTATATGTGTGTTGAGCAGCCTCCAAACAGCACACCTAACACAGAAAAAACCCCAAACCATAGTGGAGGCAGAACTTGGGAGTTTAAGTTCAGCCTAGTTAATTTGCAAAAACAAAACAAAAAAACATTGGTGCTGTTGGGAAGAATATTGTAGTACCTAGAGTCTTTAGTAATGACAGTGTCTAAGATATTATCCAAGATGATGAGACACATGAAGAAACAGGAAACCATCATCCTAATTGAGATTGACCCCAAGATGACCCAGAGGTTGCATTTAGCTGAGAAGATTTAAAGCAACTACTGTAACTGCTGAAGGATATAAAGGAAAATAAGGTCATAATATGTGAATAAACTGGAAATCTCAGCAGAGAAATAGAAACTTAGAAAAAAATGAGATGAAAATTTTAGTCCTGAAACTATATCTGAGATTAAAAAATGGGTTAACAGGAATGATGAACTTGAAGATAGGTAAATGGAAATGATCTTATCTGAAGCAGAAAGAGAAATGACTGTGTGTGAAAGTTCTCTGTAAACTTCAACACTCTATATTAACAGATCAGATCAGTCGCTCAGTCGTGTCCGACTCTTTGCGACCCCATAATGGGTTTCTTTCAAGGCCTAAGCTTACCTCTTTCCTCTGCATATGGACTGACATCATAGTTTGTAAATTGGTGCCATCGAGATTCTCTCTCCTTAGCTCAGCTTTGTGCTTTCCACAATCAAAAAAAAAAATCCTTTTTTTCCTCCACAGCTCACTGCTGCATTTATACTTTTGATTCTGTTCTTTCCAGCTTCTAGAGATTCTACCCCTCTTCAGCCTGGAAGACTTTGATCTGCCCTTCCCTCAATATCCTGTTCTATCTGTACCTATCCTCAATGGCCTCTGCTTTCTAACATTCTAACATCCCCCTGCAATCAGATACTTTGCTCTTTCCCAGAGTGTTGAGGGAGGTCACCAGAAACCTTGGTCAGCACACTTGGGGGGTGTTTGTAATAGGTCTCTGCCCCATGTTTCTCAGCCACTTCTTTCATCAAGGTTTCTTGCCTTTTCTTGTGTTAGTCGCTGAGTCGTGTCTGACTTTTTGTGACCCCATGGACTGTCGCCTGCCAGGCTCCTCTGTCCATGAGGTTCTCCAGGCAAGAATACTGGAGTGGGTTGCCATTCCCTTCAAAGCATCCACCTTTTCTTTACCTCCCTCAATAACAATATATTTTCTTACTTCTCTTCATCTGTCTAGCTGTATCCATGTTTCTCAAGGATTCATTTCTACTTTTTTCATATTTTTTTACTTGGTAATCCCATCCATTCCTGGTGACTTCAACCCAGTTATTTTGGAGGACCTCCTCTCCAGTGCTGCCTGTATCTCCACTGGTAACTAAACATTTCTACTCAGTTGTCCTAGGGTGACACCTCAAACTCACTGTATCCAAAATGAAGCTTCTCTCTCACCAAGCCAGTTTCCGTGCCTCTCCTCTGGCATTCTGCTATACTACCTGTATATCAACACCTTGCACGTGGCAGTTACTCTGCAAAAAGGATCCTGAGGAAGGAATGAATTCTTCCAGTTGCCCAAGCTGGAATTCTGAAACTCACTTTTGATTTGATCTTCTCTGTGACTGACCACATCCAATTCTCTGCTGATGCTTGTCAGTTCTCCATCTGGTATATCTTCTTGTATTCCTTTCTTCATTCCCACTGCCATTATTTGGATGTTACAAAAGACTACTTGCTGATCTTTATTGCTCCATGCCTTTTCTTTGTTAATCTTTTATATTTGTTGCTAGTAGAGCAGTCTTGATTCTCAGGCCTAATGATCATGATTTTACTCATTCTGGTTTTTTTCCTGCCTGGAATGCTCTGTTCACCTCCATTTTCATCTAAATCCAGTTCAAATGGTTTATTTCTCATTGGGTTTCCTGTCATTTATCTCCCCCTCCTGCTGTCCAATTGCTCTTATGGCACTTACCACTTTTGCTTCATGTCATAATTGCTCTTTTTTATGTTTTGTCTCCCCTGTTAGCTTATTGACTGCAACATCATTGTAATTTTTTTCTGTCCCTGTGCCTTGTATGGTGCATGCTTTCAAATACTTTCCTTTATTAAATTTCTCTTCACAAAGTATTTGTTTGATGAGTGAATTTAACTGTTATTCATAGACCATTAACCACACATTTTTATATATGTGGCTTTTTAGTGTGTGCTATTTTCATTTCTACATGGTTCAATAGTTCACTATACTAATGCACTATTTATATACACCATATGTATATATATATGTATGTATGTGTATATATATATAGAGAGAGAGAGAGAGAGAGAGATAGAGTGAACTGTTGAAAATGTTTTCGATCCAAGGCATGTGTTTTGGAGACAGTTTGTAAGACTGGTTTAAAGTACTTCAACCTTAACTATTTTATTGAATCTAAGACTTGTTTTTCACATATTGAAATATCCAATATAGAGTTTTAATTTGGTTTTTTAATCTCCTTATAAATTGGTGGTATTTTAGAATCAGGGAAATGTGGTAAATACAATAAATAATGACTTGATTAATTGGCCTTTTGGAACAATACCCACAACTTGGATTTTTTATTATGTTTTTAGAGGATAGGCTCAGGTCACTGTAGTTTCTGTTATCTTAATTTCTTATTTTATTTCTGCTTAAAAGCTTTTAAAATGAGATAGAAAGGGATATGGGTTTTGTTCTGTTACTCGAGGGAGGACCAGGGGGAAGCTATTATGTTTGAATTAGAATTTTTTAAAGTAGTATGTGAATATAGAGTTAAAAGATGTTTTAGGATTCTTAAAGTATAATACTATTCATATAAAAACCTTCTTAAGGGATATATGGGACTTCCCTGGTGGCTCAGATGGTAAAGTGTCTGCCTACAATGCAGGAAACCCGGGTTCAATCCCTGGGTTGGGAAGATCTCCTGGAGAAGGAAATGGTAACCCACTCCAGTATTCTTGCCTGGAAAATCCCATGGACGGAGGAGCCTGGTAGGCTACAGTCCATGCAGTCACAAAGAATAGGACATGACTGAACGACTTCACTTTCACTTTCAAGGGATATATACATATGCAGTAGAACTATGATGATGTACAAGAGAGTCATGAACACTAAATCAAGATGGTGGCTGCCTTTGGAGGCAAGGAGTTGGGGGTGGTAGGGGATAGACTAAGGGAGAGATGCAGTGGTTTTCTTCCCTGTTTGTGATTGTTTACTCTCTATGCCTGGGGCCAGGTGGATGGGAGGTGGGTGCTTGTTACATTGTGCTCTTTATCTACTTATCTGTTTGAAATACTTCAGCATATTCAAACATGATAGTTCCCCCCCCCCCCACCCCGCCCTTAACTCCCTGTTCTCTAGTTTTCCTGGCAGAGGTTTCTTTGAACCTTTCCAGACATGTGTACATAAACAAGAATATATTTATGCATAAATTCTTATCCCACCTTTAAAAATAAAACAACCACTCTACCACTTTTTCATAAATAGTAGTCTTCTCTACACAATTTTACATTTTGCTCCTTTTTAACTTAATATGTATTGGAGATTATTCCATAGTAGTACATTAAATACGTGGTTTTAACAAAAATAGCTCTAACTTTTTATCAGTAATTGCTTTTGTCTTTACCAGTTTTAAATGTTTATTTTGCTGTGTCACATTTGCTTAAGTAGCAGGAATCTGGGTTTCTCCCTGATTCTTCTTTCCAGGTATTCCTCTGAGACTTCCCAGGGTACTTGATGACTGTTCCCTCTGCTCCTTCAGTTGGTGGGTTGTGTCTTTTTCTGGGAGGTGGAGAGGGAGGACCCTGGGGGTCTGGAGTCCAGTGCCCAGGTTTGAATCCCCAGCTCTGCATCTCACTAGCAACATGATCTTGGGTCAGTCAACTCTCTGTGCTGATTGTTTCCTCACCTGTAAAATGGATTGATTATTTCCTTTCTCACAAAATTGTATTGAAAATTAAATGAATGAAAAATTCCTGACACACAGGAAACATTATAAACTGTTGATGATTTTTATTATCCATCACTCAGCATTTTGCAGCCCAAGCTACTGCCAGTCTCCAGACAGCTAACCCCCCACTCTTATCACTGACCTCCTTAAGACTTTGATCTGTCTGGTTAGTGAGAAAGCTTCATTCTTTTTTTATGCTATGCTAAGTCACTTCAGTTGTGTCCGACTCTGTGCGACCCCATAGACGGCAGCCCACCAGGCTCCCCCGTCCCTGGGATTCTCCAGGCAAGAACACTGGAGTGGGCTGCCATTTCCTTCTCCAGTGCATGAAAGTGAAAAGTGAAAGTGAAGTCGCTCAGTCGCGTCCGACTCTTAGCGACCCCATGGATTGCAGCCTAACAGGCTCCTCCGTCCATGGGATTTTCCAAGCAAGAGTACTGGAGTGGGGTTCCATTGCCTTCTCCCATTCTTTTTTTAGGACCTGCTCTTTTAGGGAAGGTTCTCCCAGACCCCAGTGATGCCCTTTGTACTACAGCTGCCTTCTCTTTGAAGCACTAGGGCTCTGCAGAGTTGAGGTGGAGAAGGTGGACGGAGAGGATGGCAGAGCCTCCGGCTTCCAGGGTGCCCTCACATGTTCTTGCTGCTCTGCTCACACTAGGCTTCTCCACCACAATTCTTTTGCATGTTCTTCCCAAGGCATGATTTTTTTTCCCCCTGAGACCAGTGGTCCCATCCAGTATTCTACTTCTTTGGAAACCTCCATGCTTGTATGTGTCTGAGTCTAGTTAAGGTCAGGGCTTAGGTTCTTTCCCACTGGGCTCCAAGCCCCATGTGGCTTGACATCTATTTTAAGGGCTTCTGTGACTGATAAGTTTCCCAAACTTTATATGATAGTTAGGTGGCCAGTTCCCCTGAGTACACAGAGGATCCCTAAGGAGCAGGGACAGCTCTTGCCTAGCCAGGACACACTGTAATGTTATTTAGAGTCGACATTTGAACAGTAGTTTCCTTTACAAGGTGCTTTTCACGTAACTTATCTCATCTGGCCCTGAGGCAAAGATCCGTACCTCATTCCCATTTTTGCCAGTGAGGAAACTGAGGACTAGAACACTGAGGTCACATAGATAAGAAAAGGACAAACTTCCTCTTTCACATCTTTGCACCCACAGCAAGTAACTTTCTTACCAGATTTTAAAAAGGCCATGTGTTACCTGTTCAGTACAGTTGATATCAGTTATCATAATTTAATGTTAGCTAAGTTCAGGGTTAGATTAACAGTATTGAAAACTTGAGTAATTTCATTTAGATTTAGGTCTCCCTGTCCTCTGTAGGTTTGTGTGAACAATTTGGTAAAAAAAAAACCAACTATATTGTCCTTTTTCTCAGAGCCACAATGGACACAGCTAGCCATAGCCTTGTTCTTCTGCAGCAGCTGAACATGCAGCGAGAATTTGGTTTTCTGTGTGATTGCACCGTTGCTATTGGAGACGTCTACTTCAAAGCCCACAGAGCAGTGCTTGCTGCTTTTTCTAACTATTTCAAGATGATATTTATTCACCAAACAAGGTAAGGAGGTGCTTTTGTAAATCAGAAGAATTTTTAATACCGTGATATAGCTAAGCTTTATTATAACATCATTTTTGGGTATTCTTTTTTATGGGATCACCTTAGGAAATAATAAAAAATTATCATTTTTTTACACATCTGTAATTAAGCTCTGTATAGGATCCATGGTGGAAGATAAGAATGAAAACAATAAAACAAGTTTATTTATTTGTTTAATCCCATAACCAACCACTAAGCATTTATCTAATGTAAATTCTACCGTTATCCATACTTTTTTTTAGAGAAAAAGAAACTGTGATTGAGTTATTAAGTAACTTGTCCATCTAGGATGGACAGCTAATAAATGAAAATAATAAATGAAACTCAAATGCAAATCTGTGCTCTTAGTTACTAAGTTTAGTTGATTTCTGTTCCTTAATATTTTCATAGCAAGATTTCAGTGTCATAACTCCACCCACCTGGTGCCGGCAGAGGAGCCCTGCCGGTGGGCAGCAGAGTCTGTTCCACCCTTCTTTCCTCTCTGGGCTCTGCCTCTCTGCGGGCGGCGGTGTCCTCAGCCCCAGTTTCTGTGGCCCTGCCGCCGAATCCGACCCTGGGTCGAGTGGCGCCGTCCCCACAGAGGGAGGGCCGATATTCCATATTGTAATTCAAAGGTCATTTGTTTCAAATATTTTTTAAAAATTTAGATTAACTCAACATGATAGGTAGAGGGGTATAAAATGGTATCCAGATTCTGAGCTTTTGGTAAAAAATAGCTTTAATGCATCTTAGGTTAAAAGTGATGGAACACTATGCTTTTTTAGAAGACTTTACATTTGGCATTTCTCTGGCAGTCCAGTGGTTAAGACGCTGTGCTTCCCCTGCAGGGGGCGCAGGTTCGATCTCTGGTCAGGGAACTAAGATCATGGGCCAGGTGGCTTGGCCAAAAATAGAAAATAGACATTTATAGTCTAAGAGAGAGGTAATGCATGTAAGGAAAATAATTGCAGTGTAATTGATCTCTTTGTGCCTCAGTTTCCTTCTCTGTAAGACACTAGAATAGTATATCCACTTCATGATGTTGAGAAAAATAAATGGATTAATAATACTAAAATGTTTGGAACAGAGCTTCGCACTGTTAGCTGCTACTATTAATTGTGTGATGTGTATAGTCGAAGTGCTGCACAAAGTAGACTGGAGTGTCAGCCTTATTTTGGGAGGATTAGAACAGGTTTTACAGAGGTTCTGAATCTTAAAGGATCAGGAGGAGTTTTTCAGATGTTATAGAGGAATGCCAATAATTGCAATTGTAGGCAGAGGAAAAAAATGCAAGAAAACATATGCAGATATGAATCAGGCTAGCACATTCAAAAAATGGAGTAAATCAGAATGATTGGTATATATGATAAAAAGGGGAGAGGAGATTAGAGTCAGGGACAGGTCATGGGTAGCCTTTTTTGTCACACAAGTTTCCTCTCCAACTTAAGTGTCAGTGTAGAAACTAGATTAGGAATGCTGCTTTCACGTCAGCCTCGTTTGAGAGCAGTGAGTTGGTTAGCTCTTGAAGCACCTGTTGTGTACCAGGCACCATGCTAAGCTCAATTCAGGAGATGAACAGGTAACTGGCCTGCTCTGTGATATTTCTGCTGAGTAACTAAAATTCCTCATTTAAAAGACCTCTGTGCTGATGTTAAAAAAAAAAACAACCCTGCCACAGACCATGGCAGTGAGTGGGTCAGAGGTAAGAGTGAAACCCAAGAGGGAATCCTAAAATATCAGGACTAAAGAAATGGATTGCTGGCATACAGACTGCTTTCTGATGTGTTGAGGCAAACTTTCGTTTCAGGGAAGGTAAGTCCATCAACTGATTCCATTGTTCCTTGTTATCCAGCCTTTCCCTCAGGTTCTCTTTATCTTAATTTTAACAGAGTGTCTCCTGATTTCTTGTTACACAATTATTTCCATCTATCTTCTGAATTCTAGATTCATATGTGAAAAATTGGGCTTGAGATTAAAGCTTTTCAAAATTACACTTGTGTTCATTTGTGATCTAAAGAGTAGATATATTAATATATTTGGAAGCCAAAATAAGGTGAGTATGATTAAATTCTATATGGTACCAATTCCAATAAGCCCTTTGCAATTTTTAAATTATTTTTTGTTGTGGCAAAATATATATAAACATAAAATTTGCCATTTTAACCATTTTTAATTGTACAGTTCAAGGGCATGAATCATATCCACAGTGTTGCGTAACTATCACCATTACCTATTTCTAAAACTTTTCATCACCCCAGAAAGAAACTAACCATTACATAATAACCCCTCATCCTCTCCACTCTCAAGTTCTCAGTAACCTCTAATCCATTTTCTGTCTCTGAATTTTCCAAATCTAGATATTTCTTACAAGTGGCATCATATAAAATTTGTCCTGTTGTATCTGGCTTATTTCATTTAGCATGTTTTCAGGATTCATCCATGTTGTAGTATATATCAGAACCTGATTCCTTTTTATGGCTGAGTAATGTTCCAGTATACATATATACTGCATTTTGTTTCTTCATTCATCTATTGATGGATAGTTGGGTGGTTTTCTGCTTTGGTTAACGTAAAATGCCATTGGTTTATGGATTTCCATTTGAACCCTTGATTTCAGTTCTTTTGGTTGTATACCCAATAGACTGTTAAGTTCCTTAAGGGCAGGGTATCTGTTTTATTTGTTTTTCTACCTCCTGCATGCAATTTAAGTGCCTGTCACTTAGGAATCACTAAATGTTGAACTAATCAGACTATCTGTGTTTCTTAACTTTAGGCAGTAGATTGAATAAGTGAAGACTTGGTGCTGGGCCATAAATCTGGTATACAATGAAAATCTGAGCTTTTGTTGTTGTGTTTCATCAAGGCAGATTGTCAAATTAGAAGTTAGGAAGAAACTGCTTTAGCCTAAGACTGTATGCTATTAACTAAAAGGCCAACTGGGTTGTTTCATTCTGTGTGGGTCTGTTTTTTTGTTTTTAACAGTGAATGCATAAAAATACAACCAACTGACATCCAGCCTGACATATTCAGCTATTTGTTGCACATTATGTACACGGGGAAAGGGCCAAAACAGATTGTGGACCATAGTCGTTTGGAGGAAGGGATTCGATTTCTTCACGCCGACTACCTTTCTCACATTGCAACTGAAATGAATCAAGTGTTCTCACCAGAGACTGTGCAGTCCTCAAATTTATATGGCATTCAGATCTCAACGACCCAAAAAACAGCTGTCAAACCAGGGCTGGAGGTCAAGGAAGCTCCTTCCAATAACAATGGAAACAGAGCTGCTGTCCAGGGTGACCACCCCCAGTTGCAGCTCTCTCTTGCTATTGGGCTGGATGATGGCAGTGCAGACCAGCAGAGGGCCCATCCTGCCTCCCAGGCCTTGGAGGAACACCAGAAGCCCCCAGTGTCCATCAAGCAGGAGAGATGTGACCCAGAATCTGTGATCTCCCAGAGCCGCCCCTCACCTTCATCAGAGGTGACAGGCCCCACTTTCACTGAAAGCGGTATCAAAATACACTTATGCCATTACTGTGGGGAACGTTTTGATTCCCGTAGTAATCTAAGACAACATCTCCACACCCACGTGTCTGGATCCCTCCCATTTGGTGTCCCTGCTTCCATTCTGGAGAGTAATGACCTTGGTGAAGTGCATCCACTTAATGAAAATAGCGAGGCTCTTGAATGCCGCAGGCTCAGCTCCTTTATTGTCAAGGAGAATGAGCAGCAGCCCGACCTCCCAAACCGGGGTGCCACAGAGCCTTTGCAGATCAGTCAAGTGTCTTTGATCTCCAAAGACACTGAGCCAGTAGAATTAAACTGTAATTTTTCTTTTTCAAGGAAAAGAAAAATCAGCTGTACCATCTGTGGTCATAAGTTTCTCCGAAAGAGCCAATTGCTGGAGCACATGTACACACACAAAGGTAAATCTTATAGGTTTAACCGATGCCAAAGGTTCGGTAATGCATTAGCCCAGAGATTTCCGCCATATTGTGACAGCTGGTCTGACATCCCCCTGAAAAGTTCTCGTTTGTCGCAAGAACAGTTAGATTCGTCCTGTGCCTTAGAGTCAGAACTCACACAAGAAAATGTGGACACTATCCTGGTTGAGTAGCAGTTTCTCCTTCAGAATTTTTATATCAATTCTGAAAAAGGAAATCCACATGTGGTTTTTTATTCATAAATTATTTTCCTCCTCAAGTTCTTTACCATTTATCCATAGTTCTAAGGTTGTATATACTACATCTTTTTATTGTAAAGATATATCGATACATTGCTGCCTAAATGTAACCTTCTAATTAGGGCTGTCTTTTCCTCAGTTAAATCACAATTTAGAAATGAGAAATCAATGTGGAAGTATGGAAGTTTTTTCAGGTTGTAGAATCTGTAAAAGCAAATTGAATATGAAATAAGTGTAATCTTTTTTAAAGAATGTTCTAAACTATCACTTTTGGTTAATGTTCCACATGAATTAAGCCCCTCTGAGGATTATTTTAAAATATTTTCTGCCATATAGGAAATTAATAGTTATATTAGTATATAAATATGTTATAATGTATGAAACATTTGTTTGAGGGTATAACTATACCAAATCATGAATAATTTAAAATTACTGTTTATTTGCTAGTTCTGCAACATCTTGCATGCATGTGTGTGCATGCTCAGTCACTCAGTCAGATACTGGGGTTTGATTCTTTGTGACCCCACAGAATGTCTGACTGTGACCCCATGGACTGTAGCCTGCCAGGCTCCTCTGTCCATTGGATTATCCAGGCAAGAAAACTGAAGTGGGTTGCCATTATGTGATTTTATTTATTTAACATTGAGCATACCTCATTTTCAATAAAAGTATTTTATTTAAAAGAGAGAAAAGGAGAAGAGTCAGAAACACACAAAAACTTAGTAAGATACATACATGTAGTAAGTGTAGATGCCGCCGGTGTTAGAGACAGCAGTTCAGACAGATCTGGTGGACTGACACCCTGGTGGTGTTACCTTAATCTAGTGTTTTCTTAAAGAAATTAAGAGCAGTTTGAGATTTTTATGACAAGAGGTTTATATGAGCTTAAGAGGAAAATGGTAGAATACAAATTATCTTTCTATCCATAGTATCAGAAGATTTTATAGATTGAGTTGATATTAATTTCCTTTACTTTTTCCCCTTTTTAGCTAAGGAATTTATTTTTTAATATAAATTTATTTATTTTAATTGGAGGCTAATTACTTTGCAATATTGTATTGGTTTTGTCATACATCAACATGAATCCACCACGGGTGTACACGTGTTCCCCATCCTGAACCCCCCTCCCAGACATTAATTTTCTAACAAAAACCTGAAAAGGTACCTTTTCAGTGGCACAGTTTTCACTTTTTTTCTGGTACATAAAACCAGCAGAGTAGATACAGTCAGTGTACTAGAACTATGTTTAAAAATCATGACCAGCCTTCCCTCTGTGAGTCAACTTAATTCCCCTTTCTAATAGTGAAACTTACAAAGCTAAAACCCCAGAAAAATTAAAATTGATGGACCGCACGACAGATTCTTCTGCTGTGTGTAGCTGGGAAAAAGCTGGTCAAACTTCACCACAGAGGATAGATCTAAATTGTTTCTGATATATTTAAATTTTAAATACTAGATAGTCAAGAATAACCAAAGAGAGAGGCTTTAGAACACCCTCGTCTTTTTTGTATGTTCCCCTGTTAAATTCTAACTCTCACAAGTATGTTAGTAAATTTAATAAATTTGGTTTCTACAGCTTATAATTTAATTGCATACAAAAACTCTTTAATCTCCCTGATGACTGCACACTTCATAGTTCCTGACATCAGAGTTCCTTAAGTGTCTGAGTTTAGTCAGGAAAGAGCTCAGAGAGAAATCCATCTCATTTTAAGGGTGCAAGGATTTCTCTGAGTTATCAGTGAGTTTAGGTAGATTATGAAGTGGTAAGTTTTTCTTAAGAAGTGAATGAAGAAAACCAATGGGCATTATCTAAGGTGGTTGAACTTCTGTCCTAGAAAAGGATGTGAAGCCTCATGGGGTCAGGATTAACGTGCTAAGAACAAAATCTAAGTAGCTATTGATAGAGAGTCAGTTGTATCAGTCAGTAGTTAAAACAAATGCATTGCTCTTTAGTATCAGAACTTCATATAATCATATTCTTAAATCATTTCAGCAATTATTCAAACTTACGCTGTCCTCAATGACTTCATCACATACGGTGAACACAAATATTAACATTGATTTCATGTATCTTAGGCTATTCTGGATATATTCCCTAGCCTCCTTCAAGTAAAATTTTATTTTTTCTTGTTTAGATAAAAATTTTCATGATTTTTCTGTTCTGTTTCCTTTCCTACTTGGTCAGTCATTAGTCCTTGACACAAAAAGTATGTGTCGCTTAAAGGATGGGATTTAGTGTGCATATGAGTTGTGGATAGGACAGCAGTTCAAGGCAGAGTCTGGATGAGGCAAGAGTTTGCTTTTGGCTGACTGTCCATAATAGACAACATTAACTTAAAGCAGACATTTATCTACTTTGTTGAGTGTTAAGAAAGGAGTGGCTAACTGTATTTTTATTCTTATTCATAAGGTTCTTTTTAATATTAGGAATTCAAAGCAAGTGTTCTTTCCTTCATCTTCATAGTATTCTGTCTGTATTAGGAAGTGGGAAAATGAATACTCCATTTTATAGGAAAAAATCCCCAAACCTGGCTTCCAGAGAGCCAGTGAGTAGTGGTATGGGGAATGATTCCAGTTTTATCTTTTTCATTTGTTCAACAGGAATATTTTAAAAATTATTTTATAATTAATATTGTGCCCTGAGTATTTTTAAAGACATGATTCCTAAGAAAATCTACCTTGTATAAAAAAGTTCCTCCAGCTAAACACTTTAATTTTGACTACATCATTTATAAAATGGAGCTGTTATCTTCGCCATATAGTATGGTCTGCATAATGATTGTCAAACTCTTAAAACTGGAAGTGCTGCGTGCACCTTAGTGTGTCAGGCAAGTACTAAACAGACATTTCCTCTTTGGATCAGCTTAGAGTTTTCCCTTTTTTCTAGGTCCCACAGATAGTTGTTTTCTGGAGGAAAACTGACTGTTGCAGTATTTGTTCTTGTTAGCATATTGTTAAACTCAGTATCTGATAAGTGCAGTCTGCCTTATAAGAAAACCAACATTCTGGATTTATCTCTTGAAATTATTATTTCTTTCTCTGAATTATTATTCACTTTTCCATCTGTAAAGTGTGTGAAAGCAATCCCTACCTCACAGGGGTGTTGTGAGGATTTGTTTTAAAATTGTGGTAAGTTATATCAGAATTATTGATAAAAACCAACCATATAGGGACTTCTCCAGTGGTCCAGTGGTTAAGACTTCACTTCCCAACGCAGGGGGTTCCGGTTCAATCCCTGGTCAGGGAGTTAAGATCCCACATACCTCATGGGTCAAGAAACGAAAACATAAAAACAGAAGCTGTATTGTAATGAATTCAATAAAGACTTAAAAAAACCAACCATATAAAGAAAATTACATTCTGCATTCTTTATGGTTTTAGCGAAACCTTTAACTTTAGTATTCCAACTCATAAATTCTAGAATGTCTTCAGAAGCGGTCATGTACTATTTAATACTCAATAATTAATTGGCAAAATTTTTACTTTTTAGAAATACTCTAGAAACAGCAGAGTTGCTAGAATTCCTATTCTACCTTAGTTTAATCCTAAGTATTTCTCTTTAGCCTTTAACAAGAAAGATAGTAATTCTTTGGCATTATTGGGAATGAAAACTTTCCAAGTTCAATGTTATTGAAAGTTCCCCCAAACATATTTATATATAGGAAAAGGAACAAAAGCAGTTGAGAAAATACCATTTTCATTTCTTTGATGTGCATCATCTAAAAAGTAGATAGAGACAGGGAATAGAGTAGGGATAATAACAGTAATGTATTATGTTCTATCAAAATAGTATTGGAAAAGGCTTCACTTAAAACTGAAGGAAATACTTATTAATCATGGGAAAAGATAGTCTGGAAAATGTATAATTCCATTGATGTTTATTTGCACAGGTGAATTCTTGATATTGTAACTCAGATCCTTGAGAAGTATCCATTTTTTGTCTAATTGAGGTAAAAACTAGGCCGTGTGAAGAAATTTCATAAAGTAACTTGTATCTTTGTATGTTTTAAACTAAATGTAGCTCTGTGGTTTTTTATTATAATTTTTAAATTCCTAAGAATGAAATCTGTAAATTATTATTCTTTGCTGTACTTCTGTATGTGTATGGTTGGACTATCTGAAGACTGGTGAGATTATACAGTCCTTAGCCTGTCTGTCTTAAATGTAAGGAATTACAAACTGTGATTTTTGTCTTCAAGACCTGAAGAATCCTTTGTGCTTCAGTGTGTATCTGTCCACACTTGATTATTTAGTAGATATTGTTCCAGTGCAATTAATGGACTGTCATCAACTCTTCTGTTTTGTGCCAAATAGTCATTTAGTCAGATTAAATCAAATATCAACTTAAAATGCTTTCAAAGAAACTTGGACTTAAAAAATTTAAACCAAAAAAAAAAAAAAGGAAAAGGGAAATTTCCTGGTTGTCCAGTGTTTAGGACTCTGTGCTTTCACTGCTGAGGGCCTGGGCTTGATCCCTGGTTGGGGAACTAAGGTCCCACAACCTATGTGGCACAGGCAAAAAACCCCCAAAACCTGTACAATGAAAAAGGCCCCCTGAAGAAATCTTCAAAGTACTACTAACACATAGTAACATACAATACAAGAGACTGAAATCAATAATATATTGTATGCTTAAACTCTTCCACCTAATGTATTGTGAGTTTGCTTCAGAAATATTCTTTCAGAAAGTTTTGTATTCTCCATTTGGAATGAAAACAGTGAATTTCATGTATTTTATCATGACAAATAAATTAATGTGGCTTGATCATAAACAAAACTTTTTATTAGCTCAGCTTATAGAATGTGTTCTTATTTTACAGCAGTGTCTGCCAAATGTTGTCTTCCTAGTGTTGAGGTAAGTAGTCTCTGTATCAGGTAACATTTTGGATGTGTGATGCAAAAATGCATCAGTGGGTCCAATTCTTGTCAGCAATAATCTGTGTTAATAGAAAAGTTGTGTCCTCATCAAGTGCTTGTCAGCTGGTATCTCTGGAAAGGTAGTATCTAGTAATTTCCTGGAAGTTTCTTGCTTTGCTCCTTTCTCTCTCCCCTTTTTACTATCCCTCCAGTAGTGGAATCTGCAACAGCGATTTTTAGCCAGGATGTATTAATTGGGGTTCTCCAGAGAAACAGAACCACACTGTGCGAGTATGTGTATGTGTCTGTGTTTGTGAGAGAGGGAGAAGGGAGAGAACGAGATTGACTGGTTGATTATAAATAATTGGCTTATGCAAATATGGAGGCCAAGTCCCAAGATCTGCAGGTGGCAGGCTGGAGACCCAGGGAGCAGGTGAGGTAGTTCCAGTCCAAACTTTGCAGCTTGAGACTCATAAAGGCAGGAAAAGCCCACTGTCCCAGCTAATAGGCAGAAGTTCCATTATTCTCAGCAGGGTCAGCCTTTTTGTTCAGTTCAGGCCTTCAGTTGATTGTACGAGGGCTACTCACATGAGAGAGGAAATCTTCACTCAGTCTACTGAGTTAAATGTTAACTCATTCAGAAACAGAGACACGCCCATAATAATGTTTGACCAAATTTCTGGGTATCCCGTGGCCATGTCAAGTTGACACATAAAGTTAATTATCACACTGGGTGATCCCCCCTCACCATGGTGACATTTAGCAGTGTGGAGATATTTGTCACAACCGGGTGGGCTAGAAGAAGGTTGCTGCTGGCATCTAGTGGGTAGATAAATCAGGGGTACTCTGAACATCCTACAGCACAGATTATAGCCCCCACAACAAAGAATTGTCCAGCCAAAATGTCAGTGGTGCCAAGAATTAAATTTCTATTTGTATTAACTTTATCCCATCTTTTCAAAGATAAAAATGTGATTATTAAAAATTGTAGATGTATTAAGCAACAGGACTGTCTAAAATCTACTCATATAATCTTTGAATTAAACAATTGTGTCCCTAATAAGTTCTCTGTGAAATTAAAATGTGATCATAAGTTGTAATTTGTATAAATATTTAATTTGGCCAAAAGGTGGCACCAGTGTACCTTTTAAAAGCCTTTCACAGAGCTTTGACTAGGCTGATAAAGGTCCCTCTAGTCAAGGCTATGGTCTTTCCAGTGGTCATGTATGGATGTGAGAGTTGGACTATAAAGAAAGCTGAGCGCCGAAGAATTGATGCTTTTGAACTGTGGTGTTGGAGAAGACTCTTGAGAGTCCCTTGGACTGCAGGGAGATCCAACCAGTCCGTCCTAAAGGAAATCAGCCCTGAATATTCATTGGGAGGACTGATGCTGAAGCTGAAACTCCAATACTTTGGCCACCTGATGCAAAGAACTGACTCATTGGAAAAGACTTTGATGCTGGGAAAGACAGAAGGCAGGAGAAGGGGACAACAGAGGATGAGATGGTTGGATGGCATCACTGACTCAATGGACATGAGTTTCAGCAAACTCCAGGAGATGGTGAAGGACAGGGAAGCCTGGTGTGCTGCATTCCATGGGGTCGCAAAGAGTCGGACATGACTGAGCGACTGAACTGAACTTTATGCTCAAATTTGGCATCACTATTTAATTCAAATTTATTTAGTACTTAGCTTCTTTGGGATTTTGTCTCACTTTATAGAGTCAAGATTAATGAGAAGCTTCCTAGCATTCCCTAATATATTAGGTACTGAAATATATTGACATCCTGCTTTGATCAAGATGCTCCCAATTTACCTGTATAGCAGCAGGTAACTTGAAAATATCATTTAGTATGCTTCTTATATCAATAATTTCTAAGGATGCTTGTAAGTCTTTAACATTAAGTGAAAGTGTTAGTTGCTGAGTCGTGTATGACTCTTTGCGATCCCATGGAATGCAGAATACCAGGCTCCTCTGTCCATAGAATCCTCTAGGCAAGAACACTGGAGTGGGTTGCCATTTCCTTCTCCGGGGATCTTCCCAACCCAGGGATCAAACCCGGGTCTCCTGTATAGCAAGCAGATTCTTTACCATTAAGCCTTAGGCATTTTAGTCTCAATCACATTTGTTCCTTTAATCAGGCATCAAACTCAGTTTTTAGTGTTCTGATGGGTTAGTAGATAAATCCAGGGACATATGAGTAAATACTTCCTAGTTTCTTACCTTTTGTTTCTTTCCTTCATATGCACAGCCAGTGAGGTTAGCCTGTATATTATTTTCTGGAACTTACTTTATTTTCAACTGTGATTTAACAACTGACTTTCTAAGGGTGTTCTTTTTCCGTCTTCATTTGCTTCCTTCCAGCCAGTTTCATTCTCTGAGTAGGCTGAGACATTCTCTCATAGAGTTCTTGTGCCTTCCAGTGCTGAGTGAATGCAGGCTACCCTTTCCTCTCCACCGTTTCTGCTTGCAGTAGTGCTATTAATATTATCCTCGGGCTTTGTGCCTCATCACTAAATACTTCTCTTACATTTATTTTACAACTGATTAACCAGCTTGGACAATGAACCTGTTTCCTCCCAGACAAATTCTCTTCCAGTGTTAATTTATATAATGTTGAAATAAAAGATCTTCCTTTAAGCTGCTAGAAATCTTGGTGTCCTTTCATGTCAGAAATCTGAAGGAACAGCAGTGCTATGTGAGGGCTGCTCTGTACAGCAGTCCTGGCTCTCTTGGGAAGTGGAGGAGAAGCTTGTGCAAGAAGGAGGCCTTCATCATCTGAAGTCATCTGTTGTATGATCTATGTTATTACTCAGTTTCGAGAAGGTTCATGTTAGATTCTTGCGGACCAAACAGGCCCTTGAGGAATGAGATCTTACGAATTTAGCTCTGCCACATTTTTCTGTAAGGGAAGCCATATGGTACTTAGTCCAAACCATATGTAGGTAAGTATCTAATTCTTAAAAAATAGTTTTTTTGATAACTGGCATTTGTACCAAGTGCCTTGTAGGGAGGAAAATCTAAAGAACCTATGGTGTAGTTCTTTAGGAAAAGGATACAACATTTGCAGAGATAAGAGAAAAGGTTTTGAAATGCAGACCAAAGGTTCCAGTGGAGTGCATCTCAAAAAGATTTTTTTACTGGACCAGTTCTCATTTCCCACAGTGCCCTTCTTTTACATATGTGCACACAGTCCATGCTATGAGCTCAGTGGTACCTGTCATCTATCACAGCATTTCAAAATTTGGGAGGAAAGGCATATAAATGGAGAACACCTTTTTTAAATGCCGAACGTCTCCTGTTTCACTGTTAACCACAGTTTTTCAGATTTCTCCAGTTGATGGTTAGCTTCAGACCCACCATGTAGAGCCATGCAAATTATGCACAATAACACTAGGGGGCGCCACTCACCAAATGCATACTTCTGGCGTTAGGCTTGCAGTTTGCACAGCTGTGCGGGGCAGCCCTGTCTTTCCTTATCCTGATTTAAATGTTCATTTAAGAAGCCCTTATTTTGAATTTCTGCAGCAAGTGACAGTTTTCACTTGTCTAGCCAGGAAATTATATTAAACTAAAATACACAGGTGGTATAAAGAACAATGAAGAAAAAATGAATACTCCCTAGGTGACTCAATCATGTGTTTGTTAAAATTTGTAGAACTGTGCACCTGTAGAACAGGGTGGATTTTACTGTATGTAAATTACACCTTAATGAAGAAAAGATTAAGACCACCCAGATAAATATAGAAAAGTCTTAAAGTTTAATGAGCCATAATGATTATCATTCACTATTAATCCTTCCATGGGTCAGAAGAAAAAAACAACAACCACCATCTAGACATTAAGAGTACAGAGAAAAACTCATGAAACTAAAAAGGTGATTCTGAAATTCACTCAAATCAGACAAATTCCTGATGAGGCTGTGGCACATCTGGATAAAAGATCAAAAACTCAGGTGGAGTTTTTCACCTGAATTGAATTGTGAGTGACCAATTATTTTGGCATTTGGTGCATCTCAGCTTTACACAGAGGACAACTAGTCATTCTGATCAGGGAGATAGAAACATGAGTTTCAGTTGACCTGTTTAAAGGAGAGGTGATACTCTGTTTTTATACTACAAATGGCTGTTCCACATGGAACCTCTGCATTGTAGTTTATATATGAAGATATTTGATTGACTTGAGCATACACGCCTGTAGCTGCATTAGTCATGACTGTGACTGGTCACAGATGTGGTCCAGAAGCCCGCTTGTCACTGTACTGACCAGACCTTCCTGTGACCTGCAGATACCATATGGATTTGGGATTCAAAGGTTTGAGTACAAGTATACAAATGACTGCACCTGCTTTTGTCACTCCTAGATGGAAGAAATGGCCATCCACTCCAGTATTCTTGCCAGGAAAAGTCTATGGATAGAAGAACCTGGTGGGCAATAGTCCATGGAGTTGCCAAGAATGGGATGTGACTGAGCATGCACAAACATCTCTCAGGAGTACAAAATTGGAAGACCTGTTTTTTTGGCCACAGTTATAGCTGAGAAAAGTATAGGAAAAATTTAATCCCAGCCCCAGAATTGCACTGTCATAAAGATCAAGATAGAGCTTCCCAGGTGGTGCTAGTGGTAAAGAACCTGCCTACCAATGCAGGAGATGTAAGAGACGTGGGTTCAGTCCCTGGGTTGGGAAGATCCCCTGGAGAAGGACTTGGCAACCTACTCCAGTATGCTTGCCTGGAGAATCCCGATGGACAGAGGAGCCTGGCAGGCTACAGTCCATAGGGTTGCAAAGAGTTGGACATGACTGAAGTGACTTAGCATGCATGCAAAGATCAAGATAAGGCCAAAAGTCCTATTTGAGTCTAGCCATGAAACAAATTGTGAAGAAAGTGCATCTAGTCTTGTAAAATGCAGAAACTGCTAGACACTGCTACCATTGCTGTTACGATAAGTTAGAGACAGGTTTAAGTTTAGGAGTTTTCCACCCTAGGAGGCATCCTCCCCTCACCTAGGTTTTTCTTAACTGTTTGTGGTATCTGTGCCCAGCTTTGCTGAGGATTTTCTGTGAATGTATAGTGTGCTCATGTACAGATAAATATTTACTCACTCTTTTTTCCTAAGTTCAGAAACTTAGCCTCCAATGATCTCAAGCTTCAGGGAAAAAAAGGTATGTACTTCACAAAGTGATTGGGGGCTCCAGACTTAGCATAAAGGGCAGAATTGCCTGTGAGGACAAGTGTTGCAAAAGGTTATGTACTATTCTCTTAAATTAGAAAGATGTGACTTAATAAAAAATTTTAATTCCACAAAGTGTGAAATATTAAATACCGTATATACAGTGTACATTAACAAGACATTTTACTTCAGAACTAAGTTTAGTTTTAGGACTTTTAAGATGTTATCAACTTTAAATTGATCCCAAGGTTTGGAAAGCACATTCTTTCCTAGAGCCTAATTATTGTCATTGGTCTGTGCTTCAGAAAAACAGGGTTGTCAGTGTTTAGGGAAGAAAACTGGTGTCTTAGTAAACAGAACCTTTGAAACATCCAGCTTTAGCAGGCACCATCTGAATAAGCATTTTTTTGCATCAAGGTTGCTTAGTTATTTGGTAACCATATAGATTATTAACAATGTGTCAGTTAATACAGAAAATACAAGAACAGCAAGAGATGAAAGCAAGTGTACTTCTGTCAGGCTCATAGATGGCATCACAGTCAGAATTGCCCTTTAGGTGGAATTATTTCAGTGAAACTGAATTCAAGTTCAAGGTGTTTTCTTTCTCTTTGCTGGAGGTGGGCTCTTTTAGGCATGTCATCATAAAATCTGGCCAACACTCAGCAGAGCAAAACTTTTGGTGGTGCTAACTCAGTTTCCATCTGTGATCTTTATGGTTTTAGGAAATTAATGTACTATACCATGTTTCTCTTAAAAGACCTGGGTAAATAAACATGAACCAATATCACATTTATTTTATATTAATATTCAGTACATATTATTAATTCAGATTAAAACTTTTTTACAGAGTATTATTTCTTTAATATTTGCATCTGATCCACAGTAATATAGTACTAATTTTAATGAGAAATACAAATTAGAACTTTTGCTTTCATAATAGCTCATCCAATTAACATTTTTACAGACAAAGAACTACTATAAATATGTAACATTGTGCAGGCTTTTTTCCTGCACCTGTTCACAAATCAGAAGGAATATCCTTTAAAACTACTTAGAAACCAAATGCTATCAAGCTGCCCCTGTACTTATATGACCATCTCCCCACACCTGACAACATGAATTCCTCTCTTTGGTCTCCCCCGCAGTGCATCACAGTGCTCGTCCCTGTGGCTCTTTCCTTAACCCTGGTCCCAGTTTCAGTTGCTGCTGTTTCCCAGGTTGGGCTTTTCAAGGGCAGAGAGCCTGTCCCCTTTATCAGTGTTTGGGATGTGTCATACCCAAAACATTGAATACATTGAATTCAACCTAAATTTAAGTAGTTGCTTTCTGTTAAATTTTTTGTTAACTAAGGATTACAAAAAAATCTTTTCAAAAATGTACCATAAAATGTACTATATACTGAAAATTCGAATTCTGTATACTAAGAAACTGTAAGTTACACAGTAAAACATCACAGGAATTTGAACCTAAAGAACTCTAAACCTTAAATAAAGATCTTTAAAAATGCAGAAAGGGCAGACAGAGAAGTCCACCCCTAATGTATTGAGTATCAGGTGAAATTAAAAAGCAGACTTCACACATCTGAATAAAGTTGACATTAAGAGGATCTCTTCAAACAATAGGATTCTGAAATCTAACAGTTACGTTAAAAATTCTGCTGTAAACTGTCCCCCCCTCAAATTAATTCTTAAACTATAAAAAATAAGGCAACTTGAAGTTAGAAACTTACAGATGAAGTTAACTCTGGATTTTTTGCAGAAGCCAGATTGGACTGGTGCCCTCTCACAATCTGTATTTCTAAAAGCCTTTAGCAGGAAGGTGAGTCACGCATACTGGTGAAATAACGTATTCTCTCAGAAATACATCAATCGAGTGTCTAAGACTTCACTAAATAGTAGACCAATTAAGATCACAAACTTCGTGCTGTCAAATAGATTATCTTCGAAGAAAATTATGCAGACAGTTTTTCTGAAGAACTCTATTTGTGCCACATGCTTATTGTTCTTTGAGGTGGAGGAGGTGGCAGGGAACCTAATTTCTACTTGAATGTTCTTTTGTTTCCTGCTGCCTTTACTTAAATGTTACCAGGGACTATTTTTATACCCTATAAAGTACTTTGAGAAAATGCTAAGTGGCTAGTGCTACACAAAATAGAGAAACTGAATCCCAGCTAATTGATGAATGTTCATTAAAAGCAGCATTTATACCACAGCAAATTTAAAGGAAAATTAATGTTATTAAATTGCATTTTAAGTGATATTTTAATACTATCAAGTGGATGTGAATTGAATAAGAACCTATTTACATTCACTTCATGTCTTACATATAAGGTCAAATTGCTTAAAATAAAAAATATTTTATGAGAGACTCCTAAGTCATCTGATTCTTGATTATTTCTATAAGAGCAAAACAATTTAGATCATCTTAGAATTCACAGTAGTAGAATTTGGCCATGTAGCAGAATAATCAGATTGAGACCAGTGCATTTCTGGATTCCTTTTTCAAACTGGAATCCTACTTACTTAATTCACCAGATATTCTCAATAGAAAAGATGGAGGAGAAACCATTTAAGAATGAATGCAAATAAAGTACACATTTCATCACAAAAACACTCAATTATAATACATTCTAACCAAATATGTATCACACCACAAAGGGAAGAAAAACAGCAGAAACCTAGGACTACTTAGTCTTAGAAAATATTCATTACACATATTTATCTCACATGTTTTTAAAACTCCCAAATAAATACACCTAAACATTTGAAAATATTTTCAATAACTGGTAAGTGCTATACTTTTTGCTCATTCATGAGAAATTACTAAAAACTTACAATCAAGTATATTGGCTTGAGCCATCCTTGCAGTAAATGAAGGCAGGATTCTTCAAAACTCTGTAAAACGCACCAACTTTAGTCAGTTTTTTTTTAAAAATCGCTCACTTTTAAATATGTAGTTGCTGGTAGCTGTCCAAGTCCATTAGCACCACATATAGTGAATTAAAAAGTATTTTTAGGGAGGATGACTTAGCAGTCTTTCGTTTAAGAGTTATATAATTAAAAGAAATTGATTTCTTGGGTCATGTTTTGAAAGATCCACTTTTCATCTTGCTAAATTGAAGGACTGGTAGTTTCCTTCCCTGCGCTCCCTCCCCGCAAGATTATAAGCATGAAGGGAGGAAAATCTGGGGAAATACTTTTACACTTCAACAAACAATCTTGCTAATAATATCCATTATCTGGTTTAGTTCCAAAGCCACATTCTTCTGCCAGAGGTCTCAATAGGTACTTAAAGGAAGAAACTAGATTCTAAGGGACAAATTAGCACATACTTTCTGTATGCAATCCATAAATAATGCAGGAAGTCACCAGATCGTTTTAAATCATCTAATATACATTCTTTTCTTTAAGAACATACGAATACCTTTAACAAGTACCTTACAACTCAAGTGAAAGTTCTTAGCTATTTCATCTACTTTCAGAGTGACACTGTCACTCAGTAGGGGACTGTACAATGTGAACCCTGACCTGTGAGGTAGGGAAGTGTATTGCAGTCTTATGGCTATTTCACACAAGGAAAGGCTGAAACAATTACTTTTTCAAAAAATATGGCAATCACTGAGATCGATGATTTAAATAACTAAATAAAACACTAGCCCTTCTTGCTATATTAAGTTCATTTTTTTGTGTAAGGGATTAGCTGGACTAAGTACTGATGAAAAAGTAAATTTTCAATATTCATGTAAAATGTTTACTGGTGTCTCTCAACACATAGGCACAATGAAAGAATACTACCATTTAAAATATAATGTACTTTAGTAATAACTTTCTACTTTCTATTCAGCTATGTATTTGGCTCATTCTTGAGCAAGCATGAGTAATATTTTCATTAAATTATTGTGATTTCCTAATAAATCACAATCCAACCAGTCCATCTTAGAGGAAATCAGTCCTGAATATTCATTGGAAGGACTGATGTTGAAGCTGAAACTCCAATACTTTGGCCACCTGATGCGAAGAGTTGACTCATTTGAAAAGACCCTGATGCTGGGAAAGATTGAGGGCAGGAGAAGGGGACGACAGAGGATGAGATGGTTAGATGGCATCACCAACTCAATGGACATGAGTTTGAGTAAGTTCCAGGGTTGGTGATGGATAGGGAGGCCTGGCGTGCTGAGTCCATGGGGTCGCAAAGAATCAGACGCGACCGAGCAACTGAACTGAATTGATTGTGATTTCCTAAGACTTTTACTGCCAGGTTGGCTTTGAATCCACTCTCCCCTCTTCAAGGAGAGATTGATGAATATAGTCTCCAGAGATTTAATCTTGCAAGATGAATCCTGTGTCACCTGTGATTACTTGTTACTTGGGAAGTTTGTCTTCTCCTGGATGGAAAATAACATTCCACTTTTTGTTTTTGTTGTTGCTTTTTTTTTTTTTTTTTAGGTTTTCAGCAGGTGGTCTTGCACAAGTGGATTTACACAGGTCTTTCTGGGGTAGAAGAAAGATGGAGAGGGAAAATGCACTCCCTGTATCCACACCTTTGCACTTGGTAATTACTTGCCTGTTTGAAGTAGTTTGTGAATGGCTTTTGTAAGGAACTTGAGCAAGACTAGAAAACCACTCATGTTTAATCAAACTATATACATATATATTTTGGTTTGCAGTATTGTTTTGAGGTAAGGCTACTGCCTAGGAGTGTAAGTCCTAGGCAGTAGTCTTACTACTATAAATCACACATTCACAAAAACAGTTCACCATATTCATCATTTCAAATAACATAAAAGTGCACTGTAAAAAAAAAGTTGTTGAAAACAGAATGCGATATTAACCTATACACAGTGTTGAACTATCAAAAGGAAACCAGGCTTTGTGACATCAGAGGACATGAAAGAGCTTATGGCATACTGCAAGTATTCATTAAATGTATCTTCTCCCAAGCACTCTAATCTCCAGAAACCATTTTAGCAACTCCCCTGATGTCACTTTTCATTGCAATTTGTACTGACTTCCTCCAATCCAGAAATGGCTGCATTTCAGTGGTAGGGAGGGTTTTATAACTTGATTCATTCTTTAGCACTTGACTTCTAGGTTGGAATCGTGTTGGGTTAAATTCCAGATGCTAAATCTCTCATTTGTTGCTGAAAAAAGAAATGCCACGAATATGTAAAATAATTAACTATTAAGCTTTTGTTTTTCCCTCCCATGATCGTCACTGTAGACGATTGTTTATTGTATTATCATCAGAGGCCATTTCATTAACAAGCTGTTCTATAGACAACTGGATAGCATTCTTGACAAGAGAAGAAGCTGTTTCTATTAAGAGTGTTTCATATTGTTCCGAAGTTCTACCCTCAAAACCACTGTCATTAGCAAAAACCCCTACTTGCTCATTTTCAATTGAAATTAAGAATGGCTTAGGGACATTTTTAGATTTCTTAACATCAAATTCACTGATTTCAGTGTCTGTGATAATAATAGCAATTGGCTCCATTCTTTTGCTTTCTTCTGGTTTGGGTTTTTCTGCAGTGATCTCATTTTCTTGAAAATCCAGTTCCTGGCTCAATTCAGTATCTTTTGGCTTACTCTCCTCAACAACAATCTCTCTACTTTCATGCTCCTTCCAATCTGGTCCACTTTCTAGGACACCATTTCTGGCTTCTTCCAGAATTTGTTGATCTGGGACTGCAGATGAGGGAGGAACTTCAGAACCCACTGGGAGCTCCTGTTCTGTGTCCGAAGCTTCCAATGGGCTCACGTGCTGAGGTTGAATGCTTTGTTTTTCCTCAAGCATTTCAGTATCTTTTTCAAGGATTAGAGTTCCTGTTTGAATAGCAGAATGACCCATATCTAACTCAAGTTCTACTGAAATCACTTTCTCTCCAGGAGAAGTTATGCTGTTGTTCACATTTGATTCACAGACCTCATCGTCCCCTTTTTGTGAGACATCTTCCCTTACATCCTGGGGCGACTTGCTCTTTGTTGCCTGGTCATCTGATTGGGTCTGAGTTTTTGTAACCAGATTTTCAGCCTCTTGGACTTTGACACTGCGGTCTGAGTCTTCTATGATTTTGGAGTGATTACTTCTTTTCTCTCCTTTTGAGAATTTTATGCAGGGAATCTTGAGTCTGGATTTTGCCTTTTTCTTAGAAGGATTAGCATCCTCAGCATTGATTTCAGATTGCAGTTTAGCCTTAAAGGGCTTTTGCTGCTTTGAAGACTCTGACCTTTTCCTGCGTGTTACAAGGCGTTTGATTGAGTCCCAGGCCCCACCAGGGCGCTGTGGCTGATCAGAAGCTCGTGCTTCTGGAGGACACTTCTTTGCTGCATCAGCAGCTTTAGAGCTGGCTTTGGGCTTCATTGCTTTGGCTGCTTTTTTTCTTCTCTTGAAGCAGAGCATCGATGCTTTTTCCTCCTGCCTCTCATCCTGAGGTCTAATTTCTGCTGATCTCGTCTCATCCTTGCTTTCTACTTGTATTTCAGAAACTGTGATCTCCATTTTCACATTACACTTTTCTTCCTCTAGAAAACTATATCGTCTCTTCCTTAGCAGTCTATTATGACAAAAAAGTGGGCAAAAATATCACACTGAGTAAAATTTCTTCCAGATGTAATCATTCCTTTCATCTTACTCCATATGGTCATTTTAGGTGGTTTCTCCAGTTATACAAATGCCTACATTCTCTATTGTAATTTCGCTAATTTCTTCATGAAAGCCCTTTTACTGGATAGATTTTTGTTTTATTTAAGGAGCAACCTGATAAGAGAAAAGAGGGATATTTTATTTCACCATCAGTCTATTGTTTTCTATAGAGACTATTTCAGTTGAATGCATATGATTCTACCTGGCATATTTCCCACATACTAATTTACTGAAATGACTGGAGAATAAAAGTTGGGGTTTGTTTTTGCCCTATCCAAAAGACTTCATTGTGAATTTATTTTACTCTTTTTTGTTGTTGTTGTTAAAACTTCATTTTGGATTACTCTGTAGATCTGTTATTATTTTATCAATTCTGGAGTTGTGCTGTTTCTATGAATTGTTTATGTAATTCTCTGAATTGCAAATTAAGAAACAAAAATCACCATCACCACCAAAAACAATAAAAAACAATGAAGAGCAGGGTGATAAGCAAGCTAATGTAATTTTTTATTACATGCAATAAAGAGTTCTGAAGTTGCAAAGATCTTAGAGATTATTTGAGATTATTCAAGTCAAGCCAGGTGAAAAAACTGAACTCCAGTGTGGGCAGCTGGCCTGTTGAAGGTCTCAGTTAGATGAAGTCAGAGCCAGAGTTAGAACTGAAGACTTTGACTCTCTAATGTTCTTTCCAGTATACCATAAGGTTTCTGTTCTAAAAATGTATGTTCCATGAAGGAGGTGCTACTTTTCATACATGCTCGTGGGAAATTTAACATTACTGTCATTCTCTACTTGTAAATTTGTTTGTATAATTTTAACATTTTTCCTAAGTATCTGCTGTTCAAACATTTTCTATAATGAGCACATAGTTGAAGGTCAGAGTGAATGATGATAAAACAGTTGACATTTATTGAGCAATTCCTATGTATTAGGAAGTGCTAAGCACTTTTATATACATCTCTAATCCTCCCACATTAGAGGAGGTGGTGCTATCACCATCTACAGATGAAGAAATCTAGGCCTAGATAGGTTAAGTAACTTGCTCTAGATTATACGGCTAGTTGATAACAGAGCTCAGATTCAACCCAAGATTGCCTGTTTTCAAAGCTTGTCCTCTGAAACTGGGCTTTAAGAGTTTCATCAGAAAAATGAATTGTTTGGAGATCCTAATCTGCACTAGACTCACTAGTCAAAAAATTTTAAAACTGCTTAATGGTCATGTAACCATAATGTAACCCATCGACTCATAACTGAACCAAGACTCAGAATGAGTTCTTGCTATTTTAAAATCAAGCTTTTGAAATTCTTTGTATTTTATTATCTTGGCTCTGGAACTAATCTGAAAGCCAAAAATAAGTTGATAAGATATGCAATTTGCAAACTAATTAGTGACATAAATATAAAGGTATATTTTAAAATCAATCCACAGAGTGGTATGAGGGTACCAATGAACAGAGATGTGAGGTGGTCACCTAACAAAAATCCTATGAATTTTAGATGGATGTCCTAAAATAAGCAAAGGGACTCTTTCTTTGTACTGTTTTTTGTTTGTTTTTTAATGTAAATCCTTCACTGTTGAAGGTTTATTTGGGTAGCCCCTGATTCCATGAACCATAGAAGGAACTGGAACTCTGAAAATCAGTTCATCATCTAAGTAAATATCCTCTTAGGTTGAGTCTTATATACTCCATTCCTCTGACAGAAAGACAGTCATCCTACAACAATGATGAAACTAAAATATGAACATTTTTACAATGTCCCTCCTCATATGCTTCCAAACACAAGAACCACAGCTGATTATAGCTCTTTAAATCCCCTCCCTTCTTGTGAATTCTCAGCGCCTGAGAGTTTTTATTAACCAGAGGATGTAGAGCCAATAGAAATATCGAAATTAGACCATGTTTAGAAATGTATCATTTGAAATTATCCTAGATTGCCCAAAGACAACTGCTTGAGAAGCTCACTTGAATGTATATCAGATGAAGAAATACAACAAATATCCAAATAAAACCTAACTGAAATGGGGAAGGTGCAGGGCAGCGACACTAAAACTTTGCATAACACTAAGCTGCAACTGATTCGTCCTTAACCTGCGCAGATGGTTTTATCGCCTCGGCAATCTTAAAGTCCCTGTTATAATTTCCTGATAGAACCGCAAGTTTACTGCCACAGAAAATACCCCTCCCCATATTCCCGTGAGCAGAGAAGCAGCCGCTCTCTGGGGAAAGTAGTGAGTCTCTCCCATCTCCCGGTGCTGACGGCGAAGCTTCCTCCTGGAGGAAGGCGTCTCTCCTTCGCCTAGATTGTGCCTTTGGCAGGAGCCAGAGCGCAGGAGAAAGTACTCAAAAAGGAAAATGCTGGGGCGTGGAACAGGTAACCCAGCTTCAAGTTCTCTGCACAATGATAATGGCCAGGATCCCCACACCATATTTCCCCCCAAAAGGGCAAGGAATGAAAAGCTATCAGCAACACCTGCTCCTAGGAGGAGATGTAACACGAAGAGGTGGGCAGACAGAGCCAATGAGGGTCGCTCTGGCTGGAGATGTCTGCGGACAAATGACCTTCCTGATTCTCACCCTGGCCACCTTGGGTGGTCCAGCGGGCACCTCCCGCCTACTCTGCCGCACAGGCGATCAGCGGACCGGACACCTGCCCGCACCCTCTGCCCCGCAACCTCCCCGCCTTCCTCACTTACCGCGGGGTCCCTGGCCGACGCAGGGCTGGACGCCGGGGCACGCAGAAGCCACGGTCGCACCGGGAGCGAGCAGCCCTCTGCAGAGGGACCGCAGCCCCGCGGCGCCCCCTCCCCAGAGCGCGGGGACCGACAGGCGGCGGCACCAATGCGCGCGGAGGGGGCGGGCGCGGGGCGGGGCCGGGCTGGGGGCGGCGGGGCGGTGAGGGTAGCAGATCCAGAGGTCTCTCCATCTAGCAGCTCGCCCGGCCGCTGAGACGCCGACCGTCGCGCTTCCAGCCTGGCGGCAATCCCCGCCGCGCGACCTCACTGGGGCCAATGAGAGCGAGCCGGCAGATGGGGAAGGGACCCGGGTCAAAAGCCTCCTCTATTTTTTTCTCAGAGCAAAGTAGTTAAATCCAATTTTGAATGACACGCATCCCATTATAAATCCCCCCACTGAATATTTAAGTCACAGCATACAGCACATTTTAAAAGTAGGATTCAAAACTTTGCAGTGAACCTTGTTTGGAGAGAAAATGACATTATGTGAATTGAGAGAGAAAGAGAGAGAAAAACAAAACAAAAACCTCATTACACCCAAACCCACTCCTGGGAAAGTTTTGGATATCAAGGTTCACGGCCAAAGGGTTTCAGAACCTCAAGACATAGTAGGCTCTTCTCTCCCTAAGTGTCTAGATGTGATGTGAAGTCGCTCAGTCGTGTCTGACTCTTTGCGACCCCATGGACACCAGGCTCGTCCGTCCATGGGATTTTCTAGGCAAGAGTATTGGAGTGAGTTGCCTTTTCCTTCTGCAGGGAACTTCCTGACCCAGGGATTAAACCCAGGTCTCCTGCATTGTAGACAGACGCTTTACCGTCTGAGCCACCAGGGAAGTCAGTGCTTAGAAGGCGGGTAGAAATGATCCAATCTGTGTGCTGAACACAGTTCAGAACGCAGGAACCCAGCTTCACCCATCCTTTATACCTTGTATAGATTTCCAAGATTAAGTGGCTTACAAGTTACCCGTGTTTCCCTTCAGTATGTTCCTAGATGTCTGCTTAACCTTGTCCCTCTCAGTTAAGTGGAGGGTGGAGAACTGGAGCCCTGTTCCTCACAACTCCAGTCCTGATCAGAGCAAGGGTACTGGCATTATCTACTCTCCTGCCTGACTGGAGGGTAGATTCAGTTTAGCTGTTGTGTATTTTGACACATTTTGAGTCTTTATTTACAGATTCTTAAACTTTAGTGAAAAGCACCATAAGCATTTATTTGAATACATAATCCATTGTGTGCTATATATTAACACCAATGAAAGGTGTTGCAGTGAGTGACTTGCTTTGGGTTTAATATGACATACAAGGGCACTCCTGGGAGCTCCAGAGGTGAGGTCCTCCAGGATGCTCAGCTCCTCTCTCCTCCTCTGGCCCCTCCCATGCACACCCCCAGATGAAGAACTCATTAAGATGGAGGGAAGAATTTCTGAAAAGTAGTTGTACTTATCTTTTTTCTTTTATAGGATCATGATACTTTATAGGTAAACCTCAGTTACCCATTTGGGGATGTTTTTCCAGGAATATATTTTACTTTTGTTAAGATTCTATAGCTTTATCTGAGACTTATTAAGCAAAGAACTATTAGCACACAAAGGTAAAGCTGAATCTAATCTGTCAAGATCTTAGAGACAAAAGCTGTAAAACAGGAAAATCCATAAGCATTTATAAGCACCAATTTATAGTAGTTATAATTAAGAGTTCAATTTCTTTGTTTATTCAGCAAATATATGTGAAGATGTCTCAGATGGGTTACTGACCCTGCTGTTAGTTTTGAACTTTAAACAAATCAAAAGAAATCCATGTCATTCATAACTAACTGAGATGCTATTATTGAGATACAAATTTTCCTAAATCTAGCAGATTTGGGAGTTTGCAGCAATTTCAAGCAAAAATAAGATGAGCTTATCTAGATGAAGACAGGGTAGAATAGCTGTCTTATTAGGAAGTAACTGGAAATGAAATAAGCAACAGATTAAAACAATAAAGGTCATCTTAATGACATAGATCTTATTCCATGGGCTTTTCTTAAAAAAAAAAAACTCATAAGTGGTTTGGGGTGAGAGGTGAATTGATTTTGTATTTGAAGGGCAGATTTCTTTAAGGTGTATTACATATAACTCATCTCCAACCTCCAAGACACACACAGTATAGAATCATAAATAAAATACTGTATTGTGGTTTTTCTTTAGAATGTAACTAGAACCCAATGCTAAGTCAGAGTTTCAAAAAATATATCCAGTACCTCATACATGAAAGAAACCTGTCATCCTTGAACTCATTTAAGTGACAATTAGTAAGTAAACCCGTATCATTGTCTGCTATTCCATTAGTAGCTTTTTATTATATAATGAGAAACAGGCTCTAAATATATCTTCAATCTGATGAGATATCCAGTACCTCATACATCTGATGAGATATCCAGTACCTCATACAATCTGATGAGATATCCAGTACCTCATACATGTGATGAGATATCCAGTACTTCATACATGAAAGAAACCTGTCATCCTTGAACTCATTTAAGTGACAGTAAGTAAACCCATATCATTGTCTGCTATTCCATTAGTAGCTTTTTATTATATAATGAGAAACAGGCTCTAAATATATCTTCAATCTGATGAGAAATTACCCTACCTACAGCTTATCTTGTTAATATCACCAGATACAGTGTGCCAATAAAATCGCTTGTTTATCTGATCTCTACAGATGATACCATTTCTCCCATTCTAGTCCCTATCCACCCACAGCCTGGGTCTGCAGTTACCAAAAATGGTTTATAACTCCTTGGTAATAATTCTTACATGTTATGAGACCTCCTGGGAATAAGCCCTCCACTTCCCTTCCCCGGTACACCATTAAATGAATATGGCTGCAGCTCTCTGCTGGTTTGATCTGTTTCCGGACACCACCAGGGTTGCCCCAGCCAACGTAAACTCGACACTAATTCTGCTGCAATCTGCTTTACTTGACAGCACATAAACATTTTCTTCCTTGAATTGAGAATGTATATACATCTTCATTACACAGCAAGCCTCTGTGCAGATCGGAGGAGATGCAATCTGTTTATCAGTAACATTAAAATATAGGGAGGGAAACCATTAACCACTCAGGGTCAGAGCAGGGACAGGGAGGTCAGTGATCTTGAAGGATGCCTAGGCCCAAAGGAAAGACACTAGTCCTTCTCTGGCTACACACACTATTCCAAGGCCACTAATGCTTGGCAGTAAGACTTTTTTTTTTTTTTTTTTTGGCAGTAAGTCTTGAGTTCAGGTCTTCAGATAGCCTGCAGTTATATTTTGTTCTTTATGCCTTCTCTTGACCTTCAAATACTGGGTAAAAAACCTATTTATTGTATTGAAAGTGAGTTGCTCAGTCGTGTCCAACTCTTTGTGACCCCAAGGACTATACAGTCACTCTCCAGGCCAGAATACTGGAGTGGGTGGCCATTCCCTTCTCCAGAGGATCTTTCCAACCCAGGGATCGAACCCAGTTCTCCCACATTGCAGCTGAGCCACCAGGGAAGCCCATTTATGTATTAGGGCTTTGTTTATAATCTTTGTCTTCCCACCAGTTGTGTTCAGTATTTCTAGAAATATTAAAGATTAAGCCCACACGGCTGGGGCTTCCTTGGAAGTCCAGTGGTTAGGACTCTGTGAGTTCCACTGCAGGGGCCACGAGTTTGATCCCTGGTCTGGGAACTAAGACCGCACAAGCTGTGCAGCACAGCTAAAACACACATACGACAAACAAAACCCACATGGCTTTTGGTGATACGAGAAAGCCTAAATTTTAAAGATGATCTTCAGGTCACCTAGACTAACAATACACTGCTTTACTCTCTTGTTTACAAACTGAATTCCCAGCAGGTCCCATTCCAGATGAGGTTTTATAGGACATTAAAAAAAAAAACCCACTGGAAATAGTGAACTCTGTGCAGACGGCCCCGGGGATGCTTTCTAACAGGAACTGACATCACTGAGTGTGTATGATGCGCCAGGAAGCGTGCAAGGCGTGATGGAGCTGGGGCTCCGTGCTTTGACCCCCTCTGCCATATGCCTATGCTGTCGTTTCTTTAGACTGTGAAACTGACAGTATTACAACATTGATATGAACAACCTAGGGGATTAAAAATAATAAAACCAAGGACACCAGGAAAAACACTGCTCTGCAATGCTAACTGTGCAGCACTGGCACCAGTGTGGATGTGACATCTTCTGGAAGGGCCCAATGCAGGAAGAGAAAGGGGAAAGAGAAGGAAAAATGGCACAACAGAGATGGACGATAAACAAAGAGAAGGGAAAACATTTGAGGGGGAAAAAACATCCTGTAGGGAGGGCTAGAGAGCTCAGGCACAGGGTAGAAGCTAAATAATCATTCGCAGAGCCAAAAGAGCCATCCTACGGTTAATACTGTATAACCATCCTTCCCGAGGACTTTTAAAAATGAATGATGCTGGGGGCTTCCCTGGTGGTCCAGTGCCTAGGACTCTGAGCTCCCAATGCAGGGGGCCCAGGTTTGATCCCTGGTCAGGGAACCAGATCCCACATGCTGCATCTAAGACCTGGCAAAGCCAAATAAATAAATAAATAATATATACATTAAAAAAAAGAATGGTGCTGAAGCTGTGATAGCAATGGGAATTCTAAGGAAGTTCAGGATAAAAACCTATATAAGCAATACTTTCTCAGAGTTAAAAAAAAAAAAAAAAAGGGCAATATTTTGGGCTTCCCTGGTGGTCCAGTGGTTACGACTCCAAGCTTCCAGAGCAGACGGCATGGGTTCAATCCCTGGTTGGGGAGGTTTCACATGCACACAGTGTAGCAAAGGAAAAAAAAAAAAAAAGTAGTTCCCAAAAAACTAGACTGACTGACTGACCAAGGTAATGAGGCCAAGAAAGCATTAAAAAAAACAACAACTCTCTCTCTATATATACACATATATATATATGTACATGACAAAAAGGCATGTTCTCCAAATTCCATTTCTCCCTCAGCCCTCTAAGGAGGTCTCCTTATTATGTGTCCTCCCAGAAACACACAAGCACGCACGCATCGTTCCCCCTTTAAACACAACGTATCCTAAGGTACACACTAGCACTGGCTGCTTCTGTTGTGGCAGAGGTCTCCCAGATCACAGGGGAAAGCAGAGCTAAGGCAACAGACTGTTAAATGCTACAATTTCTATTTGAACACGGAGACTGAAAAATTATTTACTTTTATTCCAGGGATTCAGTAAGGTAATTAGACGTGTACATGATTCAGGTTAATTTATACACAATGATGCAAATTAAAACTGAAGAAAGGCTTCTGGGGAAACTCCCACTACTCATTTCAGAAGACCTTTGGGGGCAGGGACTGACTTCTCTTGATTTCCCCACACTTCCTGACAGGAAGCCTGAATAAACAGCAGCCAAACTTTCAAACCAGCTTCTTGAAGACGGACAATCTAGAAAGACAAAGAGACAAGAAACAGTTTTCTCTAAGCACTGAAATATCTCCTCTTCCTGTCCACACCACACTATCATCTTCTACCGCTGCTGAAGTTGTTAACACTGACCTCCTTCCTCACTGTCAACACTTCTGTCCACAGACCTGAAAACAACGTACAGGATTTACACTATGGCTGTGTGAATACTGTCTAAGTCCAGACCAAGGATGTGTAAGTCCAGACCAAGCATGGGCCATGACATTTCCAACGTCACACATGCCTCCTGAAGAACAGCGCTTCCCCAGCACCAAGCACAGGTGTCTGTGCTTCTGTGACAACCATCCGTACAGCTGCCTAGATGATAGCCATGGTTGGCTTCCACCTGGACCCTGACTTTCTTAGACAATGTGAGAGCCTTTCTTTTGCATAATTACCCTTTTGACACCCTTGTCTTAGCTCTCTTTAGTCTTTCCTCCCTCCTTCTATTGCATCTGGGACTTGTAACTCTGGGTCACTTGCAGTCCTCAGGACTCCCCTTCATTAAGTCCAGATTAAGATTTGATCTTCTGAAAACCATGTCTTCCTTTGTCCTGGTTTGGTCCTCATTTTGCTGGAGTAAACTGCTAAATCCCTTCCGAGGAAGGGATGTGGGAGCAGCAAGCCTGCGCCTGTCTGAGAACACCTGGACAGTTTTAGTGGAGTGTAAATACAGGTGGCAAGTCACCTTTCCTCGTGAGTGTGGAGGGCTTTCCTCCACTGTCTAGAAGCCTCTTACTACTGGGAAGACAAGGGTTCAGTCTAATTCTCACTTCTTTCACAGGCCAGCCATTTTTTCTTCTCTGGAGAAGGGTTTTTAGGATTTTCATCTTTAATGTTTTTGAGATTTCACCTGGTATGTCCAGGAGTAGCTCACTCATCGTGAGGAGTACTTTGAGGCCCTTCATTTAAGACCCCAAGAATTCCTGGACTGCTTCCGCTTCCTTCTCTCATCTACTTTCTAGGACATTTACTCACTCCTGCCTGCCGTCCATTCAGAGTATACAGACCTTCAGCTGCTCCTGCCCTCCAGTGTGCCATCAGCTCCAAGCCCAGAGTCTCCTGGGGCTCCAAAGAGGTCTAACCTTCACTGGGGTCCCTCCACAATTCATCAGATGGTGCCTCTCCCCTTGATGCTGCTAATTTGTGATGAACCCTGCTCTTCTTCCAAAAATGTAAGGAAATATAAATATTTCACTTACTGGGTACTGCCAATGCTCACTACTACGGCCTCTCCTCTCACTGATGTCTGGGAAGGAATCTTAAATTATGAAATCTGCATTTTCATAGCTTTAGATGGAATCCGATAATTCATAAATATGCCTCATAAGGAAAAAGCAAAACTTCTGCCAGTAATGACTTACCTGTTTAGAAGAGCCCATTCACCTGCTCAGTTTCAGGGTCCAAATCAATATCATAGAAACAGGGCCGAGTAGGGAGTCCAGGCATGGTGCTCATCTAGGAGATGTGAAATAGCATTAAAAACAAACTAAACCGGGTCTTTTCCTTCATGCTCCTTTCAGTTAGAAAGCCCAAGACACAATATTATTTTACAGTTATCCATAAAGCAGTACTCTTCGTGTTACAAATTAAAAACCAAGTCACTGATTCTGTTCTGATCTCAAGAGAAAACCCTCGAGTCCTCCAGCAAACCAGTCGCCAGTCTTCCCTCTGGGCTCCCACACGGACAGCTGCAACAGGAGGCTGAGGGTGAGTTTGCACCTTCGCCCCACAATGGCAAGTGCTGGGAGGCTAAGCCAGTTATTCACCCCCTTGGTTCTCACACTGAAACACCAAAAGGAGGTGCAGGCTTGTCTGCTATTTAATTTTGTTTTAAAGAGTCTTGAGATGATACTGGTATTATATATTTGCTTCAGTAACAAAAGATTAGCAATCAGTATCCTTTAACTTGGGCCATGACGTTGCTGGACACAATCTAGATGGTTTTACAATCACTGTTACTACTAGTCCAATCTGGCTTTCTAAAACTGAGCTTGCAATGCTTATGGATTTTATTTATACTTGTTTCTTCTGAAGAGTTGGCTTTGACAAATACCTACTTAGATATAAATTTGTAAAGTCTTGTCAGTGAAAACTCAGTATATTTTAACCTGGAACAACATCCTTTATAAAGAATACATACATACAAGTTTCAAATCAGATCCAGACAGGAGGCGAGACTAAATGGAACTTCTACAACTTTACTATAAAAGTGTCATAGAAAAGGATGAGTCACCTTCCATAACACAAAATACATATACTTTAGAAAACCTGATTCTGACATCTGAGTGTCAGTCAACACTCCTGAGAACACACTATATGGAGCTCATGTTGGTTTTTAGTCTCAAATTCTGTAAGAGAAGCAAGTGCTGAGTGTGGGGACGAGGAAGAAAAAGGGAGCCTGAAGATGACATTATAAAGATAAAGGACAGGTGCCCACTGATGTAGACATGCATGTGCAAGTTGGCAGAAAATTCTGAAGATGTTCCCCCAAATAGTAATTAGCAGGATTTTCAGTACTTTTATTCTTTTCCAAGTAGGACTTTTTCCCCTTAGACACTGGTCATATCGATAATCAGAAAACAGTTTTAAATAAGATTATATATATACATATAGGAACTTAGATTAAAAAAAAACCTCCAAAAAGAAACCACCACCCCGTGAATTAGTACATAAAACGTTCAAATCCTCTAAGCCTCATTCAGGCCCCAACAGCAATTAGGCAGCAGGAAGAACAGTCATCATCAAGCCATCTAGATTTTGTGTGGAAACGTGTTGGTCCAAGCGGGCTTCTAATGTGAGTTTGTCTAGATGAGACTGCTGTGGAGCTGGGCAGGCTGTGCTCCTTTCCGAACTGCAGGCCTGAAACTTCCAGTTTCGCTTTTGTCTCCACAGCCACCCTTCTGCATGCACACATCAGAAGTGACAACACTGTTCTGCTTCTTCAGCTGCCAGCTGCTAACAGTTTCTCCAGAATCAATGTACGTTCTACAATATCCAAGGTGCTGGATAAATGGTTTAGAGTTCTTATTAAAAGGGGATTTTGACAAACCCTGAGCATTGATGAATGCTGTCACCAGAGCGAGGCCTCTGGCCTCTGGAGGGGCTGAGGGACACTGGCTTGCAGGCCCGTCTGGCCACCACTGTGACGTGGTGACGCTGCCCCAGAGCGCTGCGAGGAGCAGGGCTCACACCTCTTGTTGTTGTTTGGTCGCTCAGTCATGTCCGACTCTTTGTGACCTTTTGGACTAGCCTGACAGGCTCCTTTGCCCATGGAATTTCCCAGGCAAGAATACTGGAGTGGGTTGCCATTTCCTTCTCCAGGGCATCTTCCCAATCCAGGGATCCAACCAGTGTCTCCTGCTTGGCAGGCAGATTCTTTACCACTGAGACACCTGAACTATCCTGAGGCCCAAACCAGCAGAGCTGAAAATGAATTTGGCTTTAACCGTCTGTACTTCCGACTGTAATATTGCCTCCTACTGCCTTCTTACTAAACTGAAAGAAGTTCCAAAAGGAGATGTATTGATTTCTTTACTTGTGTACTGGCTTAGTTCACTATTTCAATCCTGTTATTTCAGGTAAGAAAAAGCTGCAGATATACTGGTTGGCCAAAAAGTTCATTTGGGTTTTTCTGTACATCTCAAGCGAATTTTCTGGCCAACCAAATAGGCTACTGGGCAGATCTGTGGGGGAGACCTGGGCACAGGATCAATACAGACTTTGGGACAGAGTCCAAACTAACTAACAAAGTCAGTCCAAATCATGCCCGTAACCTCTCCTCTACTTCCCAATTAGCAATTTTCCTCCTAAAACATGTATGAAACCTGTAAGACAAGGAAGGATTTGAAAATTAATTCATCTCAAAGCGTAAATAATCAGCCATAGAAAGGAACGCATTTGAGTCAGTTCTAATGAGGTGGATGAACCTAGAACCTATTATACAGAGTGAAGTGAGTCAGAAAGAGAAAGATAAATATTGTTTCTAATGTACATATACAGAATCTAGAAAAATGGTTCTGAAGAATTTATTTACAGGGCTGCAGTGGAGAAACAGACACAGAGAACAGACTTAAGGACATGGGAGAGAGGAGGAGAGGGTTAGATGTAAGCAAAGAGCAACATGGAAACTTACATTACCATATGTAAAATAGATAGCCAATGGAAATTTGCTATATGGCTCAGGAAACTCAAACAGGGGCTCTGTATCAACCTAGAGTGGTGGGATGGGGAGGGAGATGGGAGGAAGGTTCAAAAGGGAGGGGGTATATGTATACCTATGGCTGATTCATGTTGAGGTTTCACAGAAAACAACAAAATTCTGTAAAGCAATTATCCTTCAATAAAAAAAATTAATTAAAAAAAGAAGAAAAAAGCATAAATAAGCCGCCTTATCTTTCTTATCTATAGCTTCATTTACACTTTAAGGGGCAAATTCTTTACTCAAGAATGGTTAATTCCCTGAATTTCAGGCATAAGCTCCAGGCCTATTGATAAGACCCAGGAGGTGCAGAGTCTCAAACAGGCTACTGGGAGGACTAAGTTAGTCTGTAAAAGGTGCCCAATAAAAGTCAGCTGTGATTATATACAACAGTACTGTACAAAGCCTATGAATTAGGCCCATCCGGGATTCAGACAAGGTCACACTGCCACCGGGAAACAATTATTATTCAGTACAAGCAGTCATGGCATCATCCTTGAACTGAGACCAAGATGGTCCACGGCTAGACAATTTATCGTAATGGGTCCGACTCCAGCTTTCTCCTTAGCAATGAACTCTGCTAATTAGGCATTTATGTAATGTTTACAGTAATCGATTTAAGAAGCACTGATGAACAAGCGGTCCTCTCTGCTTGCAGCACTCACTCACCGTTCCCACCAGAGGGTACAGAAAGCCGGCCCCCACGCTGGCGCGGATGTCGCGAATGGGCAGGACGAAGCCAGTGGGCACACCTTTTAGCTCTGGGTTGTGAGACAAGGACAAGTGTGTCTTGGCCATGCAGATGGGCAGATTCCCAAAGCCCTGGGCAAAGATGGGAACAGAAGTGGGAGAAGTGAAAAGCTGGCAATGCAACGCAGAACATCTGGGCACTGTGCTTCTGCAGTTTACCTGAAACACCCAACTCCCTTTATGTCCATGTCTGTGTCACCGCTCTCCTCCAGCTTAGTCATTATAAATTAAAAAAAAAAATCCTTCTTGGGCAAAGGAGTGGAGCCCGCACAACTATATCCCACAAATGAACATTTCACTTTCATTTATATAACCGATTAAAATGATAGTCTGGAGCAGAAGTGAAAATATCACTCAAGGCAGGCTCTCAGTGCTTTAGTAAGACATTTCATGTTTCCTCATGACTTTTCTACACTCACATACCACCTCAGGGAAGATAAAGAACTTGGGACTGGACCACCTAATCCATGCTCAGTATTTAAGAGGGGAGATGGCTGCCGCCCAGAGGAGGACAGCAGTGCCTGGTGGGGCTGGGGGAACGCGGGCATTCTGCCTCCAAGACTTGATATTTAAAAAGAGCTGAAAGAACACACCTACCTGCTTTGTGTAGACCTCTGCTTTGTGCTGGGCTTCAGGGAGCAATTCGATGTTGTCAGCTCCATAGATCTTCTGCGCAATAATTCTGATTTTGTCCTCAACTGGGAGCTAATGAGAGAGAGAGGGGAGGGCATGACTAGATACCTGTGAGGACATGAACCTTTACTTACAGTGGTATTCCGGGTCAGAGTCCCTGAAACGGCCACAGATGTTTATACATATACAAGGATGGGCAAATAGTTCAAAGTTTACTGGATTAGAAACGTTTTTTTACTACAAGGTCCCAGATCTTGTAAGCCGAAACTGTCCCACAGGTGTCAAGTTACTGTATGTGTGCATGTGTAAGATTTTACTAGGTACATCATAAACAATATTGCTCAAGAGTAACTATTTCTTCGTAAATAAAAATAACGCTCTAATACTGACCATCAGTCTCCCATCAAAGCAGACTTGGGATACTGTTTATGAAATAAGACAACTGATACCCATTCACAGAACCCCCAGTGTGTACAGATGCTCCCTTTAACACAAATGACTGTCAACTGCTGTTACTTTGGAAATAGTTATAAAAACAAAATCATCCCCATATTTAAACAACAATCTAATGACTTATACGATCAACATACAACAAGGATGGTGGGAAAGGATATGTTTTTCATGGCACTTGTGTAGCGGATAGAGGCCAGGGGTCCAACCAGTGACCTCCAGGTCTAATGAGGAAGCCCAGAGCTGCTTCCTCCAGGGCAAAAACCTTCAGAAGTGGCGTCTGGCCTCTGAAATACTCTTGCAGCCCAGCTCAAGTCACTAAAATTCAAGAGCAAACAGCACAAGGAGAAACTGCCCAAAGGAAATGGGAAAGACAGCTACTCTCACAGGTAACCTGGGGGAGCAAATCACTTAAATTAGGCAGTATGTGACTCCATGGCCCCTAGCAACTAAGGCTAACATTGGGCGAGTTTTGCTTTCTGAAAAGAATAATTACGAAAAGAATTACCTACGAAAACAAGTATTTCCTTTTGAACTAAACTGTGATCATTTATGAGGGGGCTTTGTATAATGGACATGAATAAAGTGAAGCTATTCAATTGTGGCTTTATAAAGATTCAATAGAGATTACTTTCATAGCCTCTTATAACTGGAGCTCTATAAATGCCAAGGCACATTCAGAACTCCTGAAGCAAAAGTACTTTCGTTGAGGAGTGATTTAAGACCAACAGATGCTGAATACGACAAAATGCGACAGCTTCCCGTCTGTCAGATACAAGTTCCAAGTAGAAACGGGTTATGAAGTCCTCATTATCCCACTTCTTCCAGGCCTCCTTCTCACCTCCAAGGACTGGGGTTCCTCACTCAGGCATCGTGGATGCGGGCTTAGAGAAGGTGTCTATAAATGCTCTGTATTTGTGTGCAAATTTCTGTGTATGGCATTTCCCCCAAAGACGTTTGGTTGAACAGGTTTTCAAACCAGTCTATAAAACTAAAGCTCAACAGGAAAATGTCCATTATCAATAGAATGTTAATTAACTGTAATTAAGATATAAGCAGATTAGATCTGCGAGGGACAAAGAAAACAAGAGACTGTTAAAATTCATGAGCAATAGGGTTTGCTTCCTTCTACCTTTTTATGGCTATTTTTGAAAGTCTATGGTCTAGATAACACAAGCAGAACCAGCTGCAGTGTCCATGCCGTGCTCCTAACGAAGCTGGCAGTTGTTGCTGTGGGCGGACTGCTTAATGTCCAATCGCCTTCTGAAGTATATGGACAGAGAGCTGACAGCAAAGCACAACCCTGTAATAAGAACCACCACTTTGTGAACTACCTTTATTGTACCCCAGAATAAGCAGTGCTTCTGCCTGCGCCAGACGTATCATAATTTACTCAGTGACAGAAAGGACGCTGAAGCCTGCCAAGGTACTCTGGTTTCGCGCCTGAGTGCTTCTCTGAACCCCAGGCACCCCGTACCAGGAAAGGTGTGCAGAACCACACTGCTTTCCCCTATGCTGGGAAGCAGTCAGACGACACTTCTCAGCTTGATGTAGCCCAGTGCCAGTTTGCAGTAACACGGCTGGTGCCCTGCTTTAAAGGCTGTGGTTCTCTATGTAAGCCTTTCTCCTGCCAGAAAAGGGGCTGTACTGTGAGTCTTTTCCAAAGTTAGGACGTGAGCCAACCTCCTGGGGTGTTCTTGTCTGGATGCCCTCCTCGGTCAGAAAGCAGCAATGCACATTGTTAAGAAAGCTGTCTGGAGTTGGGCGTCCAGGCTGTGGTCATGTAACTCACCTCCATGAGATGCAAACCCACAGGCTGAAGCTGCTAAACATGGCTCTGAACAGAAGCCTAAACAGAAACTTCGTTGTGCTTTTTTGGTTTATTGTTTTTGCATACAGCAGTTAACCCACCTTGAGGTCATAGAGAAGCTGGAAGCTGCTGGGGGCCGCAGCTGCCCTCTGGACGGCCTCAGCCAGCGCCAGGGCGCCCTTGCCCCCTTCTGCCCAGTGAGTGCACTTCACGGCGTCAAAAGCACCATGTTCTTTGGCGAGGCGGCTGACAAGGTCCAGCTCGGCCTCCGTATCTGTCCTATAAAGGCAGAACTTCATGTTAAAGCACTGAGGATGGGGGAGAGGACAGAATTTGTCATGTTTTTGCCATAAAAATCCACGTGCATTACCCACTGATAAACAGACATGAACAGTAACACTGCTTGGGTTTGAACCCTGACGCCACAATTTACCAGCTGGATGACTTGCAATGTCTTGGTGTCCATGTGGGTAGAATGGGCATAATCACTGCATTTCATGGGATGTCATGAGGCTTAGATGGCAAACACACGCAAGGTACTTAGAACATTCCAGGCACATCATAAGGAATCAATAAACACTAGCTTCTCAAAATTTTTGTTTCCTATTTTGCTGTGGCTAGACCATCAGAACAAGATCAAAACCAGCATGAGAATAACTAAACAACCCATGCAAGTTCTCTTACAGGAACATTTCCAGGTCACTATGCTTAACAAACTGTCAAGACACTCTCCTACCAGACCTGGAGAAATAATGGAACTGTAGGCCCATGACCTTATCTTAGCACAAAAGGCCTTTAGAGACCAGAAAGAACATTTAAGTTCTGGCCTGTGTGTTACCCACTTCACCTGGTGAGGATGGGCACCCACAGGAGCCAAATCTGACTCCGCATGCTCAGCAGGGAGGGTGACAAGTCCCCTGTGACATATGCAGCTCCTGTCATATGGCAGGCTCTCATCAACAGCTCCCAAAGCGAACGCTTGATAACTGACAGCAGCAACTGAAGAAAAGAACAAAGCTAAGAGCTGGGCTGCACATCCGCTCCAGGAGACGTCTGCTGGCCATTTCCCACAGTCTCCCTCAACTCTTTGTTTTATTAATTTATTTTTTAATTGAAGGATAATTGCTTTACAGAATTTTGTTGTGTTCTGTCAAATCCTGCCTCAACTCACACCCCATACGTACTTGAAGGCGTTCACAGCCACTACCACTGGCACGCCAAACATCCTGGCATTTTCAATTTGCTTCTTCAAGTTACTGAAGCCTTTTCCAACCAGCTCCAGGTCCTGCAGAAACAACAGAGGGAGGTCTGGAAGGTTAGAGAGCAGAAGTTAAAACAGCTGCAGGTTCTTCTTAAAAGAGAAACTGTCTCCTTGAGCCAGCAGCCACTTGCTGTCAGGACAAGCCGACAGAGCGCAGGGGCGGTGATGCGTTCCCCAGGCCGCTCCAAGTGACCTGCGACCCTGGAGCAAGCTGTGCTCATGGCCTGGCTGCCCTGAAAGCTGAGATCTGCCTGCGCATCTGCCTCACCATGCCATATCTCGAGCTTATTTGCTGTTTGAAGGGACTCAGATGCCCTTAAATTATATTTGCAACCCGTTTTATAATAGACTGTACGTAGTCCTACGGCACAACGGCACACACTGGCTGTTCGGGATGGCACAGACGCTGCCATCAGAAGGCAGGGCCTGGCATACGGTGCACAAAAAAGCCAAAGTGTCAGTCACTCAGTTGTGTCCAACTTTTTGCAACCCCATGGACTACAGCCCCCCCAGGCTCCTCTGTCTAAGGGATTTCTTAGGCAAGAATACTGGAGTGGGTTGCCATTTTCTCCTCCAGAGGATCTTCCCAACCCAGGGATCGAACCTGGGTCTCCCATACTGCAGGCAGATTCTTTACCGTCTGAGCCACCAGGGAAGCCCTGTGCATGGCATTTGTCAGAAAATGTGGTGTCATCAGGAATGCTTCAAAAGGTTTAAATGAACTCAACCATAATAAGCCTTGTATCAGAAGTAAGATAAATACCATCTTTAAGAACCAAATACTATGAAATTGAAAGGAAAGTAATTAAGGAAGCATTTTAAAATATGCTTCCTGGAGCACTGCCTGCAGCATGAGAAGACTGCAAACAACACAAACCTCCTCCAATAGGGGACTGAGTCAGTGAATTATGATATACACACTCAATAAATATGTATCATGCACATGTCATGAAAAGTGAGATAATCTGTATTAGCACAGAACCTCTCAAAGATGTACTAAAACTGTGAAACTATGAATAGCTTAATTAATGCTATTTTTGGACAAATAAAAAAATACATGTGCATATGCAGGAAATTTTAAATGTTGAGAGATATATACACTAAACCGGGGACTCATATCATATATATTATAATCTTAATTTTTTTATAAAGTGTATGTTATTATATAAGCTTAAAATTCATTAAGTATTTTAACAATGAAAGTATCATGGTCTCATATACAAATATGTACCTAAGACCATGGGTAAAACCCAGCAGTAATAGTGCTTGGTTTATGGACTCCATAAAACCATGGCAGAAAGGGTAAGATACAAGCACAAAACAACCGAGATCATTATAAACATGATTTATGTTTTTTTTCCCTTTAATCACTGAAAACTGAGATTAGAATTTAGTTGACATTCTAAAGAGCACAGCTAATTCTTTACCTCTAGTCACATGAAAACCAATTAATATGTAAGACTGATTGAGAACAGTTTTAAATAAGGCGAATTTCTTAAATGAAGACACCAGCTGGGCCAGTGAGGGGCAGTCACTCTAATTAGACACAGGAAAGGCTGCGGGGTGGCAGGAGGGCCAGAACTGTGAATTCCCCTCCTACGCATGAATCACACAAATGACCATAAAAGGCAAATCATAACTCAGAAGACAGGCAGGCTGAAGGCACCAGCAATGCTTTGCTAGCTGCTTTTGAATTACTTCATTTGGGGGCTGAAAAGTGACCCTGCACTGTCTGACAATTTAAAAGCCTCCAAAAAAGGCAGAGAACTTGAATCAACGGTGATAGCCGCTGACCTTACCGTCTCACATGGTGCCCGCACCTCTCTCAAGACCACCCCAAACTGGCGCCAGAGATGCTTCTCGATGGTAAATGATACGAACATGAGAAGCTCTACACTCAGAATTCTTTGAGCTCCTGCTTACTGCTATAAACCATATCAGTTTATGAAAACCTTGCTTAGAAAAATAACCAGGGTGCTGATCCCATCTTGGCCCTTGACTATGAATTTAAATCTGCAGAGAAAAAAGCATTTGAGAAAATCCCCCTACTTGCCTCTGATTTGAATGGCATTTACAAATCAACCGGTCAATGCAGGGAAGACAAGGAAACTTCCACTAGATTAGTGCATGGTTCCTTATTTCTTTGTAGTGGGGGGTATCCTACAAATCATAGCTTCCCTCTTTAGCCCTGGCCTCTACGCTCTGAATGCCAGTAGCACTCCCCACCTCCAGTTGTAACAATCAAAAATAAATGTCTCTAGACATTCCCAAATATCCTAGGATGGGGGAACTGCTTCTGGTTGAGAATCAACCACTGGTCTAGGGGAGTGGTTTTACCGGTAGCCTATGTAGGCAACTGTTTTATGAGGCATTTCTTCCCTGTTTCATTTAGTCCAGTTGTTCAGCACACTACGGGCCCCTTGCTCCCAGGAACAGCCCTGGGTCATATGACAACCCACTCATTTCCAGATATGCCAGGCTGAGAAATGCTGACTTGGAATGTGGTGCATCCTAGGGCAAGCAATGAGAAGTGACTGAAGTTACCTCCTCTATGTAGGCCTTGGGAAGCGGAAGTCCAGCAGTAACCTGGAAGATAAAGCAGCAAAGTCAGAGGCATTTTTACTTACAGTAAAATTTTAGCTTCTAACAGTGCTTTGCCATCTGTTCAAAGCCAGAAACTGCATCCTTGGGGCAGGGGGCTGGGGGGTGGGGTGGAGGATATACAGCAGTAGAAAGCTGTTTCCTGCCTTAAGGATTTAGAGCAAATGACCAAAACTACGGCACAGAACAAAAGTCACTGCTGTGAGCAGGGTGGGAGACCTTCATGAACTGAATTAAAGAGAGAAGGGACGAATCTATGAAGGCGGGTGGGGGAAGCAATGTGTTTCCCTGCGAAGCACACAGCAGCGGGGGTGGAAGTAGGGCAGAGTATAGGGAAAAAGGCAGCTGTCAGCCCTGCAAGAGCCACCCTGAGACGTCCGCTGTGGAGTCTGAGATGCGCCCAGCAATGTATTCATGAGCCGGTCCACCAAGCCAGCCCACACCTTGTGGAGCTGAAATGGTGCGTGGGGGCTGAACTGGGGCACGTGAGCAGTACAAACAAGAGGGAAACAACACACAAAGATTTTCTTCCTCTACGGTTACAGAGGTACCTGGTGGGGCCTACTGTAAGCACAGGGAAGTGCATGAGGGTGCAGGCGCCGGTCCCAGGGACCCGGCTGGGCAACGGACTAAGAACCCTTCCGAGTGCTCTGCTCCCTTTCCTCAGAGACACCACAGTGCTCCACCTCCAAAAGGGGCCTCAGAGAAGTGGGGCAGGAAGCTGGGACCTGATCCCACTCTCTGGGCCTCACATGGCTCCAGGAGGTACAGGAGCAGCGGGCCAGCCTCCCAACAGAGCTGTGTGAAAAGCTCTCCTCTCAGTGCGGCCAGGTGACACGCTCACGTGATTCCTCAGACCATGAGATCAGGAGGAAGGGAGGCACAAGGGCGTGAGGATGAGTGAGAGGATGGAGGAGGAGAAACGCTGGTTATGATAAGGAAGAGAAAGGGAGTCCATCCTGCAGCCCAGCAGAAAGGGACGTCCTGGGTTAGGAGGGCCACAGGACGAGGAGGACCAGAGAAGTGTGCTGGGCTGTGGCGGCGGTGGTTCTCCCCTTAGTGGGGACCTAAACCTTTCCTGGGGTCCAAGAGGTCAGGACTACTTCCATAACCCTAAGATATTATGGCTCTTTTCACTCTCATTCCCTCAGGATGTCTACAATGGATTTGCCCACAGATTATGCGACATCACAACAGATCAAATGCTGAAGATGAGAATCCAGCAGTCTTTGATTAAGCCAGACACTGAAGAGATCTGAAAAACATACAATGCCCAAATGTTGTTTTGGAAAATAGAGTCACTTAAAAAAACTGTTTATGTAAGCATTTCATTATGTTAATATTTATGCTAAAATTTAATTCCTACTTTGGTAAATATCAGTATACACAACTCACCTAAACAAAAGTTCTTTTAGGCCTTTAATAATTTTAAGTGTGTCAGGAAGGTCTGAGGCCAACATTCTTGAGAACTGCTCTATCAGGAAAAGCCCTGATCACTACACTAAGAAACAGTGATTTTCTTCTGCAGATGAGGGAGGTCTTACTGCTCAAGCTACAAGACCAGCTCCCAGAGGACAGGAATTTAATACTTCATCAACTAATTCCTGAAAGAGAGAGCCGTATCTTCACATGTACACGCTGAAGAAAAGGTTACAACAGTGACAGTGTTCGTCACTCAGTCGTGTCCGACTCTTTGCCGCCCCAGACTGTAGCCCACCAGGCTCCTCTGTCCATGGGATTCTCCAGGCAAGAATACTGGAATGGGCTGCCATTCCCTTCTCCAGGGGATCTTCCCGATCCAGGGATCAAGCTGGGTCTCCTGTATTACAGGTGGATTCTTTACCGTCTGAGCCACTTGGGAAACCCAACAATAGAGCAAAAAGTACAATTTCTAAGCAGTGTGAATAGAGGAAAACACAGTTTCAGGATAGAGCTGAAGGAAAACCGTGATCACCTGTTTCCCCCATCACTGGAGGCAGTCCCAGCATACCTGCCCCTCTTCTCCTCCTCTCCCCAGCCCAGGCTGTTATCAGTCCTGCCTGGCACGCTGACCTCTATCTCAAGCTAAATGGTTTGACTGGCTGGCTGCCAGCAGCACCATTAGAGGGAATGGGACTCAGATGTAAAAAGAACAGTCCGAACAGAAAGGAGTTTTTCGGTAAATATAGCCAAGCACATGTCCTTGGAGGGGTTTGGATATCATCAGGTGTTTTCCTCAGAAAGGTAGGCCACGAGGCCAAACTTGGCCCTCTCCAAGAGCAGGGACTACCTGTGAGTGATGAGACGGCCAGCACAAGAGCCATGTGGACGTGCCCTGCTTTGGTACCCTAATAATCTTAAGGATAAGAGCAGCTTAATGAAGAAACAGGCAGGAGTCATCAGCTTCCTTTTAGCCTTCAGAACATGTCTGAGAATCAGACCCTTCCAATCCCTGATTCTCACCGTGGGGCCACCTCCGTGCATTTTCAGAGCCCTGACAGTGGCGACAAGCACCACCACGTGCGGGCGGAGACCAGAATACCGGCATTTGATGTTAAAGAACTTTTCCATTCCAATGTCTGCTCCGAATCCTGCTTCAGTCACTGTAAGGACAAAAGCAACTGTAAAAATGCTACCCCAGCTCCCTTGATGCTGAAAGAAAAATGGTCTATCACTGATTTTGCAAAAGTACTTGCCTACAAACCCTTCGGGACCGACAAGCTTGAGTGCAATCCTGTCTGCAATGATGGAGGAATTCCCGTGTGCGATGTTGGCAAACGGCCCAGCGTGAACAAACACTGGAGTGCCCTGTGGAAAGCAAGACATCGTGAGCAAAGCTGCCGATCCTGCTTCAAAAGGGACCATTCGGTCAAGGGGAACCAAAATTAGTTGGCATCCAAAAGAAAAAGGGCAAGTATGAAGCCACCTCTTTTATATTTCAGTGCAGTCCCAGTCATAACTGTGAGAAGAATGGGAATAGAGAGATGATCAGGAAAAGAAGTGTCTCCCTAAGGACACTGTGCTTTCCAACCAGTCCAGGACGGCGGGAGTCACTCTGCTCACCTCTAACGTCTGCATGAGATTGGGCTTGATGGCGTCCTTCATAAGGACCGTCAATGCTCCACTCACTCCCTACAAAACAAAAGCACAAACGGTTAATTCCCACCAGGAAAAAACCCTCCCTTTTGAAGCCAAAATTCAACATTCTTAGGTTTTCCATTTTTGGCCATCTTGGACTAATGAATATTTTTACCTAAACTAGACCAGTCATTCATGTACTTATAAAGCTACCAAATACCTTAAAGAAGAATAGAGAATGAAAATGACATTCACATGTAAGTTCTGGAAAAATGTGTAACCCTGGAAACAAGCATCTCAGTGAAGCTCTGGTTACTGATCCATGTGGGGAATCCATTTTAGACAGCATGAAGACACTAGTTCCTAGAATACTGAAGTATAGGTAATTCTGTGGTGTCTGGACTGAAATGGCTATAAACCAAATTTAACATGTGTGTCTTGGGGCCTCTCCAAATTTAACCTGGGGCTTCTCCTGTGGCTCAGTGGTAAAAAAAAAAAAAAAAATCTACCTGCAATGCTGGAGCTGCAGGAGACACAGGTTTGATCCCTGGGTTGGGAAGGTACCCTGGAGAAGGGCATGGTAACCCACTCCAGTATTCTTGCCTGGAGAATCCCATGGACAGAGGAGTCTGATGGGCTACAGCCCATAGGGTTGCAAAGAGTTGGACACGACTGAAGCGACTTAACATGCATGCACGTCCTGTACCTTAAACTGAAATTTACCCAGGAGTTCAACATCAGCTCTCATATATCAGGACCCTCTTTTAAGCCATCCAACCACGGATGAACAAACTGGTATCAATGTAAGATAAAGGTATAGATTTCAATTTCCATGAGTTTCTAGGTTTCTGGTTTGGTGTAAAAATTTAAAGCAATTTTTGTTTTTACATACAGAAACTGTGAAAATAAACAATTAGTATTTCCCCCCTTTTCTGAATTCATCTGACATACCACTAATTGTAGACCAACCATTTTGGTGTGTGTCAACACAAACAGGCTTTTTAAAAATTAATCTAGAGATTATCTCATTTCAAACTTCATATTACCATGTAGACAGTTCCGAAATAATCCTGACGTGGACAACTAGCCAAGTAGGATCATTAGAAGACCTGGTTGAGCTGTTTCCAATATGGTCATCAGTGTGGATATGGGGCCAATGAGCCTCATGATGAGAGGTCTCTGTGCAAGGAGGCCTGTTGCAGGGAGGGGCCAGGATGGGACGCTAAAGACTTGGGACTCTTGATGCTCTCTGAAACTGAAGTCAGACACCCTCTCTTGGAAATATTCACAGGTTGAATATAAATGCTCAAACCATCTGAAAACTGTGGTCTGTTACTGGAGCATACTGCCTGTCACTCTCTGTGGAAGTGTTTTTTATAAATTTCATATTTATTTACCAAGTAAAAAGATCATATGACTTCATTAGTTAACTGCAGTATCTTAACTCCACCATAGTTTGTGTTATCGGTAGCTGCTGAGAGAGGCTGGGAATACAGACACAGAGGAATCACCCCGGGACCCACCAGATCCTCAGTACTGATGGGCTCCCCTTTCTTGCTGGACGCCACCACCATTTTGCCCAGTCTCTCTCTCATGTCTTCTAGAGAACTGGTGAGAGCCAGGACAGCCATGATTTCACTGGCCACGGAGATATCAAACTGGGCCTGTTGGCAGGGAAAAGACACAATAAGGAAAACTGTGTTAAACCTAGAAGTGTGGATTCTCTTTACATCCTAGGCTTAAACAAATAACTTAAAAGGACAGAATAAAAGAACAGTACACGAAGAACTTAATGAAAATAAATAATCCCCTAAGAGCAAACAAGTTTGTAATTAAATATTCCAAGACTTTGAATAGACAGTTTTTAGAAATAAAAGTCCTAGAAGGACCAACAATCCTTCTGGAGGCAGCTTGTGGTTCTGTGATTACGGTTTCCCTAACATACAGGGACTGACACGGAAGCTCTCACACTAAAGAAACATACTGCAAGACGGCCACAAAAAAGAAGCCATTTTAATCAATTTGTGTGCAAGGATATTCACTGGGGGCTCTCCACCTCTAGGAGAAAATGTTGGGGGAAAATACATAGGTGACACATGGGGTTTACTGCAAAAGCTGTCAAGAGCGCTCAATGCCACACACCTACTCGCTCCCACTTTAAAAGGAAGAAGGCGGAACAACACCCGGCAGAATCAATCGATCGGGAAAGGACGGAGGAGGAGAGAAGCAGCAAGGATCCAGTCCCCATGAACTAATCTACTTAGAAAGGAACACTTACCGTCCGTGAGTGCCCCTTCTCCGTTGGAGCCTGTCCGATTGTGATCTTCCTCAGGAATCTATCGTTGGTATCCAGCACTACAGGACAAAGGGAAGACGCAGAAGAAAGATACAGTAGACACAGTAGAAAGGAAAAAGGACCACAGAGTTAAAGGAACTTGTAGAATTGTAAAGCGACAAGTCTAACTTAATGACTATTTGATTTCAAATTTTATGGTAAAGCTAGAATATGGGTTCAAGTTTAGAAATGATGTTCACGTACTGTTAATGTGCAGGAATCAAGGACAGGATTGTAGAGTGGCTTTGTTTACGCTTTCTAGAGAATTCAAACAATTATTAATAACTAGAAATCTGGACTCTGTTTCAAAGCATATTCCAAATTCCACAGAAAACAGAGCAGGTCACACTGTTTCAAAAGGCCAAGGTTTGTGCTGTTCCATGGGATGACTCACTGATTTTACACAACCCTGAGAACCACAGGGGCCATAAACACAGGGCAAGGGCAAGGCCTTTTGAAGCAGGCTGGGTGACAGACCAGCTCTTTCCTTAGTATGTGCAGATGGAATAGTTTCCATTCTGATGGCACAACATCGATCCAATTGCATACCCTTGGAAAACACGGCTTAGATCAATCTGCTAACTACTCTTAATCCCACCGCCTAGGTCTAACTATGGTGAACATTTTAATATATTCCCAATTTTTGTGGACTTCTCTGGTGGCTCAGACGGTAAAGCATCTGTCTATAATGCAGGAGACCCGGGTTCGAGCCCTGGGTTGGGAAGATCCCCTGGAGAAGGAAATGGCAATCCACTCCAGTACTATTGCCTGGAAGATCCCATGGACAGAGGAACCTGGTAGGCTACAGTCTATGGGGTCGAAAAGAGTCGGACACGACTGAGCGACTTCACTTTTCACTTTCACTTTGTTTTTTGTATGACATGCCAAAAATAGCAACAAAACACAAAACGAACAACAGTGGCAAACCCGTTCACACTTTTAGGGTGCATCAAAGAGGAGAGGCTTTTTTAAGGTACTGGATAACATGCTAAATTTTTTCCCATAATACCGTATTTAAACACTAAGAGCAGCGTCTTGTACAGCACTTGGAGACACACATACACCCCATTTTGACAGTGAAGGATGTAATGAGTTGTTGGAGTTTATCCTTTTTTTTTTTTATAGTGTCAAGTTCCTTGTATCTAATTTCTGTGTATAAAACAGCCAATGGGTATGATCTATTTTTTCCCTTGTCTACTTCTACCTTCTCAGAAAGCATGAAATTACATATAAAGCAAAGGAAAAGTGAAGGAGATACCAAATTTTCAAACTGGATCTTTACTCCTCACAAAGTATTATACCATAGGGTTAAAGCTACTGAAACAAAGGAAGAGAAATATCAGTGTAGATTAGATGCTAAGAGAGTTACCTTAAAAATGCCATTAGCTAGCACAGTTATTGGGCCAATCACAATCACAAAAACAGTCAATAAATTACTTGTTAGCTGCATTCTGTGCACCTGGATAAAAATTCCTTCTCAGTAATGATAGAGTTTGCATGGATGCACTGTTGGTACAAAATAAAAAACTAAGCCATGCTGGCTGATATAAAGAAAGGCAACATATGGCAGGGAAACCAGGCAACTCACTCTTCAACTTGCTAAATGTTTAGACCTACAAGGCTACCTATTTTGTTAAAAGAGAGTTTAACAAAATGAGGTAAAAATGAGTAGGCAAGCTCCAGAGCTACAAGAAAAATCAAGTCACTTATGCCAGACAAGAATTCTAAGAATAAAGGGCAACATGATTCAAGAAGTGATTAAACATTACTTCTGTACTTCATGACACCGAAACTTGCCGTATAAAATGGAACTTGCAAAAATGTTACTTCTGGTTTGTGCATGAACTTCCTTAAAACCATCCTCACACCAATGAACACTGCAAAGCCAGCAAAATGTCCAACTGACCAAACAAAAGCAGGTTTGATTACAGCTAATAAGGAGAGAGACTGGTAGAGGTGGCCAGGAAAAGGAGTAAGTTGCCATCTTGGTCAGCCCTTAACCATGAACACAAGAATACCCAAGCTCTGGACCTCCTGTTTTACCACCTTTTAGGGAGGGCATGGGGTGTGCGGCATAACTGAACCCATGGGGCGTACGCCCTGCTCTGGTACCTCTTTGCCAAGTGATAGTTTCTGGATCAATGTCCAATCTTGCAAATCTGTTTATCTCTTCATCTGTCAGTGTGGCAGGGTCAGTCTTTTCAATGCCTAGTCTCTGAAGAGATAAAAAAATTAAAACAAAAATAAGACAAAACAAACAAAGCAAATAAATTTTAAAAAAGATTTTTATCCTTAGCTCCAGATAGGGTCCCCTCTAGGAAATATGAAAGTGAAAATGAAAGTGAAAGTGAAGTTGTGTCCGACTCTTTGCGACCCCATGGGCAGCAGCCTGCACCAGGCTCCTCCGTCCATGGGATTTTCTAGGCAAGAGTACTGGAGTGGGTTGCCATTTCCTTCTCCAGGGAATCTTCCCAACCCAGGGATTGAACCCAGGTCTCCCGCATTGTAGACAGACGCTTTACCATCTGAACCACCAGGGAAATCTTAAATATAAACCATATATTTTAGGTTATAAGTCTAGGAAATATAAACCATGTTAAATTCAGAAGGGCAAATTATGATCCCTTTAGCTAAATCTTTATTAATACCACTCACACATGTACCAAGGCATGAGTAACACATTTGTCCCTATTACTGAACACCAGAGGCATTTCCCTAAACCAAAGCCTTATGTAAGCACAGTGACCAAAACATGTCATACTAATTCACCATATGCAAACATATTGAAAGGAAAAGAAGTGCAAAGCTTTTTCAATCAAACAACTGAGAAGTCCAAGTCAAATGCAAAACCAGAAATGGCCAAAACAAGTAGCAATCAATAAAAATCAATGGAAATCACTTTTAATGTTTTTTTAAAAAAATAATATGCTAATCTTTTGAAATATATAAAGGGATAGTCTTTTCAATGCAGAGGAAAAGAAAAAACATCGCTCTAGCACAGTACATGCTTTTGAAGTAGTCCTATTGTTTACTGCCTTCTTACTGTTTCAAAAGGCACAAGAAAGCTTTGTCTGTTCCTCCTCATGGAAGTTGAAAATTTGTCTATTTACAATGTGTACCGTGGTCACATCCTGAAATGGAAAATTCCTTTAAAACATACCCTCCTTTTCTCATAACTCTTAGTAGAGCTGAGTGGCCCCAGCAAGCCCTCTCTTCCCGTAGTTTCCTTCCTATGCCAATAGGACTTTGTTTTCAAACCTCAGGTGTGTTTTCAGAGTTGGTGCTCACGGGCTTGTCAAACAGCCTCACAAGCCTGGAACGTGCTATTGTTCACAGAGGTCAGCAAAACCCTCAGTCGCTAAGTTGTGAATCTGTGGTTGATCATCCACTCTTATTTACTTCTTTGGTTGCACTGGGTCTTGGCTGCGGCATGCGGGACCTTTGATCTTCATTGCTGCATCTTTAGTTGTAGTATGCAAACTCTTGGTTGCAGCATGTGGGACCTAGTTCCCTAGGCAGGCATCGAACCCAGACCCCCTGCCTTGGAAGTATGGAGTCTTAGCCACTGGACCACCAGGGAAGTCCTGACAACCCACTCTTGACTAAGCCAGGGGGTTAGACTGAGAAAACAAAGTTCAAGAGAGAAAGTTTGGGAACCAGGAAACAGGGGACCAATGTTCTCGTTCTAACCTGTTGAGGGGTTCTGTGGCCACGGACAAATCCCTCGTTTTCAAACCCTAGAGCTTTTTAAAGGATCATTTAAACACTGAGTCCAACCCCTCCCCACACATTGACAGAAAGTTCTACCAACAAAGGTTAAGATCAGTTGCCTGCTCTTTCCACCATACTTGCAGAACACAATTCTCTGACATAACAAGGTAGGAGCTGACTTATTTTCTGCATAGTGTTTTTTGGGAGGTGTGAAAACAAGAGAAGCTAAGCAATATCAAACTGTGTGAAAGTCAGTTTTTCTCATGTCTAGAGAAAAATGCATATGCATCAATGTGACAGCACTGTACAGTAAGTAGGGCAAAATGCAAACAATGACTGCATCTGGGTACAGGGGAGCTTGTGTACTACTCTTACAGCATCAAAATATAAGTTGCAAAAAATTAAAAATAAGGTGAGTGTAACTAATATTGGTAACAAGGCAGCACATACCATTTACTGAATGCTTACATGTGCCAGGCAGTCTAATATTTATAGATGTACAATATTTCTTGCATATGTAAAAGTAACACAGGAATATACTTTTGAGTTTTATTTTTAAAATTCCCTTGTGCTACCCCTTTATAGTCACACTGTCCCTGACCCGTAACTGCTGGCACCCACTGACCTGTTCTTCATCACTATAGCTCTGTCTTTTGAGATTGTCATATAAATAAATGCAAGCATACGGTATGCAACCGTTTGAGACATTTTCTTCCACAAAAACATAATGCCCTTGGGATTCATTCAAGTTGTTGTATCAGTTCATTCATTCATTCATGGTACGGATGTACCAGTTTGTTTATCCATTCATTCACTGAAGGCCATTTGGATTGTTTCTAGATTTTGCAGATTATTAATAGAGCTGCCCAAAAAATTCATGTTTTTATATGATACACATAAAAGTTTGCATTTCTCTTGGGGAAATACCTAGAGGTAGAATTTCTGGGTCATACAGTACAGTGTATGTTTAATAACTATATATTTGCATTAGAGATTCAAATAAAATACAGAAGTAATAACCTTGCTAAGCTCCCAATGCTGGGATGAGCAAGTATTGAAACTCCAGAAACTGCCATGCTGGCATCCTGACTCCTACACCCATGCTGTAAAGGAAGTGTCATTCTTTTTCTTAGCTGAGGGCAGGTTGTCATATTTCTGCTTTTTTCACTAAAAACTCACAGACAAATGAGAAACAACCTCTGCCACCAATCTCCGCTGTGTATATCATGACCTTATGATTACTAAACAACCTGTCCAAAATAGGCTACTCTAAGGAGATTATCAATCACCTAATTTCACATAATAACAAAAAAGAACAAGGAAAAGGCTTACCCGCAACCTCCGGATTTGGATATCGGAGAACTTTCTCACTCCATTTACTGATGGCACCAAACGATTAAAAAGAGCCTTAAAGAAAAGGAGCGCAAGAGTTTTTAAGTGAAAAGAACCTCACTGCCTGGCTACCTGCATTATCAGCACCCATTGGGCCAACATTAATTCAAACCTTCTGAAAGTGCCTGTGGGGTCTGAGCAGCCTACCTTGTCTGTCTGGGTCTCTTCATGGAACATACGGGCATCGATGGCTGCGGCCACAAGGTTATTAGCTGCAGTGATGGCATGGATGTCACCAGTGAGGTGGAGATTAAACTACAATAGGGTGGAAGCCACATCAGTCTTAAAACTTCTTTGTATCTTTCCAACAGTCAACCTATCATGACCAAACCTATCCCTATGGTAAAGCCAATGGAAAACTGACGGGAGCACAGCTAGTGGACAAAGACCCAACAGCCCTTGAGAACAATGCCCATCTGTCCTCAGAAGGAACTGGGACCTTCCCTAAGAGACCTGGCTAGTAACCACAAATGCCACACCACTGGGATCAATAGCGACACTGGATTAGAAAGGACACACTCATGAGCTTTCAGCAGTGAGCAAGGAGTACACTGGAGCTCCATTCCTGTATGCTGCTCCCACTTCTGTGGTTAGTACTTGGAATTCACTGCATGTTGGTTTTCCCCTCTCTTGTGCCACATCTGATCGCTTGCTTAATGTGATTTCCACTGAAAGCCAGGCTTTGAAGTCCTTGTCATATCAAAAAAGTAAGATGTTTAGAAGTTTACAAATTAAGATGTTTTTCTTCTAAGTATTGCTTCTGCTGAGCAAACGAGTCGTTTGTCTACTAAGATCTCTGTGACAGACTTCATTTCCAGGAAGGAAAATCTATAATAAAAGATCTGATTCAGCCAAATCCTGGACTGCGTTACCTCTTCCATAGGAATGACCTGAGAGTAGCCACCGCCTGCAGCGCCACCTAGAGGACAGGTCAAGGGTGAGGACTCAGGTTAAGCACACTTCTTCATAACTTGAAAATCAAATGAAAGCAAATTGGTTTTTGTAACTGCCTCACGTATTATTTACTTTTTACAAATATTTGGACAGATTTGAATAAGTGATTCTTAATTTTCTTTACCAAGTATTATTTGTTTACTTTTTACAAACATTTGGACAGATCTGAACAAGTGCTTCTTAATTTTCTTTACCAGACTAAACCACTCGCTCTTGTTCATGCTGAATAGTCTCTCAACTGAAATGTGACTCTAACTGACAAAACCATGAACACATACATACCTACTCATTATCTTTAAAAACAGGTTCCCCGTGATTCCTAACATTTGTTAAAAAACCCAGCCGACGGTTACATAAAGACAAACCTGTTCAATTTCCTACCCTCATAACTGTTATTCTGGCATTTTAAAAAAAGGAATATTTAAAATACACACACCAACATAAACACAGAGACTGCAATTCTTCCTAAATAGGACACATATGGTGGAAAACAGCTTAAGTGCTAGATTTTTGCTGGCCCATACTGGGTTCAATAAACAGGAAAAGGCTCATTCTGAGCTAAAAGGGAGTTGTTAAGACAAGCTCAAAAGCAGAACTAAGTCAACGGGCTTATAGCTAAACAACAGGCTGAAGAAGGGCAAAGGTGTACCCATATCAACATTTGTGGTAATGAGAGTAAGGAGAATATATGATACCCTATCACCAAGCGAATGATGAAGCTAACTCTGAGCTAACCCATTATAGTTAGTAAAAATATAATTTTAATTTTAATTACAAAAAGATGTTTGGAGTATTGCTGCTACCAAAAACTGAAAGTGAAATACAGTTACTGATGTTGTGTTTTCATCTCATCAGAAGAAACACTGTGTTGATGGTATTATCTTAGACCTTGAGATAGACGCGGGGGCTCTCCCTGGGACTCGATGATAGTGCCTTGACCAAGCTCCTCTGAATTCCAGCTGTTACTGTTGTAAGTGGTGATAAAACTATCTTAGAAGAAATAGGCATAAACCGCTTAGCAAAAAACCTGGCGTGAAGCCTAATACTCAACAAGTGTAGGCTTTTCTTATTCCCTCAGTGTGAAACATCTGTGGGGTTTGTCTTTGTCTCTAGAAAAGTCAGCATGGTGATCAGCAGTTGGGACCGTGTGCTCAGTTGCGTCCGACTCTTTGCTGCCCCATGGACATTAGCCAGCCAGACTTCTCTGCCCATGGAATTATCCAGGCAAGAATACTGGAGTGGGTTGTCATTTCCTCCTCCAGGGGATCTTACTGATCCAGGGATTGAACCTGCATCTCCTGCATCTCCTAAATTGGCAGGTGGATTCTTTACCATTAGTGCCACCTGGGAAGCCCCTGGGAAGCCGTTATGATTACCTTTACTTTTTACTATGACAATCGACTATCAGTCATATAAAAGCACTCCTGGCTATGTATCACCCAATCCAGGAATCCCTGTGCGGTGTCAGACAGTGACAGTAGGAACTGGGGTGAGATGATGAAAGCTTTCAGCAGAAGTACCATGACGGGGTGTAATGAAGCCCCATCTAGTGTCTAAACGAGTTGAAGACCACTGCCCCATAGATGTTCATGGGCCAAGTGGGCCAGAGGACTAAAGGAGAGGCAGGTGCCCTCTGGCCGCCCAAGTCTGGTCCCACTTATACATTTTATTCCTCCTCCAACTGAAAATAAATAATTTTTTAAAAAATACCTTTTATCCCAAAGGTGGGCCCCTGAGAAGGCTGTCGCACACATGCAAAGACATTCTGATGGAGATGGGTGCCAAGGGCCTGCACCAACCCAATCGTGGTTGTGCTTTTCCCCTCTCCCAGGGGTGTTGGAGTGATTCTTCAAGATGAAAGCAGAAAAGGAAAATTAAGTTTAGATAAATTAAATTCATGTGTATCAGTAAGTCAGATCTAACAGAGCCTAGAGAATGACTCTTAGTCTGAATAATCAGAAAGATGAAAGACATGAAAGGGATCTTTTCCAAAAATCTTAGTTGTAACTTCCTCCCAGTTTAAAAAAAAAAAAAAACCTCCTGCAGTTTAGCTCTTCTGACTGTGAGGGGCAAATATACTTTACCTTGTAAGAGACACTGCTATAATCTTACATAATTTCTCAATTTTAGTCTCAAAAACTAGCTTTTAACTCAGTAAAACAAAAATATAGATGAATGCTCAACAGATCTACGGAATTAATGATTTGGGGCTAAAAAGAAAGGCACTTTCATCTGAAGATCAGGTTTTAAGACTCAAACTCTTCCACCTACTAGATGAATGACTTTCACAAATTTTCTCATCTCTGCAGGGTTATAATCTACTCTTACCTCACAAGGTTGCTGTAAGGATCAAATCAGTAAAGACATATGAAAATGCCCAAACCAAATTAAAAGAACCTCCACAAATACATGCTAAATGCGAATGCAACCTCTGGTAATAATAATCAGTATTAAGAATCAATTGGCAAATGGACAGAAGTCATACCCAGTTACCACCACGTATTTCCCATCAGGCTGGTGCTTCAGCCGTTCCAGCGCCGACAGCAGAACTTTAGCCTTGGTTTCACCATACAATTCTACCTCTTCAGTGCGCAGACCAACTTCTCGAGCCAGGTTACCAATGGGCTTTGGCTTGTAAGACCGTGATATATCAATGTCACTTAGAAGAAATACAGAAAATACGAATCAACCTTTATGAATCCCATCGTAGTAATGACTCACTCCAATCCCCTTCAGAAGGGACATACACATTAACCATCAGTTAAAAACCTAACAATCCACGGAGTTTTAACACAGTAATTTTTTTTTTTAAACAGTAAAATATTTTACCTTGGCACGGGTGTCTTCAGGTTAAGTTTGTTATACTGAATGATCCACTTTCCTGGCTTGAAGTTCTCCAAGAAACGCTTTGCACTCTCTACTGTGCTCTAAACAAAATGACATGAATGGAACTGAGAAGAGGTGATGATTTTCTAACCTCCACCTCAATTCTTTATCCTGGTCACTCAAGTTCAATTACAAAATGAACAGCTTCATGATCCGATTATTAACACGCTTCAACTGTAGGCCAGAGTCTACGAGCAGCCAGGACGCCCTGGGCTGTGTGCCTCGCCCCCATCAGCTGGTGTATGTTACGAAGGGCAGTAAGCCAAAACAGACCGAGCAAAGCCTTAACATACAGGGTGTTTACACAGTTTTTATACATACAGGGTGTTTATACAGTTTTTATACATACAGGGTGTTTATACAGTTTTTTTCCCCCTGAAGTTTTTATACAAACAGGGTGTTTATACAGTTTTTTTCCCCCTGAAGTTATCACATTCCAGAGGAAATTAGAATCGTGCTACCCCTGATTCCCTTTATTAATATGCCTGATTCTACTTCTTTGGTCTTTCATTTCCTTTTTTTCTTCCAAATATTCGCATCCTTACTCAGATTTTGAGTAGGTTCTATGACATTTCTACTTGAAGAGAAATGCACTCCCTAGAATTCTATCAGTTTTGTAGAACTATTATAGAAACTTGCACCCACACGCACCTGCATTAGCATCGCCACTGTCATGGGCCCGACGCCACCAGGAACGGGGGTGATGAAGCTTGCCCTCTCCTTGGCTTCCGTGTATGCTACATCACCCACAATTTTCTTCCCATTTGGTTTTGTATCATCTGGTCAAAGAGGTTTAAAAAAAAAAAAAATCAAAGCCCAGCCTCAGAATCGCAATCCTGGTGTTTATGTCTAAGTTATGTGATCAATTATTACAATAGCTTGTTCCAAAAACTTAGTCGAGTTTAGGGGGTGCTGGCCCATCTGGTTCAAGTGCCTGCTTTACTTTTAAAAAGCTGTGGGGTAACAGGTATTTGCTATTTCCTAGGGAGAGACTTACTCTACCTGCAAAATTCCCCAAGACGCTTAACTGGTTTTTCAGAACCAGGAGAATCCTTTTGTCATCTGTCAGGTGGCCAATAAAATACCAACTGTTTTGTATTCTTACAGCCAACCACCCTGTATATAATAAGCACCTTTTAAAATGTTAATTTGCCAAGGCCTTCAAAGGAATTTTTTGGGTGCACAAAGCTCCAGCTACATCACAGCTGCTAGATACGGTTTCTACAGCAACTGTCACATTTGGTAAGCTCCAGGCATGGAGCTGGAGGAGCAATTCAACATCCAATTCCAAAGACGAGCAGCTACTTAAATGTATGCAGAAGGCAAAGAATATAATTACACTCCCCTTAAAAGGATACAAGAACAACTACGAATCTCAGCAGCAAAGAATAGCTATTCAAGAGAACAAAAATCCCACGATGCATCACTGCTCACACACGAACCACGTCCTACACTTGGCTTCAGAGCACTTCTGGGAGGGGCTGGGGACAGGGCTGGACCTTGAGGCTCTCAGGCTTCCAGGCAGGACCTGGTAGGATCTTAGCCATTTCATCTTTTTGAACAGAACACCAGAAATAAGAAAGAAAGCCTTGCTGCTGCTGCTGCTAAGTCACTTCAGTTGTGTCCAACTCTGTGCGACACCATAGATGGCAGCCCACCAGGCTCCCCCGTCCCTGGGATTCTCCAGGCAAGAACACTGGAGTGGGTTGCCATTTCCTTTTCCAATGCATGAAAGTGAAAAGTGAAAGTGAAGTTGCTCAGTCGTGTCCGACTCTTAGGGACCCCATGGACTGCAGCCTACCAGGCTCTTCCGCCCATGGGATTTTCCAGGCAAGAGTACTGGAGTGGGTTGCCATTGCTTAGGTTCAGCCAAAAACCCAGAATTAAGTGACCTCGGCTCTAGGATCAGCTCTTCTACTAACCTGGAGTCCTCAGCCCCTATGGGCTCCTTACTCATGAAAAGTCCAAAGGGATAAAGAAGGATGAACACCACCTATTTCAGAGGCTTGTGAAGACTCAAGAGAGAAATTGTATTTCTTGAAACTGAAAAAAAAAACCATTCTCCAAACATAAGGGTTTCTCTTCCCATTCTAGATGTGGTGGTTGGTTTAGTCGCTAAGTCGTGTATGACTCTTGTGACCCCATGGTCTCTAGCCCACCAGGCTCCTCTGTCCATGGGATTCTCCAGGCAAGAATACTGGAGTGGGTTGCCATTTCCTTCCCCACCCATTCTAGATACATATTTTCTATACATACTCTAAGGGGGCAGGGTACAGAAATCCTTACGATGGTTTCAGGTTTCTAGATTATAAGGCAACAAGTTATGGCAACAGGAGAACATTTCCTACCATAACCACAAAGGTCGTTTCAAGATGCCAAGGAAATACAATTCAGCGCTGCCTTCTGTATAGGTTTCAACTTTCTAACACCAAAGTCAGCTAAAAATACCCCTACACCTCCTTCTCTCTATGAATGTTAGTCCCTTTCTCCCTGTGTTTCTCCATACGTACAGGAGATGTATCAATGACTGCACAGCTTAATGCTGAACTGGGTGAGCTCAGCTCTGCCCCTCCTTCAAACACCATCAGGGCTAGCCTCAGTGCCCTGATATACGCATGGGCTTCCCTAGCGGCTTAGATGGTAAAGAATCTGCCTGCATGCAGGACACCAGGGTTCTACCCCTGGGTCGAGAAGATGGACAGGGTTTCATGGAGGGTGTAATGTGGTCAGAGTAGCCATGTCTTGATCTAAGCATATGGCTTCAATAACCAACACACATTTTGGTTACTTATCCCAGCCCCTGAATTTGCTTCATCAGGAATTATTAGCACAAAACTACTTAAGATGAGCTGAGGGAATTCCCTAGAGGTCCAGTGGTTAGTACTCTTGTGCTTCCCCTGTAGGGGCACAGGTTCAGTCCCTGGCTGGGGAACGAAGATCCCACAAGCCTGACAGAATGGCAAAAAAAAAAAAAAGACGCAGCTGAACGTTAAGTCCTTCGTGTGTAATTTGGGGATCCTATTAACAGGGTTCAGCATAGAAGCCACTACACTAAATAGATTGAGACTGGATGGGGGGGCAGTGAGGAATCTGTTCCCACTTTTATAACCCTGCCAAATAAAGCACTATTAATCCAGCCCTTCTCAAACAATCTTTAGTAAGCCAAGCAGACAGAACACTTTCACATGTTTCTCTGGCCAGCGCTTTCTGCTATGCACTTGAATCTTAAAAAAAAAATTCCGTAAAAAAACAACAACAAAAAACCATACCTTAATTCATCCTGAATTTGGAAAATGACTTAAGACATTATCCCTGAATGGACCATGCAAATGATTTAAATAATCAAAATATGAACTAAGAAGTGGCCTAGCTGTGGAACATGGTGCTTTAAGAATGAACATTTGCAAAGAGCAGTCTTAGGTCCCCCTGCTCATCCATGGATTGGTAACAGCAATCCTGCCCTCCTTGGGGAACAGTAACATCCAGGCTTGTTGATGCTTATTCACCTAAATGACCAGGACCAGAAAAAAGTACAGCTGACCAGGAGGAAAGATACTGCTTTGACTATTCATATTTCATCTTCTATGTGAGAAATAAATGTGAAAGGGAGGTAAGTTTCAAGTGTAAGTCAGCATTTCATGCCAAACTGTGAGACTTGAGAACCCTACCCAGGCTTTTCTTTCATCTCTCAAATTCAGTCCCAAACAGAAAAAAGCCAACAGCAGAACTATGTTACAGAAGATGCAAGGTTTTAAACACAAGGAGCCTGAATGTCACATTGCAAGTACTGAGAGCGAGGAGTTATAGGAGAGCAATGTCTTTATCACCCGTCAGATAATTACACTACAAGACAATGAGTGATCAATTGTGAGCTACTGTCTTAAAATCATGGTACCGAGAGTGGGAGGGAGGTTAAAAACGGAAGGCTTGACAGTGACTAATGTTCCTGGCAGCTTAGTGTCAATATTTCAAACCTGAGCTGGGAAGGGAGAAAAAAAGAATATTCTTGCTATAACTCTCTTCAACAATCCAACAGATGAGGGCCTGCTGTCAGCAGGCCTAAGCTGGACATGAGACTACAGAGACCTGCCCCGAGGCACCCATGGGCAGACAAGTGGAGAAAAAGAGACATATACGATGAGAGAAACACCAAGTTCTGTGGGACGGGAGGGAGAAGAAAAGCACTTTCAATGGAGAGATCCTCTTCTGATGAAGGGAAATAAGACAAGGTTTGAAAGGAAGAATGGACATTTCAGACAGAGAAGAGGTGGGCAGGAATTTGCTGAAAATGAAGATGACAGATGAGTTTTATTCGACTCTGTAGCCCAAGGCCTGGAGTGGTGCCCCATGCACAGAAATGATCGCTTGATTAAAAATTGTTCCCTTTTTAAACTCACAAAGTATGTACACAAGTATCACTAAACTGTCCTTTCAGCTTTTATGTTTGAAAACTTCATCAGAGAACAGCCTGTCCCACTACAGACGCAGAGGAGCTGCAAAGGAAAACAGGCATGTGTGTGTGTGTGTGTTGGGGGGGCACATGGTCCACTTTACAATAGTTAAGACAGGTATTCACTAAATGCATGTGAGAAAAAAGCCCACAGAGGTGGCCGAAACTAGTACAGGGCTGAGGAGTCTGACAGGTGACACGGGAGAGAGAGGCTCACAAGTCCACGTCAAGCCCCCAAACCTGGCAAGAGCACGCAGATGGACCAGAGTGGGAGGCAGCTGGTGGTAGGGAAGCCAGGGAGACATTTATGGTAGCACATCCACTGGAGAGGGGGACACTCAGTGGTGACACTGAGAATGGATCTATACGTGGAATGATTGGGAGGGAAACTGAAAGGTTTCAGATCTGCGGGAAGGAAGAACGGTGATGATATTACTAACCAAACAGGGCCATGAGGAGTAACTTAGGGATGAGGATTCAAGGACAGTTACAGACATGACTATAATGTTAGCATTATCCTTGGTCTAGAAAAGGTGCAGGTCAAACACCTCTGCAAATCCCTAACTGGAACTCTCTTGACACTATGTATCCTTCTCCTGGAGTTTCAGAGCAGTTTGTAAAGATCACACTACGCTTTAACTGTCCTTTGCTAAAATCCACTCAAGGTGAGGCTTCTTCCCTGGTGGCTCCAGTCTACAGAGAATCCGTCTGCAATGCAGGAGACCCGGGTTTGATCCCTGGGTTAGTAAGATCACCTGGAGAAAGAAATGGCAACCACTCCACTATTCTTGCCTGGGAAATCCTATGGACAAAGGAGCCTGGTGGGCTAGTCCATGCAGTCGCAGGAGTTAGACATGACTTAATAACTAAACACCACCCCATCTCTAGGTCATCTTGGGACTGCACGGCACAGTGGCTAAAATCACAGCTTCTTCCTGCCAAGAGGCAACTATGCCATCTACTAACTTCACGCACCCAAGGGCAGGCTGATCGCTCTGAACCTTAACACTTCAAGCCTAAAACAGGACAAAAGGTTCTTGCTTAGGCTTCATCTTCCTTGTCCCAGCCTGCCTCCAGAAACCACCTTCTTCCCCGCAACACTTACCTGTGACGTAATTGATTCCACAGTCGATGACTATCGCCCCAGGTTTGATCCACTCCCCTTTCACCATTTCAGGTTGGCCAGCTGCAACCACCAGGATGTCACCTTTACTTATCTAGAAAAAGATGGTTCTGACTTCAGAAACTTAACAGTGACACATAAAAAAAAAATGTAGAAGCGGAAAGGACACCCCTGTTTTACACGACATTCTTCGTCATCTGCTATTTTATGCAGGCCGCATAGTCTCTGACAGCTCTTTGTATACTGTGCTCATTCCTACACATGTCAAAACCTCCCCTTTCACTAGATATTTTACTGAATGGGGAACCTGATGAAAACCTGCAAGGTAGGGAGGCGTATAGGCTTAGAGCCACAGGCCTGAAACAACGTCCCTGAGTTACATGCCTCTTCCCCAGGAGGTGGGAACTACCACCTTCCACAGAACATTGCTTGGGGAGGATTAAAGAGATGCTGGGCCTCTCCTGGTCTCTCCCCACGTTTACGAGCCTGCACTGTCAATGCGATGTGTCTGTATGAGAATTCCTGAGCCCAGGTGTCAAGAACAAGCTGTGACTGAGGTCACAAGACCACCGTCCACATCCTCCTCTAGACACCTCCACCTCTGAGGCCACCCCGTCACGTATCCGGGATCTGGCAGCCTGGGGTCAGTCTCAGTTCCTATCCAGCTAACCCCTATCTACCGCGGGATGGACTGGTGGAGAAAAATACAGTCAGAACAAAATCTGTATAAATTTGGGCAAGTTTTAAACCTGAATTTGTTTCTTCATCTTGTAAAATAGACAAGAATCATAGAATTGTTAGAGGGGTTAAATGAAATAATGACGTAAAGTACACGACAATTTTTGGCACTGAAATGTTAGCTATTCCCGTTACGCAAGAACCCCCACCACATGGGAATGTGCATGCAAATGTGAGCATGCGTGTGTGTGCACGCACACACATACCCCTTCCACTCCACTCTGGATCCCTTACCTCCTCTTTCAGATTGGCAGTCTTGGAGTGGCAGGTGGTCACTGTGGCATGGTTCCATAGAAGCAAGTCATGCATTGGGGCACCAACGATTTTACTGCGCCCGACCACCACAGCGTGCCTTCCAGCAATTTGCACCCCTGAAAGACAAGCCAGAGAGCATCAGAGAACAGGGGAAGCTGCCCTCCTTTGCAAGCCACCTAAATGGGAAAATTCTGAACAAGTGCACAAAAACAGGTTCTTAGCATCAAAAACAAATCTTCCTAAAACCATCCCTTCTTTGGCAACTCAGGGTTTCAGCTACAAAATTGGGACTTGCCCATGTGGCCTTCTTGCAAGTGGGTTTTGGAGCGGAGCTTAAGCCAAGATCCATTTACTGAGTCATAGCAGAGTGGGAAGAAAACCTACACTCAAAGCAGAAAGAAACGCTGACATACAGCTTAACAGCCATATGGAAGCAGAGAGCAGATTACATTACCTGGGAAAAAGTTATAAGAAATAGGGTGCGTGTTAATGGAGTGGAGGAGAGAAATGAAAGAAATTAAGATTCGTATCAGTAATTCTTTAGTTCCTCATCCAAATTTCTCTTTTGGCTTAGGGCCTGAGCCACAGGGTTATTTGCAGGGAAGTGATAAAGGGGAACCTAACTGTAATATAAAGCTTTCTTTTTGTTTACTGAGTACTCATTCTTCTGGCACTGTCCCAACATCTCTCAGGACCAACATACTCTCTGCAATAGAGTTGATATGGGTGAGGACCCAAGTGTGGACGAATGACTGTATTTCATCCCCTGGCCAACAAGATCCGTCCCATCACTCTTAGGCACAAGGATGGAACAGGCTGGAGCTGCTCCGGGAGACCAAGCAGAGCTGAGAAGGAGCTGCCATGCAAAGGCGAGCAGAGATGAGGTCTCTGCTAAGGCCCTACACCCAGTCCCACTGAAGCCAACTCAAGGCAATTTGTGTTCAATTTATGCTTCTTGTGTAACATTAACTCTATCCAAAAATAGGGAAGTTTCTATATAATGCTAACACCATGAACATCTAGAAGTAAAGCCCTCAAATTGTGAAGTGTTTATAAGGTAACTTTCTATACTTTTTAGGGTTCAGCAAAGGACTTGAAGCTCACTAGGGCAAACTGTTGCTTCAATATCAACAAGAGGGAATATCCCTGGTGACCCGGTGGCTAAGACTCCTCACTCCTATGTATGGGGATCTGGGTTTGATCCCTTGGTCAGGGAACTAGATCCTACATGCTAAAACTAAAGATCCTACAGGTTGCAACTAAGACCCAGTGCAGCTTAAATAGATAAAAATTAATTAAAATCAACAAGAGGAGGTGGAGGCCCTACAGCTGCTGCAGCCTAAGGGACTGGTTTCCATCGAGTTGTAATACACTGTAGGCTAAACAAGTCATAGAGGATAAATTTAGTTGTAGGATTGATCAGCAATAGCTGTCCCAAGGGTTATACCTTGACCTTTCCTTGCCAGCCACAGAAAATTTTCACTTATGTTAGCCAACACTTTCCACTTGAAATTTCTGATCCACTTCCTCTAAAAAGGGCACACTTCCTTGTTAAAAAAAATAACCTTTGCTAAAAAGTATTCATGATGAAATTAAAATACCAACATGTTGACTAGGTACTAGGGGGTTGGTTATTCAAGGGATTCATTTGCTAGAACTACAATAGCTCAGTGGCCCATTTTGGGGTGGGGATTTTTCACCCTACAGACAATATGAATTTGTATTACCAAATTGGTTTTTCCACACACAATAATCTGCTTTGAACTCAAATAACTCTGAGTTCAAATCTTGGCTCTGCTGCCTCTTGGACAAATGACTCGATCACTCTGAGAATGTCTTCTCAGCTATTAAACAGTAAGAGTACCTACTTCATAGGGCTGTTGAGAACGTTAAGAATTTAAGTCAAGAAGCCCCTAGCATACAGGTCCTTATGCCAATCAAGCCTGCTTCTTTAGGGCCCACAGCGTATCTCCCCTAAACCTCCAAAGGTATAGACCACGTTCCCCAAAAGGTGCTTTGTTTCTGTTTTTACCTGTCTCCTTGATGAGTTCCAAGCATCCTTTGGGTGTACAAGGGATGAAACAGTTACTAAGGTCCCCTCTAGCAAGTTTTCCAGCACTGATGCTATTCAATCTAAAACAAGGAAAGTGATAGGTATTTTTACTCTTTAGAAACAAAATGACATGTTCCTCAAATAGGAATATATTTTAATCGGAATCAAGCAACGTGGTGCAGAAAGCCAAGCCAACTCACCCATCCACATCTTTTTCGGGGGCGATAGCATTGACCAACGTTTCAGTGTTAATGGGATTCTCTGAATCTAAAGGCAGCTGCACTATGAAGCCGTGCACCGTGAGGTCTTCGTTCAATGATGTGATGCACTTTAACACCTAAAAGTCACACCACATACCAGTTAATGTACCATGGAGCAATCACAAGGGTAGAGAAACACTTCCCAAGCCAAAAGCCAGGCTACCTCACCCCTGCCCCCTCCATACACCGAGAGTTTAACTGTAGCTTTCTCACCTTGCATTCTAGAGCAACTCTACCTTAACACAGAAGGTCATCTTCAGGTGTCTGGTAAGAAATCCATCAAATAAGAGAGCTAAAAGCTTTACTAATCTACTGCTACACAGTAAAATTCATGTTATCATCATCTAAACCAAGGCTTTTGTGATGACAGAAATGTTCTATAATCTGTACCTCACAATAGTGGCTCCCGAAGTACTTGAAATGTGGCTAGTTCGGGAGTTCAAATTTTATTTCATTTTAGTTAAATGAGCACATGGGGTCAGTGGCTGCCCTGCTGGACTGTGTGGATGTAGAACATATCCACGACCTCAGAAAGTCCTTTTTCCCTCCTGTCATGTCACAGCCAATCCCCCACCTACCGGCAACCACAGTTGCGGCTTGACTCACCCAAGATTTGTTCTGCCTATTCTTGAACAGCATGTAAATGAAATATACGTTTTCATTTTTAAAGTACACAAAACGACAGGCCAACGATCAGTTTTTAATGAACATCGCAAGTGATTTGGAAGCAAAACATGGGCAATTACACTGCAAGTACCCAACATTCACAGCTGGCACTGCCCCATTTACTGATTTTCAAAGATTTTCTGGAGGCTGAATGTGCAGACAAAGAATTATCTGGAGGTCTCTTGTGTGCTGAATGTATCAGCCCCTAAAGTTCTCTGAAACTAAAACCAGTAAGAAAAGCACTTCAGCTGCCCTCTTAATAGCCGACTCCTAACTGCTCACCTCAGATTCCGTGGCCGTCCGGGGTAACTTAATGTGCGTGGCTTTGATCCCGATCTGCAAGAATGAACATTTAAAACGGATACATGGCAAAAGGACTTGAGACATGGGCCTGTTTCCTCTGCAGATGTGACTAAACCAAAGCAAGTGAGGCGGGCGTCATTCCACCCTCACATGTCCTGAAGAATGAGTCTCCTGCTTTGATCCCCCATCCTTCCCTTGTTAACTGTTGCCACCGAACTGAGGCACGTTTATGTTCTCTACGCCTGCTCTTTAGAATCAGATCACTGACTCGAAAACACTGCAGGGCCAACGACAGGCCCAAGCTCTGTCACCCATTTCTAACTTGAAAAATAGATAACCTGAAGTCTGCTGTGGGTGATGAAAGTTTTTGTGGGAGGAGCGCAAGGGGTGACAGACAGGAACCGGAGACGGGGAAGGGTGGGAGCTGAGGTGGGGTGTTGGCACCATTTTTCTGGGCTTTACCTCCTCAGCAGCCTTCAACTTCATATTTATATAAAGATTAGAGTCATCTCTGTTGCCAACCTGGAATAATAAAAACATGCAAATCGGATGATTAGGGAAAGGCAAACTGTATGGCAAAGCTTATAAAATTTCAGTTTTGATAAAAGCAATGTTTAATCATGAGACTCCTGCTCCCGAGAACTTTTACAGGAGAATAAGGAGGATGCCGGGACAGCATGGAGATGCGAATACAGCAGGCAGTACCAAACAGAGCAAAGCACGCCTGACCCTCAAAGAAAAGACACTTCAGCACCTGCTCTGGAAACTAACTGAGGGAGCAATGGCCTGCCTAAACCATGGGGAATCTCTGCTTGCCAGCAAGCGGATGAGCCAGAGCAACAGGGCAGGGGGGCGGAGGAACTGTCAACATGCAAGAACACACCGTAGCTCTGGTAAGACATCTGCCCCCTCTCCCCACATCTGGGGGCAGGGCAAAGCTCTCAGGCTCAGCCACAGAAAAGAGGAATCAGCGAGGGTGCACCGAACTATTCCCAGCTCACACACAACACTCGCTTATGCCAGGCAAAGGGCAGTCTGCAGCCCTCAAGACAGAGAGGAAAGAGTATACAGAAGCCAACTTCTCCGACCCACCATGCTAGGTCTCAAGATGGTCCCTGTTTCTTTAATCATGGATATACATAGGTTTTCACTGTAATCACTTACCTAAAAAATTTCCTTTACAAATATTTCCCCCAGTGCTGACATTTGCTCTTTTCAATGATGAAATGTCCTCTCGGGGTGATTTATCACAATAAGTTTGGTTTCTCCCCAAACTGTAGAGGGAAAAACTGTAGGTCCCTTGACACCAGAGATAAGTGATGTGTGGCTGCTTTACACAGGGCAACTCTGGAGAAAGCAGCTGGCCCTAGGAACAGAGCAGCTCCGGGCTTAGTCACTTGATGCTGTTCCTGGAGGCTCTCCTTAGGTTCACGGAACACAGGTTCACAGAACATGGCCTAACTGTTCACTTCATCACTTCAGTGATGAAGTTTTGCCAGTGCTAAGCTGAATTTCAAGACAGCCAGAGGAGTCCAGTGAAGGGTATTTGGTTTTCTGCACCTAAATGCATTAGCTGCTTACTGGGAGGATTTCCCTATGATTTTAGGGAAATTTAGGGATTTTAAGCTCATCTTTCCTGTCCTTTTCACCTTTGCCCCTATCATCCAACCTTCACTGATTTGGTTACCAGATTTAATACCTTACGGGATTTTTAGATCAAATAAAAAAGGTAAGAGTATTTTGTTTTTCCTTATATTGTAAACAAACGATGCCTCCTGCCATTCCAGTTCTGTAAGGATCATGTCATTAGCCACCACAGTCACTGATCTGCAAGTCCACCCTGAGAGGAATTCAGGTTGCAGTATTCCATGTTTTGGATGTGTGGGCCCCTCAGACAGTTAAAATGTGTGTCTTAGGAAGAATGTCAATGACCCCAGATTCACGCATCTTCTCACACACAGAAAAGCACTAAAATCATTGAGATATCTGATCCTGGCGCCCGCAGTTAACCTTTCACTGAGATCCTCACTGCCTGTATCCCCAGTCCACATTCACAGATGTATACTGGCTCCTCCTCCGAACTCTTTGGAACAGTTTCTCTGAGCAACTGGAGAGACTACTGCTGTCTCCTGGGGTACAGCCTTCAGTTAGACACTGAATAAACGACTCACAGCTCTTAGGTTGTATGTTTTTTAAGTAGACCATATTCATAACTATAATTAGTTAACTGAGATTAAATGGTTTTTATCACTCCCTGCTGTTTTTTTTTTTTTTTTAATAAATTACAACTGTTCTATACTTTATCTTCATCTCTGATGTAGCTGAGATACACCTGTAAGTCACTTTTCCTGGAAAGGTGTGGGCTATTCTCCCGAGTCCATGTGTACCTGAAAATCTCTCTCTGCCGTCTTTGCACTCAAAGGACAAATTTGGCCAAGTTTGGAGTCACAACATTTTCCTTCAGGGTTGCTGTCTTTGGCATTTAGTATTACGAAAATCTGAAGTCTTTTGTTGTTGTTGCTATTTCTGTCTGGATGTTTCTGAAGGAATTTTTCTAAAACTCCAAAATGACCACTAGTTTTTAAAAAAAGCTTGAGAGTTACGAGCATACATCAAAGTCTGATTGTAATCCTAAGGCAAAGGAAAACGCCTCTTAGGATCCAGGTGAAACACTCAGCATAGGCAGCTAATAGGGAAAATGGTTACACAATCATTCTCAAACTGGACGCAAAAGGAATGTTTAGCTGAAGAACAGTCGATTTCTTGACTGACAGTCGAGTGGGTGGATGGCACACTGGTTTCCCAGAACAAATCTTAATCCCATTATAGTTTATATTAAAAAAAATCACTTAAGCATTTTATCAGAAATACCAATTTCTTCTTTGAAGGAGTTCAATTACATCATCCAAAAAAGGTCCTATTGAGACAGAAGGGAAGGGGGCAGGGCACAACAGTTAAAAGAACGACAACCGTTAAAGAACAGGATACCACAAAAATCGGTTAGAATCCATTAGGTACAGGATGGCAGTAGAGCCATCTACTTCCAGTGGAGCCTGATTATATGCTCACTGCAATACATTAGCAAGCTAAATGACACACTCACAGGCACCACGACAGTTCCCAGGGTGACCATAAAAGGCCAAAACGTGGGTAGTGGCCCAATTCCTGGAAATCCCTGCCACTTCTCCAAAGTAACTGGAATAATCTTCCTACTTCCTAGCCTAGGAAATTACCCAGCCCTGAGAGCTGAACAATTGATGCTTCGAACTGAGGTGTTGGGGAAGATTCTTGAAAGTCCCTTGGACAGTAAGGAGATCAAACCAGTCAATTCTAAATGAAATCAATCTTGAATATTCATTGGAAGAACTGATGCTGAAGCTGAAGCTCTAATATTTTGGCCTCCTGATGCAGAGTTGACTAACTGAAAAAGACCCTGATGGTGGGAAAGATTGAAGGCAGGAGCAGAAGGGGATGACAGAGGATGAGATGGATGGATGGCATTAACGACTCAATGGACATGAGTTTGAGCAAACTCCAGGAGACGCTGAAGGACAGGGAAGCCTGGCGTGCTGCAGTCCATGGGGCTGCAAAGAGTCAGACACAACTGAGTGACTGAACAAATCAAATCACATCATAACAAGTACAACCACAGCACATGAACTGAGAACTTTCAGATGTACAAGCTGGATTTAAAAAAAGGCAGAGGACCCAGAGATCAAATATCTGCTGGGTCATAGAAAAAGCAAGAGAATTCCAGAAAAACATCTGCTTCTGCTTCACTGACTATGCTAAAGCCTTTGATTGTGTGGATCACAACAAACTTTTGAAAATTCTTAAAGAGATGAGAATACCAGACCATCCTACCTGCCTCCTGAGAAACCTGTATGCAGGTCAAGAAACAACAGTAGAACCAGACACGGAATAATGGATTGGTTCAAAACTGGGAAAGGAATACATCAAGGCTATATATTGTCACCCTGCTTATTTAACCTATATGCAGAGTATATCATGCGAAATGCCAGGCTGGATGAAGCATAAGCTGGGATCAAGATTGCTGGGAGAAATATCAATAATCTCAAATATCAGATGACACCACCCTAATGGCAGAAAGCAAAGAGAAACTAAAGAGCCTCTTGATGAAGCTGAAAGAGACTGAAAAAAGCTGGCTTAGAACTCAACATTCAAAAAATGAAGATCACAGCATCCAGTCCCATCATTTCATGGCAAATAAATGAGGAAAAAATGGAAACAGTGACAGACTTTATTTTCTTGGGCTCCAAAATCACTGAGGATGGTGACTGCAGCCATGAAATTAAAAGACCCTTGCTCCTTGGAAGAAAAGCTTTGACAAACCTAGACAGCATATTAAAAAGCAGAGACATTGCTTCGCCAACAAAGGCCAACATGCTGATAAACACAGTCAAAGCTGCAGTTTTTCCAGCAGTCATACACAGCTGTGAGAGCTGGACAATAGAAAAAGCTGAGCACCGAAAAACTGGTGCCTTCGAACTGCGGTGTTAGAGAATATTCTTGAGAGTCTCCTGGACACCAAGGAGATCAAACCAGTCAATCCTAAAGGAAATCAACCCTGAACATTCGCTGGAAGGACTGATGCTGAAGCTGAAGATCCAATACTTTGGCCACCTGATGTGAAGAGCTGACTCACTGGAAAAGACCCTGATGCTGGGAAAGATTGAAGGCAGGAGAAGGGGACGACAGAGGAAGAGATGGTTGGATGGCATCACTGAGTCACTGGACCGAGTTTGAGCAAGCTCCAGGAGATGGTTAAGGACAGGGAAGCCTGGCATGCTGCAGTCCATGGGTCACAAAGAATCAGTCATGACTGAGCAACTGAACAAGACAAAAAGGTCTTCCGATTCCTGTTTTACAACGTAAAATATCCTGGATACTGGTTTATTCATTAGTTTTTCTTCTGCTCCAGGGAAAAGATTTTATAGGCAAGACTTAGGTTGAAAGCTACAGAGTGTGTGACTTTCTTCAGATTGGGTGGTGAGGAAACAGGGCAGTGCTCTAGGAATCTTGTGCTCAGCTTGAAGTTACCATCCTTCACTTGTGTGGGAGCCTTAGTTCTGAAGAATAACTCAAAGCTACTTTTATATATATTTCCTGAGAAGGAACCAGGACCCTGCCCCAAGGCTGTGCTGTACTACTGTTTCCAGACAGTCCCTCTCCTGTGTTTCTACATCCCCTCCCTTCCCTGATAAGCAACTGTTTGAATCTGCCCTATGGGAGGCTGAATTAAGCCTATTTCCTACAAACGAGAAATGGGGGACACAGGAAGATTTGTACCACATGGGACCCCACAGGCTTCTGCTTGGTTTCATTACTGTGTCTACAGGAAGACAGCTCCCATTTTGTGTGGGGAGGGGGGAGGGTAAGATAAAAATTAGAACAACCAGAAATACATACAATCACTTGAACTACAGAGACATTACATAAACAGTACTGTCATTCCTTCTGCATAGGATGGGCAGTGTGTGTGGCTGGATTGATTGTGATCAGATCTGCATTTTGACAAGGGTGGCATCTGCAGGTAAAAGGACAGACTGGAAGCATCCAGATCAGAAGTTTGTAAGCGTGTGACTAGTGCCCGAGTGGGGTGGGAGCAGCAGAAATCAAGAGGAGGGAAAATGGACTTCCCTGGTGATACGGTGGATAAGAACCCGCCTGCTGATAGAGGGGACATGGGCGTGATCTTTGGTCCAGAAAGATTCCACATGCTGTGGAGTGACCACGCCTGCACGCCACAACTCTTGAGCCTGTGTGCCCTAGAGCCTGTGATCTGCAACAGGAGACGTCACTGCGATGAGAAGCCTGGGCACCACAGCTAGAGAAAGCCCAGGCACAACAACAAAGACCCAGCACAACCAATAATAATAATGATAGTAAAGTAAACAAAATGATTTTTAAGATAAATAAATATACGAAAGGAGGGAAGAGGTCTCAAGAGCTTATGATGTGGAGAGCAGAGAGGACAAGACACAGCTCAGGTTTCTGGTTTGAGTATGTGGGGAAATGGTGGTGCCAGTCCCCAGGGTGGAAAAAAAAAAAAAGAGGTCTGAGGCAGCACAGATGTGATTACAACATAATCTGTGAACATTGCATCATAGAATAACATTGCATCATAGAATGACATTGCTTCTGGTGCTAAAGTGCAAGATTAAAATATTCTACCACTGTTTTATTGGCAAGAGCATAGGAGACAAGTTGCAGAACAGCATTTATGTAACAAAAACACTTTGCAATCAATAAGTTTAAAATAGGAGCTTGGAAGTCAATTTTAAAAACAGGGAAAAAAAACCTTCTCTATTGCTACAAAAAGGGTTTTACAGAGACAGATTTCTTGTCTATGACATTTACTCTTCATACAACAAACAATTCACAAGTATAAGCCAAGAAATAACTGGTCCCACAAATGTACCAAGTGTACACCCACAACATATACCTTTGATTCTTAGCAATTTGTAAAATAAAAAAGGAAAATCCATCAAAGCACAGAACAGACCAAGCAGAACGACAGGCCTTCGGTGCTTTTCTTGTCAACTAAGGCCTCTCAGATAATGTATAGCAATGGGGGGGATATTATTCACTCTGAAATTCTTAGAGAACATGGAACAGAACTTAGCAAGGAATTAAATGATATATATGGAGACACACATACAGAAAGAAATGAGACGTGAGGGACCAGGTGTTTCGAACGGAATTTCAAATGCAAGCTATCAGTTTCTTGTCGTCCCAATAAACCCTTTAGACATTCATTTGTACATCTGTCCACATGACACGTATTTATGAAATACCTTCTGCCTTTTTATTGAAGGCCTCTTACTGGATGAACCTGGAGCTCTTGGAAGAAATCTTGGCTAGGAAGTATTCTCCCAAGCAGCCATGGGCCTGGGGGCTCACTTACAGAAAGAATAAGGTAGAAAAGAGGTCTGAGGGCTGAGCATTGGCATTTAAATGGTCAAGGTAACAGGAACAGCAAGCAAAAAGATTAGAGAAGGGAGTGATGTCCTGGAAGCCAAGAGTCTGGAACTCAGATGAAATTGTGCAGGGCAATGGTTCCCAAAGTGTGGATCATACACTCCTGGGGAACCCCAACACCCTTTTAGAAGACCTGCTAGTGCCATCATAATACCATGATGTCATTTGCCATTTTCATTGTATTGACATGTGTATAAGGCTGCAAAAGTTATGGCGGGTAAGACTGCTGATGACTTAGTAAGAATCAAGACAATGGCCCCAAACTGTACTAGTCATAAGGATATCCTTCACTGTCACACACACTCAGTAAAAAAAAAGAAAACAACACACACACCAATTTCACTTAGAAGTGCTCTTGATGCAGTAAAAATTATTTTTATTAAACTTTGATCCTTGAGTCCATGTCTTTTAAATACTCTGCATAAAGAATGGGGAAGCAGTCATAAAGCACTTGGGCCATAAACAGAAGTGGCTGTCACCAGGAAAAGCATTTGTGCTTTCTTGCCTTGCAAGCAGAACTGGCCAGTTTTTAATGAAACACCAAATTTACTCGAAAGAACAACTGACAAACAATGATTACTGGGGCTTGAACATTTGGCAAATATTTTCTCAAAATTGGATAAAGCGAGCCTGCTACTCCAAGGAAAATAACTAATGACAAAATTGGAGCTTTCAAGCAAAAATTGGTATTTATGTACTTCCTATGAGCTTGACAACTTCTCAACACTTACAGGCTTTTCTGATGAGCTTGTTGGTGACAGTAATGATTATGATTTTTTAAAATATCACATAATAAAATGTATTAACATTTGGGAGATTTGTATAATTCAGTGAACCATTATTTTTCAGATGAGGAACGAAGAACATAACAAAACCACACACAGGTAAGTATCCATTCAAACTGTAACATAAAACTAGATTCTGACTTAACAAAATACGGAAGCTCACTAATAACAGTTTCAGATTTCACACTGCAACTACCTTTTTAAAATTTTACTTACTGAATCCTTATAGTACTAAAGAAAAACAACCACAATCATCTGAGAAGAATATCAAAAGAACACTTCCTTTTACAACCATATGTCTGTATAAGGTCAGATATATGTGAAGGTTCTTCATATATTTCAATCAAACCAGCAGAGGAAGAGACTGAAAAGTGGATAAGAATCCAGCTGTTCTCTATTAAGCCAGACAGTAAAGGGTTTTGCAAAAATGTAAAACAATGCCCTTCTTCTCACTCCAATGTTTCTAAGAGTTACTAAGTCATAAAAATACTACTTAATGCTAATATCTAGTGAGCTTACTATTGGCATTTTAAAATATACAAGTATCTTTAAACTTCTTAGTTTTCATTTCTTTTTTTTTTTTTAGTTTTCATTTCTAATATAGTAAAATATCAATGGATAAATTCATATAAACAAAAGTTCCGAAGTCTTAAATTTTTTAGTGTAAAGGGGTCCTAAGACCAATGATCAAGAGATGCTGGATTAGGGAAAAGTACCCCCAAAGAATAGCCAAGAGCCAGGGCAGGTCCACATGCAGAAGTTGAGCTGAAGAGGAGTAGCCTGCACAGAGAAACTGAAAAGGTCTGAGGCTTCACAGAAGCCAAAAAAGAGGGAGAACTTTGATGTGCTTGTTGTCTTAAGTACTACTGAGAGATTGAGAAAGGAAGAAAGATACTAGTGGAAACACACTATCATAATACCTGTAAAATTGCCAGGCCTGGTATGAAACCAGGTACTTCCTCCTTCATCTGAATGACTTGGTTCTTCAGTCTCTCCTTTATTTGCCTAGAGAAAAAGGAAAAGACTGGAGTTAAAACTTAATGCTTCAAGTCACAAATAAGCGATATGTATTATTAGGTACGTTGAAATTGAAAAAACACCTTCACTAAACAGACATTAGGAGAGGGCCAATGGCACCCCACTCCAGTACTCTCGCCTGGAAAATCCCATGGACAGAGGAGCCTGGTAGGCTGCAGTCCATGGGGTCACTAAGAGTTGGACACGACTGAGCAACTTCACTTTCACTTTTCACTTTCATGCATTGGAGAAGGAAATGGCAACCCACTCCAGTGTTCTTGCCTGCAGAATCGCAGGGACGGGAGAGCCTGATGGGCTGCCGTCTATGGGGTTGCACAGAGTCGGACACGACTGAAGCGACTTAGCAGCAGCAGCAGTGTGTTTTAAACTAGTTGTCCCATAACCCATGGCCCAGTCAGTGTCAGTGAGAATTAGAAAAGATCTGTGCCTGCTTGAGCCCTGGAAAACTGATGGGTGGTATAGAGTACATACGACATCAGATAATGTCTGTTTGCTTCTCCATAAAACACACTAGTTGAATATATGAAATAGATCATCTAGTTGAATACATAAAATAGATCATCTAGTTGAATATATAAAATAGAACAAGGACAGAGAACTCATTATTCTGTAATAACCTAAATGGGAAAAGAATCTGAAGACTAGACATATATATATATCACTGAATCACTCTGCTGTGCACCTGAAACCGAAACATTGTAAGTCAACTATACTCCAGCATAAAATTAACATTTTTAAAAAACATACAAGTTTACAGCATTCAAAATCATACAGGGAACAAACAGAAACTTGGACCAACGCTTTTGGAAGGCTGCTAATACTCATCTTTTTCAGCCATTTCCACTATCTGAGTGCTACTGGAAAAAAGTTTACAGGAAAGAACTCAAGCTCACACCTTCTGCTCAACCTGCCCTACCTAGTCACAGGGTATCTACAGAGTTTGAATGATAAGTCAATGAATCCCACTCTGAATTCAGCATGAATTTACAAATTATATCCTAGTTCACAAAAGAATTTCTCTTACTAAGTTGAAAGTATAACCTCTTGTGAAACAAAGATACATCAATTTACTAACATACAGCTTCTCTACAATAGGACATTAAGTAAATGCCATTACATCCGTAAGTAAACATTCAAATTAGTCTAAACTGTCCAGTTACAATGCAGTTGTTAACTTGAACAGGATCTGTCTCTCCTGAAGGACCAGTTTTGTCATTTGTCTTCATTTTAACTGCAGTTGACAAACAAATATGCCCAGATATTCACAGCATCTCTTCCTTCATTCTAATTTGGTTACTCCCTCCCCCAGCTCTCCACATTTTACATATATCTGGCACAGGAGGACTTCTCTGGTGGTAGAGTGGATAAGAATCCACCTGCCAACGCAGGGGACATGGGTTCAATCTCTGGTCTGGGAAGATTCCATATTGTGCAGAGCAACTAGCCTGTGTGCCATGACTACTAAGCCTGCACTCTAGAGCCCACAGGCCACAACCACTGAACCCATGGGCTACAACTACCGAAGCCTGCACGCCCTAGGGCCTGTGCACCATGACAAGAGAAGCCACTGCAAGGAGAAGCCCATGGACTGCAATGAAGAGCGGCCCCCACTCGCTGCAACTAGAGAAAGCGTGAGTGCAGCAACAAAGACCCAGCACAACCAAAAACAAAGTAACCCCAAAAAAAAGCACAGGAGTAGCAAAGAATAGATTATTCGGGTTAGCCTAGTAGATGGTAAGAATGTTTAGGGATACAAGAAGTTAGAACTAGGACTGCAAAATCTTGTAGCTAGTAGCCTTGTTTTTTCAAATCCAGTATTCTATAAATCATACAGTTCAACACAAGTATTCTGACTACTGGATTTCTTTTACTGGGATTTTAATGAACAGAGGCACAATTCTGCTCTGACACAAGACAACAGGAAACACTAGAGTTGCCAAGTCCTCCCTGGGCTGCCGCTGAAACTCCCCAGCAGCCCCAGCCAGAGTGGTTTCTCCTGCACGAGGACTTAAGTGCTGCCCAAGTTGCTACAGAGAACAAGTCTCCACTCTCTCCTCTCCCTTTCCTTCCCGCAACCACCGTCATACCTAACACAAAGTGCCAGGCAGAGGCTTCTACTGGTTCTCCTTCCCCCTCCCCACCCAAAAAAAAACCCACAGTGGGGAAGGGAGTCCTAGGAGGGGTAGGTGTTTAAAAAAGAAAAAAGCAATTCCTAGCACTATGTGACACAGTAAGGTGAACCAACAGTGAAAAACGAACACATCTGAGACTCTCAATAACCCCCTGCGGTAGGCAAGGGAGAAAAAGCGTTCTTATTCCTGTTCACAGATGCAGACACAGGCGCTAAGCAGTCGGGACAGGTGCCTCTCCCAGGGCCAGTTTACAGAAAGAACAGGTGCAAAAGGCCCCCAGTGGGTAAATGAGGTCCAAGAGGAAGCAGTAATCAAATCAGGTAGATAGTCCTTTATTCTGAATGTGATGGGAAGCCATTTGAGGGTTTTCAATGGGGCTGACGTGATGGAACTCTAAAAAAACAAAAACACTTTTTGGCTGTGCCCTGTGACATGTGGGATCCCAGTTCCCCAACCTGGGATGGAACCCTCACTCTCATTGGAACCGAAGCATCTAGACCACCAGGAAAGTCCTCGGCCTTACATTTTTAAAGGATTATTCTTGCTGCTGAATTGGGAATACACCCAAGGGGGAAAGATGAGAATCAAGGCATCAGCAAGAAGTTACTGCAACTGTAAAATCCAGGCCAAGAGGTGGTGGTAGCTTAGATTACGGACGGTATCAGTGGTAAGCTGGCAAGAAGTATGTATTCTAGATATACAAAACATGAAACACAGAGGAAATACTAGGAATACAGAGGACTCTGAGTTTTGGGGGGGTTGTGAGATGGAGCTGGAAAGACTGATGGTACAAATATTTTAAGGACAGGACAGTGAATTTATTTACCAAATCTTATAAGGATTCTAGAATAAGTAAGCATTTGAGACCCAAGGAAAGAATCTAGGGACAAATAAAAATAACACTTAAACTCAGCAGGTAGTAAGCTGTAGGAACCCAGTACTACAAGGTAGTTTAGGTGGAAAATGTTGTTTCAGCCCAGGAAGTTAAGAGCAAAGAACAAAATGTTCTTTATTTTCTATGCTATAATTTAAATGGGTCTAAGGGTGCATTTTTTTTTCCCTAAAAGAAATTATAGCTTGAGATCACTTATACTGCCTCCCTTAAACTTTTTCTAAGAAGCAGGATCATTTTAAAATTTTCAGGGATATTCTTCCAACTACAAAGCTCTGTTTAAAAGTTAACACTTAGGCCTCTTTATGAGACATGATTAGAATATCAATGAGATGGTCTAACATGCATATAAAGCACAGTAAGCAAGACCTAGACAGCACAGAACGCTAAAGCATCAGGTGGGAGATCTGCCCTGGTGAGGGGGGCGGTGGGGGGCAGAAATTAAGATAGTTATAATTAGGTCTCTATAAGTCCCTTAAATTTTTTTTTTTTTCCCTGCTTGGCTTTCTTGTTTGGCCAGAAACTGAAGTACCTTAAAATGAAAAGTGGAAAAACAAACCCAAGTGTCAGGTATGTCTGAAGTTGAGACTATAAAAGAAAAAGATGGAGAGAAAAACTAATACTCCCTTCCTTGTCTACCTTTATTTTAGGGTCATAAAGCTGTGATGAATTAAATAGGGGGAAGCCCTTTACTTTTTTATAGCTCATTTTTAGAAAGCTTAAATGTATAATGGAAAAATTTTCAAATCACTGAAGCTTCCTCAATCAACAGAAACTTCCTTGATTGCAGACACCTCTCATTTCTATCCATGGCCCTGCAAGTTACATCATCCTGGTAAAAATTTTGGGAGCAAAGCAAGGCAAAAGTGGGCATATGGAGATACATCCCTGATCCCTGAATAGAACTACACATGCTGGTCACATCATCTTCCATCAACATACCCTAAAATCTAAGGGAAGACACATCCCAATCTTTTTTTTTTTTTTTTTTTTAACATCCCAATCTTGATGTAGGAAAAATGAGAACTAGAGTGCCACTGACATGAGCAGGACAAAGTAGCAGTAAACCACCGAAGTCTCTCTGGTCCTGAAGGACAGGTACTAGTCCTGAGCCGAGAGTCATGGCCAATTAAACATGAACAGACACAGATGCAGTTTAACCAAGTTACTACTGGCATCTAGTGGGTAGATGCAATTACATACCCGACAATGCACAGGGCAAAGCATAGCAAAGAATTACCCAGCCCTCATGGTAACAGTGCCCAAGGCTGAGAAACTCTGCTGCTGGCCAATAAAATGCAATGTTCCGGGTTACCTTTTCTTTCTAAGCTGCAAAAATCAAGGTGGAATCATTTATAGCTCAACCTGTCAAAATTTGTTTGACTCTCTATGGATCTGCATGACTTATCAGTTTTTTCCAAGCTGACTTCTACCACATCCAAGTGTCAAAGACCCTAGTTAATAAAAGTCAAAGGTGTACGTCCCTGTAGAATCTTATTACTCTTGAACAGTCCTAGTCAAAGTCTAACATCCCTAAAAAGTCACCTAGATCTCTTGCCTCAAGTCTTGTACAATTACTCTTGAAAAAATCCATTACAAATTCCAACTCATTCTGTTTCACAGGAGGGCCCATTTTTAAATTCTGGACATTTTATGCCTGAGGAAAAAAAAAAAAGCATTGCCAAAATATAACCCTAACAAAGACATTTCAACAGAAGCTATAGGTAGGAAAAGGAGGCAGAAAAGGATATTTAGCTACATGGCTAAGAAATCTACATGATGAAAAAAAAGCTGCCCAGTCAACAAACACGGAAATGTTAACACAGGCTTAGAGGAATTTGTAAATGATCCTTAAAAAGTCCACTGAATAGGCCTTTAGTAGTTGATCAGAGAAAAAGCAAGAACATTCATCAACATGTGGGGCTTTTCTAAACCAGGACACACATTTCTCTCTTTCCCCTCAAGGAGGTTGTTAAGATTTTAGAATGCAGTAAAACACAAATGTCTGATTTTATTTGTTTTATTTTCATTTCGTTCATTTGCTGTTTTATTTTTCACTGGAGATCTCATACTGCTAAAAAATTCTTCAAATTTTTTGGAAAAACTTAACATGTAGTTCCTTGTAAAAACAATTGAGGCCACCTAGTGTTCCAAGAAAGGTATATACTTCAAATTCCAAGTTAAGTTTAATTGAATTAAATTATTTTTCTTGTTAAAGAACATATTTGCAAACAATGCGACTGACAAGGGCTTAATTTCCAAAATATATAAACAACTCATACAACTCAGTAACAACAACAAAAAACAATGCAATCAAAAAATGGGAAGAAGACTTAGACATTTCTCTAAAGACATACAGATGGTCAATAGGCACATGAAAAGATGCTCAACGTTGCTAATTACAGAGATGCAAATAAAAACTACGCTGAGATATCACATCACGCTAGTCAGAAGGGCCATCATCAAAAAGTTTAACAAATGCTGGAAAGGGTGTGGAGAAAAGGGAACCTTCCTACATTGTTGGTGGGAATGTAATAAATTGGTGCAGCTACTATGGAAAACAGGGTGGCGGTTCCTCTAAAAACTAAAAGTAGAGTTGCCATGTGATGAAGCAATCCCATTCCTGGGTAGATATCCAGTGTGTATGTTAGTCGCTCAGTTGTGTCCGACTCTTTGCAACCACATGGACGGCAGCCCACCACGCTCCTCTGTCCATGGGGATTCTACAGGCAAGGATATTGGAGTGGGTTACCATTTCCTTCTCCAGGAAGATATCCAGATAAAACTATAATTTTAAAAGATATACATGCACCCAGAATCTGCCTGCAATGTGAGAAACCCAAGTTTGATCCCTGGGTCAGGAAGATCCCCTGGAGAGGGAAATGGTAACCCCCTCCAGTATTCTTGCCTGGAGAATCCCACGGACAGAGGACCTTGGTGGGCTACAGTCCACGGGGTCGAAAAGAGTAGGACACAACTGAGCAACTATACTTTCACTGTTCAGAGCAGCACTATTCACACTAGCCAAGATACGGAAACAAGCTAAATGTCCATCAGCAAGTGAACAGATAAAGAAGATGTGGAAAAAAAAAAAAAAAGAAGATGTGATACACACACAATGGAATACTACTCAGCCATACAAAAGAACAAAATAATGCTGTCTGCAACAACATGAACGGACCTAGAGATTATCATACTAAATCAGAAAGAGAAAGACAAATATCATATCACTTATATGTGGAATCTAAAACATGATACAAATGAACTTATCTACAAACCAGAAACAGACTCACAGACATAGAACAGACTTGCGGGTGCCAAGGCAGGGCAGGTGCGGGAGGGATGGATTGGGAGTTTGGGAGTAGCAGATGCCAGCTATTCTATATATTGAATGGATAAACAAGATCCTACTGTACAGCCCAGGGAACTACAATCAGTACCCTGCGATAAACCATTATGGAAAAGAATATAAAGTAGAATGAGTGTGTGTATGTATATATATAGACACATACACACACACATACAGAACTGAATCACTTTGCTATACAGCAGAAACTAACATAACACTGTAAATAAACTATACTTCAATAAAATAAATGTAAAAAATTACCTTATTGTTGATACATCATTTTTAGTGAGAAATAATATCAAGCACTACGTTTTATCAATATGCATATCAACTAACACCAGTACTCTTTTATTATGTTTAAGAACAAAATATTTACAATGATTATAATTTTATGCAAATATTTACTAAACTTGACAGGTACCTCAAACATATATTTGAAAACTTAATATGAATCTATTTTATGCTCCAATGAGAATTTATAATGTAAAATTCTTCCATCCAATTCTCTCCAACTCTCTAAGACCCAAGGGAACGGTGACTTACCTGATACTTATGACATGAAAACAGCTAACTGGTGTAAAGTTCTAATAAACCTCCAAATTCTCAGTGAACGTAAAGGTCATCATTAATCCATATACGCAGTGACAAAATAAATGCTTTTGAGGTCTCCAGATCAGGGTTTATGGATCTCAACATGACTGACATTTGGGCTGGATAATTCTATGTTGTGGGGACATCCTGTGCATTGCAGGATGCTCAGCAGCATCCCTGGCTTCTCCTTCTAGATGCCACCAGCACACAGCCACTCGCCATATGACAAGCAAAAATGTCTCCAGACATGTCCAAATGTGGCCATGGAAGGAGGGACAAAACTGTCACCATTTAAGAACCACTGACCTAGAGGAAACTACAAACTAGACTGAATTGGTGGAGAAAGGCTTCATAACGGGCTTCCCTGGTGGCTCAGTCAGTAAAGAATCCACCTGCAATGCAGGAGACCTGGATTCGATACCCGGGTTGGGAAGATCCCCTGGAGGAGGGCATGGCAACCCACTCCAGTAGTCTGGCCTGGAGAATCCCATGGACAGAGGAGCCTGGCAGGCTGCAGTCCATGGGGTCACAAAGAGGCGGACACAACTGAGCTTTATAAAAGGTAGGATTTTAAAAGCAGACTAAAAGTGCATTAACATTAGAGAAAGGTCACACAGAGGAAAGCATTGTCAGAGGGTGCACACCGCCAGGTACAGTCCCACCTTTCCCCCTGCCCTCACACAGGAGTGGGGGCAGCTTCTCCTCAGACCCAACAAATTGGTGATGCTGGATCCGAGTACAGTATTGCTGGACTTTACATGTCTTTCAAAACGTCAGGCGACCAGATTCTTACGTGTAATTACACACTAATGTGTTGGGAAGTAATCCAATTTTTAAAAATAAATCTGTAAGCCCAACGAAACACAACTACATCTGGCCTCCAGGGTACCATTGTGTAATCCCCAGCTGGCAGCAAGAGTTATGAGACGTGATGGAGTGGCCCCAAGTCTCAGGATCTGCAAGCAAGGGCCCAACACCCAGAATTAGTCCTATTTCAGGACTGTCTAACCACAGATCTAAATGTTAGAGCAGATGACATTCAGCAGGCCTCTGGGTCAGC